>NW_023144632.1:9746336-10168308 GCF_012932325.1 Thrips palmi | reverse complement strand
GCCATTGCCAAGCTGAACAGGTGAGTTCGGATTGGGTTCGCATTGCGTAACTCTTCTGTCACTCTCGCCGGCAGTCTGTAAGGAGCGACAAGGACTGACCTATGGAACGAAGGAAATTAAAGGGCGGGCAAGACGGCAACGCTGCACGGAGCCTGCAGGCCAGGTAAGACAGGTAAGGGCTGGCAGGGCCGGCAGGGCCGGTGTGGTGCAGGGCTCCGCTGCTCCGCCAGCGCCGTGCCTTCCGCCGCCCTGCACCGCGCGCCCGGTGCGATGCCCTGGCCCTCTGGCCCTGCCTAGCCCTGCCCTGCGCTGCCCTGCGCTGCCCGGGAAGTGCGAGAGAGACAGCGAACCCTTTGTCCTCGTCGCACCTGTGCGGTGACGAGGCCAGGCGAGGCGTGGCGGAGTGGGGGCGATGCGGCGGCAACCACAGGCCTCCACTCAGGCGAGGGGGGGAGGGGAGGGGGGGGACTACTGCCAACGGTTGTTGTTGAGGCGCGCGGCCAGGCGAGCGGCGGCGCGCGGCACAGGTTAGCTTGCTTTTACAAGTTAGTCTTGACTCGGCCGTTGAGTCGTGGGGACGAGGGGCCCGTCGCGCAGTCCCCGCCAGGCCCCCGCCGGCCGTGCAGGCCTTGCCCCGCTCGCGGTCAATAAGAAAGCGGCCGCGGCCAGGTCGCCGTCGACGCGCCGCGACGCCCCCTCAGCGCCAAGCGCAGTGCCAAGCGCAGTGCCAAGCGCAGTGCCAAAAGTCAGTGTCGTGGCCGCCAGGTGTCTGGGCCGCCGCCAACACCCGCGCGCGCGTGTGTGTGTGTGCGTGTGTATTTCAGCGCCACCGCCTTGGATTACCCCGACCGTGTGGATTACCGCTTGTGTGGATTACCGCTCCAGCAAACGAGGCGCCTCAACAGGTAAGGGCAGCGGAGTCCTGGAACCGGCTGGTCTCGGCAAGCGAGCGTCTTCTCCGCAGTGGCGGCAGTCGCCGACGCGGCTCTGCGCATTCCAGGCATTCCAGGCATTCCAGGCCGGCCGCTCTGGATTCCAGGATCGAACTGTTCGAGTCTCGGCGAGTCCGTGCTAGAGTCCCTGCTCGGCAAAAAGGCTAGGCACCCATCGTCGCGGTGTAGTGCCTCCTCTCCCACGGCGGCCACGGCGGCGATCACGGCTGGGGTGGGGCTCTCGGGTTCTCACGGAGGGAGGGGGGCGCCGCGACGCCTGCGCCGCCAAGCGCCGCCGCAACACGGAGGAGCACGTGGTTATGCCGGCAGACTAGCAGACTCCCGAGAGTCGTCGCTCTGTCTCTCTCGCACTCGTGGGGTGTTCCCTGTGGGTGCGAGAGAGACAGAGCGACGGAAACGGCTCTTGGAATATGTATGTCAACCACAGTGTCAAAGCAACGCGTCGACCAACGCGTCCTCCAGGATAAGAGGCGACCGGCTCGGTGAGGCCACCGCTCCGCCTTGAAGGCATTGGCCACAGCTGGTTATTGCCCAGTGTAGTGGGGGGAGGGGGGGGGACGTAGCGCCATCACGTTGGTCAGGTGTGGCGGCTGCAACGGCCACGACGAGGGCGTTTAGTAGTGTAGGCAGTCGCGGCGCTCAGAGCGACAAGGCGCGCTCGTTTTCGTCGCTCTATCTCTCTCGCACCTATGACGTCCTATGAGTTCGAGAGAAAAAGAGCAACGACACCGACCCCCGGAGTCGGCCCGCAGCAGGGGCTTCTCGCAACCGGGACGGTGCTCCGACGACACGGAGTTTCAAAGTAAAGTGACAATTAAAATCGGACAATAGCGACGCGACGATCTCCTTTTGCGTCGCTGAGCCCGCCGGGGAGGATTTCTTCATCCAAATCGTTTGCTCTTTTGCCCCCTGTCTGTCTGTCTGTCTATCTGTCTGTCTGTCTGTCTGTCTGTCTGTCGTCTGTCGTCTGTTTGTCGGTCTGTCTGTTTGTCCGTCCGTCCGTCCGTCCGTCCGTCCGTCTGTCTGTCTGTCTGTCTGTCTGTGTGTCTGCTTCCTCAAGAGGTCTCCCCAACAACGCGTTCCATAAGGAGCCAAAATTTGGTGCGCACCTCGACTGCAGCGGGTCCAAGCGGGTCCGCCCAGCCAGTCCAGCATTCGTGGGTTTCAGCGCAACCGCGCTGACCTTGGCCACGGACTGCCCGTGTGTGGCGCGGCACGGCACTGCACGGCACACACGGCGTGCCAGGCGGACCAGCCGGCCAGCCAGGGGTGGCTGAAGCACACCAAGACGGGCCAGAAGACCGGCCTAGGCGGCCAAACCTCCCGACGTGTTTTGAGCTCCAATGTCGCTAAATGGGACTCGAACTCGAAACGCGGGGTCACACGTTCGCTTTGATTCCCCTTCAGCGACTCTGGAACTCAAAACGCGCCTCGAGTTTTGGCCGCTTGCGCCGGTCTTCTGGCCCACTGTGCTTGCATCCTCGCTCGCTGTCCCGAGTCCGAGCGTCGAAATGGTACAGTGTAGTGCCCACGCCGGGGCGCCCAACCGCGACGTATACGTACGTACCGCGCGACCAGAGTCCGGCATCGGTCACTCTCAAAGAGGGGCAGGCTCTCGGCAGGCTGATGTCGGAAATCTCAAGGCAGGTGTGTTAAGAGGAGGGTACACCTCGTCACTCCATTCTTGTATCGCGGTCAACCGCAGCCCCGCCCCGCCCCACCCCGCCCGCCCCGCCCCGCCCCGCTGCCGCGAACGCCCACGGCCTGTGAGGCGCGCGCGAGGCGAGGCGATGGATGGAACTTTGGCGCTTTCTTTCCTTTCGAGACAATGGCCTCGCGTAACCCCACACGTCTCGCTGCATCGTTGCGTGCCGTACTACCGCCAGTGTACCGCCTCACAACCACGCGGTGACGTGGCATGGCGACCGGGCAGCCAAGGCAGAGCCATGGAGCAAAGACTACTCCCGATTTTATTTTTAGCAGATGATACCTTTACTTTAAAATACACCTAAAACTACACGACACATAAAGGTGTCAGCTAGCTTTTACTCGAGAGTCCAGAAAGCAAGTGCGTATCCTAACAATATAAAAGGGGCTGGCTGCCGGGGCGGGATGGTGCGTGGTTGTCTGCGGTCTGCGGCGCAGCCTGCGCGGAATTCAACCCTCCGCGCTAGGCTCTGCCCCGCGCGGCAAGGACCACTCGTGTAAATTTTGTCAGAACGTCAGAAACATGTCTGAAATCCTGATCAAAATTCGCGCACCTGTGAAAGCTGAAATTCTGAAAACTTAGGCTGACATTGGTGGCCTGAGTTGTGCAGAATGTCAGAACATGTTTTCAGCTTTCAGAAGTGCGCGAATTTTGATCAGGTTTTCAGACACGTTTCTGACATTCTGACAAGATTTGCACGAGTGTACGTACTCGCTTCGCGCTAGGCACGGCCCTGCTCGGCAAGGACTCGGGCGCCTCGTTTCGGCTCGCGTGCGGGGCACTGCTGCTCAGCTCGTACCGACAGCTTTGGAATGAACCCATACTCCACCGTAGAAGAAAACCAAAAGAGTATCATCTGCTTTCATTAACGTTCGTTGAATGAGATTTTTTATTTTTTAGCAGTGTGGTCGTAATCTGGGCGAAAACGGAGCGGCCGGCTGGATACCACTCAATTATCGGCGTCCGCGCTCGCACTCCTTTCTCCGAATTAAAACCACCTCCGTGGCAGCCGTGGCGTCTGCACGCCACCATAACGCTCCACGTGCATAACCTCTTCCAATTCTCTAGCCTGCCGTCGGGCCTGGCACACTCGTAGAAGAACAACCATGCAACAACAACATGTTTCTCGTTACAGTACCAAACCGGACAAACCTAACTAGTAAGGAAGACTCAGTTGCGACGTATGACGCTCAGAAAAGGTTCATTTGTAGTCCCCGTTCGAGAAAGACTCTGATAGGAATCCAGCAGCAACTGAATCTTTCTCGAACGGGCTGCTACAGCTGAGTCTTTTCCAAGCGCCTCGCCGCAACTGAGTTTTTATAACTATAAGGTATCGCAGTACGAGCGCTTGCGAGCCGCCTTCGCTTCGCCTTGCACGGGAGCACGGGAGCAGGGCCGGCAGGGCCCAGAAGGACACTGACCCTCAGCCTCGGCCCTGCCGGCCCTGCCGGGGGAAAGGGGCAGGGGGCTGCACGCCGCATCACGGCTGCTTCGGATCACGATCATCTTGTCCTCCGCGCTCCACTGCCGTCTGCAGCCTCATTCCCCCCCCCCCCCCCAAACCTTGCACCCGTGGAGCCAGCTGGGGGCCTGCAGACTGAATCAGAGAGCCGTTCTCGTCGCTCTGTCTCTCTCTCACCTATAGGGGAGGCCCCATGAGTGCGAGAGAGACAGAGCGACGAAAACGACTCTCGGAATTAGTCTGCTGGGCAGAGAGAGAGAGAGAAAGCGAGAGAGAGAGAGAGAGAGAGAGAGAGAGAGAGAGAGAGAGAGAGAGAGAGAGAGAGAGAGAGAGAGAGAGAGAGAGAGAGAGAGAGAGAGAGTGTGTTTAGTTTTTAACAGTATTTATTGGGGGGATTCTGATTTCACATTCGGGCCAAGGGGTGGTGTAGAGAGAGGGAGGGAGAGGGAGGGAGGGAGGGGGGAGAGACTGCGCGGAGAGGGTTCGGCACAGATCAGCCCGCGCTGATGCGGCCACCTGGTCGACCTGGCCCGGAGCCTTTCCCCGCGCGGCCCCAATAAGCTGGTACCGAGGCTGGCGCCCTTGACTGTGGCGCGGCGCTGCTCGTCCCCGCAGACTGATTGCCAGGGTCGTTCTCGTCACTCCGTCTCTCTCGCACCTGCAAGCGATGCCCCATGAGTGCGACAGAGCGACGAAAACAGCTCTCGGCATCAGTCTGCAGGATGTGCCCCGGGCATTCCCCCAAACTTTGGTTTGGCGCGCACACGCGGTGCGATCGCTGCGATCGCTGCGTGCCGCACGGGCCGGCAGGTCGCCGGCGGAGGGGGGAGGTGGGAGGGGGCGCACAAGGGGTCGCGTCGTTGCCATGGTGATGGGCGCCGCCCGTCGCCGCCGCGTTCCCGGGCCGTCCCCGAGTTCCAGGACGGATTTAGGAAACACGGCTGGCCGGCCAGACGTGTACACCGCGACTTTATTAAGCGCGGGAGTTCGGGTGAAAGGCTAATGGGAGCGAGGCTCCCCCGTTGAGTCGCCCGGCCTCGCCTGGCCTCGCCCCTACAGCCCGTCTGCCAGCCGAGTCCGAGGGGGAAGTCCCGCCGCTCTATCTCTCTCGCACCTTCAGACGAGGAAGCGCCATGGGTGCGAGAGAGACACCTCCCACTCAGCCGGCTGCGCAGTCTGCAGGCTGATGATTCCGAGCACTGCTTTTGTGGCTGTCTCTCTCGCACCCTTACGGGACGCCCCATGAGTGCGAGAGAGACAGGGCGATGAGAGCAGTGCTCGGAATCGGCCTGCTGCGCAATTTGCTCACCTGCGAGGCCCAGAGAGAAAGGGGGAGGGGGTTGTCGGAGGCGTGGACGGACTGCCCTCTGTCTCGGCGCCCCACCGCCCACTTGACATCCCGTGCGACTGATGCACGTGGACGCACTTCAGGGTGCGCGCACGTGGCAGTGCAGCGTTTGCAAGCCCCTCACTTCAAGTTCTCCACACTCGCTTTGACAGTGGCTGGCCGAACGGACGCGTCCCGCACGAGCCGTTTGTGACGCCGAGTGGCTTTGCCTCGGCTTTGTCGCGCGATTGATTTTCGGTTTCTCAGCGCCACGCAGTCTCTGTCTCCCTCGTTATCTGTCTGCGAGCGGGACTCGAACGGGACGCCCCTGGCGAGCAAGGGAGACAGAGCGACTGATCGACCGGCAGTGACTCAGCCAGGGACTCGACGTGGGCGGGCCCGGGTGACCAGGCGGCCTCAGCGTAGCGATGTAAAAATACCGGTAAGATTCAAAGTTACGTAAATAACGGTAAAATACGGTATTTTACTGTATTATACGGTATATGTGCACTCAAAAAAATTTCAATACAAAATTCTGTAACATGGTTACGCAGTAATTTCCACTGCAAATGTTACAGAATTTTGTATCAGCACTGATACAAAATTTTGTATCACGCGTTACGGTAAACTGTTTCCCGGTTACAGAATTCTGCAATGCAAAAATCAGAAAAATTTGTCGTTTTATGAACAAAATTTGAACCTCAACGATCTTTCATTCCTACACATTCGCTCCGTCGCTCCTGTACTCCCGAACACCCGGAGAAACCGAACTGCGTTCTCCGGAACCGAACCCCGGTCCTCCGGATTGCCAGCTCGGCATGCTACCGCTTGCGCCACCGCGCCGTATAGGGAGGCACGCCTCAGACTGTCGATGACACCGAGCGGGCACGCTGCACGCCCAGGTAGTGGTGGGAAACGAGCCCTGCGGCGCGACAGTTAGAGTTCCTGGCCCGAAGCTCCTAAAGTACCACGCCCCACGTTAGGACTTTTCGCCCGATCAACTGTGATGTTAAAATTAAGCTCGTAATTTGACTTTAAATTTGCGTTATTAATTTTTGCATCACCCGATATGTAAACTTGTAACGATATGTTACGGTTTTCTGTCTCAGTTACAGTTATTTGCATAAAGATCGCATTTTTACATGGAACTATATCACTGATTGTGAATATTGAAACGAAAAGTACAGAATTTTGTATCAGTTTTAGAATTTTGAAGCACTGATTCGTAAATTCGTAACATTCTTGACGTGATACAGAATTTAGGATCAAGGATACAAATTTTTGTATCCGACTGACGTGTTACAGAATTTTGTATCAAGATCGTTACAAAATCCTATATTATTTTTTAGAGTGTGGAAAGTAAAATTTTATCGTTTTGATCCACTTTGCTGCGATACAGCTCCCAAACTAAGGCGGCCAATCGCACTCCGTAACAAAGGTGTTCTAAAGAAAGGCCCAAAGACCAGCCACCCGTTGGGGGAGAACGATTAGGCACCTTAGATCAGATGCAGTGGCTGCCCAAAGTCAGCCCAAACGACGATTTCTACACATTTGATACCGTTTCGACAAACTTTGCTGCAATACCGCTCCCAAACTAAGGCGGCCAATCGCACTCCGTAACAAAGGTGTTCTAAAGGAAGGCCCAAAGACCAGCTACCCGTTGGGGGAGAACGATTAGGCACCTTAGATCAGACGCAGTGGCTGCCCAAAGTCAGCCCAAACGACGATTTCTACACATTTGATACCGTTTCGACAAACTTTGCTGCAATACCGCTCCCAAACTAAGGCGGCCAATCGCACTCCGTAACAAAGGTGTTCTAAAGGAAGGCCCAAAGACCAGCTACCCGTTGGGGGAGAACGATTAGGCACCTTAGATCAGACGCAGTGGCTGCCCAAAGTCAGCTCAAACCACGATTTCTACACATTTCTACGCTGTTTCGACAAACTTTGCGGACTGCTTATTTCAAAATTAACAATAGTTTCAAAATTACCAAAAAATACTTATTTTACCGGGGACTGCGTAAAATACCGTATTTTACCATAATTTACCATTCTTTACCGGTAATATTACTTGCTCTTACATCCCTACCTCAGCGGCCCGGCCTGGCTAGGAGAGAGGCGTGCCCCGAAGCATTTGAAGGGCTTTGTCAAGCCTTGCGTTTTGCCCACATTCAAGCGGAATTTGTTGCAATGTGGCTGCGTTGCTGGCGGCTGTCTACCACCAGAGTAGGACTGTCTGTAGTGCGGAAAGGGAGGGGTCATCATGCCCCCATCATAGGTTAGAAATGAGGTGTCGAGAGACAGAGCTGACATGACCGATGCCGGTGCACCTCAAGACTCTGCCTGGAGATGCTTCTGGTTCAAGATTTCAGCCTTCACGGCCAAAGTACCGCCTGGGATTCCCAGGCGCATCATGGAAAAAAGGGCCTATTTTCCAGGCACCGCCTGGGAATCCCAGGCAGTACTTTTGCCGTGTAAGTACGAAGTTGGACCCCGGCGAGTGGTCCCCCGGAACCTCAAAAGCCACACGGAAAAAAATGGATTTGCTAGCCCAGCTCAAAATTAGCTGAGGCAGCTAATGTATTGGCTGGTATGGCGCCACCGGAGATTTTAGGTGGCACAGCCAAACTACAGCTGCACTAGCTATTTTGTTAGGTGTTACAACTTTTGAATATTGGCATACGCAGCATGCATATTAGTTGAGGCAGCTAATATTTTTGCCTTCCTACTGTGAAAATTTGCTACACCAATAAATGGGTCAGCTGTTTGGACTAACATGGGCCAAAAAGTCGCACAAAAAAACGTTCAGGAAAAGGGGATGCGAACTCCAGTCTCGCGGTTCAAGAGACGGGGACGGTACCACCGCGCCACCACGTCACTAGGAAAATGGCGGCACCAGCCACGCATTTAGCACTTTGCGACGGGCAACGTTCGTTCCCTCGCGCTGTTGAGACTATGAGGAAAATGCCCCTGGTCACATTGCTAGATGTCATCGCAGCGCCGTGGTACCGTCCTCATCTCGTAAATCAAGGGACAAGGGTTCGCGTCCTCTTTGCCTGAACTTTTTTTTGTGCGACATTTTGGCCCATGTTAGTCCAAACAGCTGACCCATTTAATGGTGTAGTAAATTTTCACCGAAGGAAGGCAAAAATATTAGCTGCCTCAACTAATATGCATGCTGCGTATGCCAATATTCAAAAGTTGTAACACCTAACAAAATAGCTAGTGCAGCTGTAGTTTGGCTGTGCCACCTAAAATCTCCGGTGGCGCCATACCAGCCAATACATTAGCTGCCTCAGCTAATTTTGAGCTGGGCTAGCAAATCCATTTTTTTCCGTGCACCGCGGCCGCGGAGGCAAAGACCTTCGAAAAGGCGCGGCTATGGGGCCGCTGCTTGGGCCGTTGCTGCGGGACGCCGCGCGGGTCTGTCATAGGAAGGGGCAGGGAGGGGCAGGGAGGGGAGAGAGGAAGGGGGAAGGGGGAGAGCAAACAGAAAACACGCGAGATAACAGGTGGGGCTGAAGTCATGTGTGTCACGCCTCGCTCGGCCCGCCCGACTCTCGCGGGCCGCGTAGCCTGGCGTAGCGGAGCGTGGCGATTACCGCGTTTGAAGCTAGATGGGGTCGGGGCGGAGTGGGGCGGGGCGGGGCGGGGCGGGGCGTCGAGCACTCGGTCGGCCTGCATTGGAACGCAACCGGTGGGAAAGAGACTCGTCCGCCCGTTCGTTTAGGTTTTGGGTTAGGTCCACACTGTCGTTCCTCCCCCTTTCCCTCCAGGGCTGCCAGACTGATTCCTATTGACGTTTTCGACGCTGTCTCTCTCGCACTCATGGGGCCGGCCCTATCGGTGGTGAGAGGGAGGCTGCGACGAAAACTCCTTCTCTCTCTCTCTCTCTCTCTCTCTCTCTCTCTCTCTCTCTCTCTCTCTCTCTCTCTCTCTCTCTCTGTCTCTCTTCCCTCCCTCCCTCTTCCCTCCCTCTCTCCTCTATCTCTCTCCCATGGAGCGTCCCGTAAAGGTGTGCGAATCGAAGATGCCCTGCGCGGAATCACTGTGCCACGCATTCTATATGAATGCAATTCGTTGAGTTTGTTTGGTGTCTCTCGGTCTGCCGGCCTGTCTGTCTGTCTGTCTGTCTGTCTGTCTGTCTGTCTGTCTGTCTGTCTGTCTGTCTGTCTGTCAGTTTGTCCGTGTGTTCTGCATGTGTGTCGTTTGTTGACGTCGTGTGTCTGATGTGATTTCCAAGGGAGGTGTAGACTCCAATCTCTCTGGAACAGGAATGGTGACGGCCACACCGGTGCGAGGACCCCCTCCCCCCCCCCTTTTCCCTCCCTCGCTCCTCTGCCCGGCCCTCGCTGCTCCTTGGGTGGGAAACGCTATGATGGATATTTCAATACAATGTCTGGACGCTGTATTGCTTTTTCGCCGGTGGGGAAAATCGGGAAAATTCCTTCCACTCAATAAAAGGACTCCCCGCCGCGCCGTGGCGAGCCGGGGTGAGCCTGGGCGTATACTTTATGGACTTACCGCACATACTGGCACGTGTGGTACGATGCCATGGCCCTGTGCTGACGCATGGGAATTCCCATAGCCTTAGGCTTTGCACTTCACTTGCGATGATGCAAAGGCGTTGCACCGATTCATCACTGAGACCGAGCAGCGAGCAGCCCAAAAAAAACTGAAGGGCGGTAGTCACAGATCGAAAAAGGTACAAAATTATTGACCGCCAAATACAAACTGCCGGCACTTTGATTTTACCATCATCATCATCATCATCAACCACAACCATTTCCATCAAGCGCCTCACGTGTGTGACTCATCACCGCGACTTTCGCCGGCTCGGAAACGCAACGTGGCGCGGCGACGCGCGGCGACGCGCGGCGACGCGCGGCGACGCAAACAAAGCATACCGTGGGCTTTGAATGGGCGGCGTTGGCTCGTCGCCTCGCCTCGCGTCATCCGATCTGCGTCGCGGTGTCCGCGCCAGCTGGAACAAACAAAAATGACATTTGGCGTTTTTGCCGTCCTTCCGGGAAGTTGCCTCCTTAGCAAAGCAGCGCCCTGAGATCGCCACCGCGAAGCTAGGCAGAGAACAGGCTATAGTCCGATTTAGGCCTGCCCCCTTTGAGGGCGCTGGCCGGGTGTTCTGGATCCGCCACTGTCTCTGTGCCGTTCGATGGCAGCGGAGAAACGGCGATGGCAAAAGAGGGGGGGGGGACCAGATGAACGTATTTAATCGCTCCGTCCATCCGTGCATCAGACGCCGTACGTGACTCGACCGATTCGGCCGATTGGCGCATTCCCGCCAGTGCAGCGGAGTCGTTCCTTCCGGCCAAGCGAGCCGCGCGTCCGCCCCCAGTCCCGCCGTGTTGACGTTGCCCCGCCATCGGCGCCATCGGCCATCTGCTGCCGCCGAGGCCAGGCAGGCAGGCTGGGCAGGCAGGCCGGGCGCGTGGCCGCCCGCGTGCCGTGGCGGGGGGCGTAACAGCGCTGCACTACCGGCTAGGCTTAGCGCGCTTGACGCTGCACGCTCTCTCTGGCGCCTGGATGCAGGTCTGCACTACGTCCGAAAGGCGATGCACCGAGGTTGCCGCTGGCAATTCTAGATCTTGCAGCCCGTCCGCCCGTCCGTCCGCCTGTCCGTCCGCCCGTCCGCCTCTCCTCGCCACTCCGTCTGTCTATTCGCCCGCAGCGCCGGGGAAGTCCCACTCCAACGTCGAAACACAGATTCAGACGCAAGAGACTCGCTCCTGAAACTTTTTAAAAACAGTTTTCGTTTGTCTTGTTGTTGCTTTTGTTGCGCGTGGCTGTTTTTGGCGGTCTATTATGTGAAACATCTCCGCTGCCTCTCGATAGCAGGAGGAATGCAGCAGCAATTAGTTGTTCGGAGCAAGAGTTGTTGGCGCGGCGTACTGGGGCGGGAGGCGCGCTCTCGGGCGCGCTCGTTGCGTTGCGTGCGCGGCCGTCGGCGGCCGTCGGGCATAATAGGCAGACTCTTCCCGCTCTTACATGCATATGGGCCGCGAGTGAGTGGGAGTGAGATAGATTGCAGTTCTCCTCCCGCAACGCGGCGCACCGCCGGGTGAGCATGAAAAGGCGGGTCCACTTCAAATAGAGTGGGAGAGAGACGGCCTCAAACTCGCTCTCTCAGCGTTGCGCGCGTCACCGTGCGAGAGCCTCGCACCGAGCAGGGGTAACCAACTCCAAACTGATCACTGTATTCTGAAAAGTTCCGAGAATATATCGATTGCAGATGATTACTTTTGATTCTCTGAATGATTACCGCCCTAGGAAGACACTTCGCGTGCGTGTTTGCCCCGAAAACCGACCGTCTGGCAGTGGAGTGGCGTTTTTCGCTTGCCACCTTCCTGCGCCGCGGCCGGCCAGCCGGAAGCGTGGGAAATAAACACGCACGCACACTGCTATGAGGAAGCCGAGAGTCGTTTTCGGCGCTCTGTCTCTCTCGCACCTATGCGGGACGTGGCGGGACGTGGCGGGACGCCCCATGAGTGCGAGAGAGACAGAGCGACAGCGCGTCTGAAAGACGTCACTCGAATCGCGGCCCAGGCCGTGGCCGAGGAGTCTGCGCTGCCAGTCCAGGACAGGCACGTGTTGTCCTCCTATACTCTCAACAAAATTTAGTTTGTTACACGAAAAGACAAGTTCGCAAATTTCGAACCATTTTCTTCGGAAGCTAATTCTCAAAGTCTTTTGTCACGGCAAGCCGCTCCTTGTAGGGCCCATAACAGTTTGCAAGCGTTTTGAGATGAGTGAGGGGCTGCCTGCAGGGCTCGGCATTGCGCTGCTCGCATGGGGCCTTGGAGGAGGGGGGTGGCGGGTACAGTGCAGCAGTGTGCGCGCAACAATGCACACAATCCGACTGCCACCCCACACCAAGAGGACCCTTGGCCTTCCGCCACACCGCGACGCACAGTGGGACGGACGGGGCCGGAAGACCGGTGGGCGAGGGGGCAAAAACTCGCGCAATCATGTGTACACGGCCCCCGAAATCACATGCGAATCATTGAGAATCACGCGAAATCAAGCAATCCGAAATCAACCAAAATCACTAAATTCGACCGAAATCAGGCAGAATCACACGAAACCAGGCAAAATCAGTCCGAAATCATTTCTCTCCGAACACAATCGCACACAATCCCGCTCAACATCACCGTGGTGCGTCCCGAAATAAGGCGAATCAGCCATGAAATCATTGCGTTTTCCGAATCATGTGTACACGAAAATCCCGAGTTTTTGCCCCCTCGCCGGTGGGTCAGGGTGGGTGGTCAAAGCTCATCTCGACGCGTTTTGAGCTCCAGAGTCGCTACACAGGGCTCGAACCCCGATGGATTGCTCTCCGAAACGAGGAAATCCATTGGTGGGGTCACACGATTGGTTCGAGTCCCGTTTAGCGACTCTGGAGCTCAAAACGCCTTGAGGGTTTCGGCCGCCTCCACCGGTCTCCGGCCCACTGTGCGCCGAGGGCGACTGAGAGGCACGCGCCACCGCCGGTCTTTGCGGCGCATTCTCCGCCCCAGCTAACCGTGTTTCTATTACGAGGCAGCTTGTCTCGGCCGTACCGGCAACCGGCCGCAGTGCCACTTGACAACTGTCCAGGGCCATCGGGGGCCGGGCCGGGGGTGGGGCGCTACTCGAGCCCCTTGGCTAACAATGGAACACCATCCTCCTAGGCTGACACAGGCCCGCACAGGCTGCAACGCACGACGGCTGGGTCACCACAGGACCGGTTGACCCGGAGTGATAAGGAAGGTGGTAGGGCTGGACTGGGGTGATAATGAGGCGTGGTTTGAGGGGCAGGGTGCGATCGCCCCTTGAGTGCGAGGGAGACAGCGACGGAATCATTCCGCGCGACGATCGCCCTGCCCTAGTAGGCCACCCGTCCTCTGCAGGTAGCCAAAATAGACAAATCCGTTCTCCCTGTCAAGCAAAATACTTACTATCATAGGAAGAAATAGTTCGCAAATTTACGAAGCATTTACTTTGTAAGCTTAAGTGTGCTCAAAATACTTTGCTATGTCAAAGCTATTTTTTTTTGCAGGTCCTAAAATAGTTTTTGTAAGGTTGTGAGAGTGTAGGACACAGCCCGCAAGAGTGCGGCGTTTCCCCGCCCATGGGACGGAGGGCTCCAAGCAGTGCTGCATTGCTGCAGTGCCCCGAAAAACAGCGCGGCCTGGCGGGGCCGACGCGGAGGCGACGCGCGGGCCGAAACAAACGAATGTCACGGCTTGGTGGCGCTGCGCCGCGGCGGAGCAGCCGACGGACTCCGAGGGTCGTTTTCGTCGCTCTGTCTCTCTCGCACCTGCACAGGACGCCCTTTGAGTGCGAGAGAGACAGAGCACCAGCCCGCCGGCCGGCCTGGCCTGGCGGCGGCAGAGAAACGCGGCCCGATCGGTCGCGGTTGGCAACCCTGCAGCTGCACCGGCCCGCGTGCCCCGCGCCGCCGAGCAGGGGCAGAGGGCAGAGGGGGCGCCGAGCCAGGCCGAGGCAAGACCAAGAACGGGGTCGCGGTGACTGTCCGTGTGGGACACGGTGGTGTGGAGCATGCTAAGTGGCCCTCCACTGCTGTTCTAATTTGTTGAGCGTGGTCAGTGGCGCGACAAGCCTCACGGCGGCCACGACGAGGCCGTCGTCGCCGTCCTCGACGTCCACGACAAAGGCCGTCGTCGGCGTCCTCCACGTCCCCGACGTCCACGACGCCCCCGATCGGCAAGCTCCGGCCCGGGCCGGCAGGCACCTGTCCTCGAGGGAAGCCCGCGGAGGCACGGCGTCGCTGGGGCGTCGCGTGCCGTGTAGTACTGATTCCGAGGGGGCAAAAACTCGGGATTTTCGTGTACACATGATTCGGAAAACGCAATGATTGCGCATGGTTTTAATTGATTTCATGGCTGATTTTGCCTTATTTCGCGACGCACCAGGGTGATGTTGAGCGTGATTGCGTGTGATTGTGTTCGGAAAGAAATGATTTCGGACTGATTTGGCCTGGTTTCGTGTGATTCTGCCTAATTTCGGTCGATTTTAGTGATTTTGGCAGATTTCGGATTGCTTGATTTCGCGTGATTCTCAATGATTCGCGTGTGATTTCGGGGGCCGTGTACACATGATTGCGCGAGTTTTTGTCCCCTCGACTGATTCCGAGAGTCGCCCTGTCTCTGTTGCACCTACGGGACGCCCCTTTGAGTGTGAGAGAGACAGAGTGACTCTCGGAGTCAGTCAGGGATGGACCTGGGGAGGGCGAGGGTCTCGCGTGAGCAGCACGACGGCAAGGCGGGCACGCCAGAGAGTGACAGACACACTGTCGGACAAACCGCGGCCACCACGGACGGGCACGCTGCAGCAGCGCGGCAACCTGGGCAGTCTGCAGTTTTCCCATTTGGCTTCGATTGGTTGTGGTGGCTGCGGCGGCACCTGCTAGCCGCGCCACCGCCACCACACCGTCACCACCGGGGCGCCGGCGCGTGCCGCCGCGCTCTGCTCCACTGAATGCGACATCGGTCCCTCGGCTATTCCCGACACCGCGCCCACGCAGCTACGCTGGTAAAACTGAAGCTTGAGTCGCACGCCCTCTTGCAACCGTGGAACTCCGCTAAGACCTTACGCCCTTCTTGAAGTGCAGAGTAGTCCACTCTCGGTTTCACATTGGCATGGGACTTACCTCTCTCGATTGTGTTGGGGCAGCCTGAGGGGACGAGGGCCTTCACCGAGGCGGCGCGGCGCGGCGCGGCGTGGCGCCAGAGAGAGAGCACCGACCGGCAGCCACAACAAGTTGGTCGAGGAACCGCATCCAAACGCGTCCGCGCTCGGAATAAACCCCTCAAATGTCATCGGGAGAGAGAGAGGGAGAGAGAGAGACGAGAACGGTCGGAGTGCCGCGGCGCGTCCTCAGCAGGATGTCACCCTGCCTGTAGCGCTGCGGCGGGCGCCGTGCCCGCGCCCGCGAGAGGCCGCGGGATCCCCGGAGGGCCCGGAGGGAGCGAGAGCCACCGAGCCGCCGCGGTACGCACCGTACTGTACACTGTGGGCGAAGGACGCCCCGCGCTGCCTGCCGAGGGCTTGCCGAGGGCTTTGCCGAGGGCTTGTCGATGGGGTGACGGGGTGGCGGGCTATGCCCGCCTGCCTGGCTTGGCCTGGCTTGGCCTGGCTTGGCCTGGCTAGGCCTGCGCGGCGGAAAAGGCCGATGGCGATTTTGTTAGAGGTCGGCGCTCTTCGCGCCCTTTCGGAACGCCCGAGGGCACGCCCACAACGAGTGTGACAGAGATGGAGCGACATATGGCGATGATCGCAAGGAAAAAAAGTATACACCACAAAACTATATAACACATCGTGGCAATTTCTCAGCAGGTTTTTGTTGTGCTTTCAATTATTGTGCACATTTTAATGCGTTTTGCCAAGATGTACGAGTGAATTTTCAAAGTTTACATTGCTGTACAAAAATCAATTCTTCACTACAAGTCGAACGAAAAATGTCAATACATTTCAGGTGTGGATGGAAAATAATAATGATATTGAGCTTTAAAAGTGCTAGAGCGGTCAAAAAGGCTTATTGGTACTTTTGGCGCTCAATATCTTTAATAATTCCTATCCAAACTTCCTACACGTGCTGAGATATTCTGCTTGTCTTGTCGAGACGAGTTCATTTCTGTAAAACGATGTCAGTTTGGGCAACTTTGCAACTTCACCGAAACTCCTTGGAAAAGAGACATCCGTACTTTAAAAAATCCTCGATTCACACTTTTTCTTCCGGTGTGCAGGTAGAGAGAGAGAGCGTTGTCAAGCAATTTGCCAAGCGGAGCAAAAGCGTTTGCCTTTCACGTGTGCCACCATTGAGGGCGTCGCGTCGCGAGGCGCGGCACGGCGCGGCACGGCACGGCGTCGAGTGCCTCTCCGTAGACGGCATGCCGGGCGATGCCGGGCCCCGTGCCGGTGATTGCTGTGCGTTCTGGAAGTCCCGGATCGGAAGCCCCGGACTTGCCGAGACTTGCCTCCCCTTTCTGTCATCTCGCCGTACAAGCACCCATAACGGGCGGTACACAATTCGAGGGGTCCTATTCAAAAGATCTTATCTGGGCGTTCCCCCGAAGACAATCTTATCTTAAACGCATGTGGATTTTACATAGTTTGATCATTTGGTACAGCTACTTATCAACATAATTTGAGAGTTTGATCGCGTGAATCTAAAGATGGAAGTGCAAAGAAACCAAAAGTGCATGTAGAAATGTGTTTCGCTTGTCGTCCTATTTATTCTGGTTGATCAAAATGTGCGAAATCTGCAGGCGTTTAAGATAAGATTGTCTTCGGGGGAACGCCCAGATAAGATCCTTTGAATAGGACCCCTCGAATTATGATTGGAGAAGGGGTCGACAACTCCCATAACCTCGCGAACTTGCGGTGCTGCAAAGGCGCTCAAAAATCTGTACCGCCTTTCTGTTGGCGGTAAAATTTGGAGCCCGCCAATTACGAGCGTACAAAGCGTATACGTCGAGCCAGGCCGTGCCAGGCCGTGCCAGCCGTGCCTGGGGCCGCCCGGGCCTGGCTGCCAGGCGCGGCCCGGCACTGGAGCCAGGCCGCCTGGGCCTCTACGCCCCTCTCCCCCTTCCACTCACAGATCTGGCAGGACAGTCCCGCCTTGAGCGGCTTTCTCCAAGGCGGTGTCGTGAACAAGCGGCTCCCCGGCCCGGCCCGCCCCACCCCTCCGCGCCCCACCCCGCCACGCCCCACTCCACCATGGCCCGCTCGCTTCGTAAGCGTAGACCGGCGTAGACGGTCTAAAGGGTAATTGGCGACCCTACGTAACCTTTGTCAGGTGTCGCTTTAACTTTAATTTTGAATCCATGGCTGAAAGATCGCAGCTGAAACAGTCACTCAACGCAAAGCCAATGACGTAATCGTATGAGACAAATTACGGAGCTGACCGACCAGCTGATGCGAGCTTTGCAAAATGTCACCTTCCTGGACTCCTGAAGCTTGTCTCTGGATCGTCCTGTCGGGTGTGCGCGGGCCGCGTGGCGGTAAATTTAAGAATGAAACACCACACTGTGGCAAAAAGGTACGGAAAATTCTGTTAATTTTTTTGCCAGGATTCTCCGTAGCCCTCTTATCAATATTCTCCGTAGGCTCTTACAGTATTCTCCGTAGGGCCGTACAGTATTCTCTGTAAGAGCCTACGGAAAATACTGTAAGAGCCTACGGAGAATATTGATAAGGGGGCTACGGAGAATTACCACAAGCTGTTTACAGAATTTTCCGTAGCTTTTTGCCATAGTGCAGAGTTTACGCAGTGCTGTAACTGGAACGGTTCTCACCGCGGATCTCTTTTGCGGTGTGCGGCACGCTTAGCTCGTTCCGGGCAGTGCCGTACTTCGTGGCGCTGCTGCCGCTGCTGTCTCTCGTTCGCTCGCGCCTCCGTGGACCGCGGAACGCGGTGCGAGAGAGATAGCGTGACGCGGTACAGCACTTGAGAATGAGACGGCGACCTTGCCGACTGACGTGTGCTGCGGTATGCGGTATATAGCGTCGCGACGTCGCAGCGTCCGCCAGTGCTCCACCGCCCCTCTTCAAGCCGTCCGATGTTTTCCTCGTTCGTTATTTTGATCAAAAGATTCAATCTTCCTCTCTTTCCTCCCTCTGTGTGTATCTGTGTCTCTCTCCAAATTTTTTAAATAATTGGGAAAGGGAAGTGGAGCATGATGTTGTTCGTCGTCTCAAGGAGTATGAGACGAGCGGGAACAGTACCTAGACTGGTTCCAAGAGTCGTTTTCGTTTCGTCTTTCTGTCTCTTTCACACTCGCGGAGCGTCCCGTTACCGGTGCCACAGAGACAGACGCACGGCGACTGGCGCGGCCCCACGCGGCCCCACGCGCCTGGCCCCGTGCAGGTGGGCAGCCCAACGTACGCCCGCGCACACTGCGCGGCGCTGCGCGGCGCTGAGGTGGTGGGCGGAGTGCCGGCTCCCATCCAGTCCAGAGCATGCTCGCCCGCTTAGTTTCGTCTCGAATCATAATTACTGCCCAGAAGCCTTTTCGCTCCCAAGTGAATAGGCTTCGTGGAAGAACTATGCGTCTTAACCGAGAATGCTTTGGATAGGAGCTCTCCAAAGTGCTTCGCCTCCCTGGAACCACCCCACCCTAGTCCACACACCGCTCGCTCCGCCGCCGCCCTCCGGGGCCATCAGGGGATTATGCTCGCGCTTGGTAATTATCGGCGAAACAATTCGATTTTGTTCGTCACTCATCGACCATCTCCCGGCGTATTTTATACTCTCGACGCCGAGGAGTGGCGCGCGACAATCGCACCAGCTTCCTGACGAGGCGCAGGGGAGAGGGCGAACCGGGCGAACCGGGTGGAGCGGTGTGAAAGGCCAAATCACTGCGTCCGTCGCGTTTAGCGGTGGTGTGCTGTGCTGCTTGGCCGCGTTGGGGCCTAGCACTCTGCCGGGACTCTTCCCCCTCAATTATTTCTTTGCCCTTTAAACAGTCTTTCCACTTTAGCTTCCTCCTTGTTTTGCATGTTATTTTGGCACCTTTGACACCAACATATTGCAGGGTAGATTGCTTAGCAATACGTACGTAAGAAATGGCGCAAAATGCATGTCGGGCACACTCAAGGAGTGTTACAAAGGCAGCTGCGACATAAGCTTTCTATATTGCTAGCTAATATACATCATCTGCGGAAAAGTTCTAAATGAAGTTCGGTACCATCAGTTTTGGGATTTGTGTGATTTTAGAACTATCTACCCCTTTAAGCCCCTGAATAGCAAAAGGCAGTTGCCTTTGTGTCTCCAGTATATGGCAACACTACTGGCCGGTGACCGGCCCTCGAACGTGGGGTAGTGCCTGCTGTGTCTATGTGCGCGGAGTATTGACGTCGTGTCTGTTGCAGACGGGGTCATGATGGCTCCCAGCGTGGCGGCGCCCGTGTCACGCGGTGCCCTCGCCAGCGCCGACCCCCGCGCCGCCCCCGGCACCGCCGCCGCCGCCCCGGCCGCCCCCAGCTTCTTGCTCACGTCGGACGAGCGTGCCGACGGCGGCCTGGACTCGGCCCTGGGGGGCTCCACCTCCACGGACAAGGGCAACAACAGGTGAGTCTAGCCGCGTTCGGCCAAGCTCGGCCCTTGCCACTGCACTGTAACGCACACCGTTCCGCTCACCGGCCGGCCCAGCCCAGGCTGTGCGAAGTGACACCCTAGACCTGCGGCCAGGACCACTCGCCAAAATAAACGGGAAAATCCTGGAAAATGCCTTTGTCGAAGCCTTGACTTTCAAACTGATGAAATTTGCACTACCTGCCGGGTACTCCGGATGGAGACACTGGAAGTTTTAAAATTTCGTGAAGAGCAAGGTTTTTTGGCAGTCGGGTCGAACGCCGCGACGTGGCCGTGGCCGTGCTGGCGGCGGTGCGTGTTTCCTGCGGTTTCCGTGACTCTGGTTACAGTTTGGTACCATTTGGTACCGGCCGGCCGGCCGCATCGCAACCCCACCTCGCCCCACCGCGCCCCAACCCGCCCCGCGATGCCCCGCCATATGCTAAGCGGGTCCGCTCTGAGCAATATTTCTCCGATTTCTAGCAACGCGTTGCAAGGTTTCCCCAGGTCTAAAAATCCGCTACTTAGGGGTAGAATTCGCGTCCGCTTAGAACGGGATCCGCTACCCTACACCGGATCCGCTTTTATACAGGATCCGGTATCGAAGCGGATCCGGTGAGTGGTAGCGGATCCCGTTCTAAGCGGACGCGAATTCTACCCCTAAGTAGCGGATCCACTGTCATTACAGCGGATCCGGTTGTCACCACGGCGGATCCGCTGTCACCACAGCGGATCCGGTTGTTACCACAGCGGATCCGGTGTCACCAAAGCGGATGCGGTCACCACAGCGGATGGCCTAAGCGGATCTTTTATGATCTTAGTGGATCCTCTGAGCAAACATGAAATCTTTATTTGGAAAACTACCAAAGGGATTTGAATTTTGAAAAGTGAACTCCTGCATAATGAAACCGAGTCCGATCCAAATCTGCAATCCGTTTCTCGCTATCATCAGCGGTTTACAAGATAGCGATATCAAGTTGTTCGATTGCAATGAAATTCAAATGGCCCTAGTGAATTCTCTTCAATATACCCTGTATAAATTTTGAGGTCAAAATTCCTAAAACTGTGGAGTTTGTAGCCACTTCATTTTGGAAAACTCACAGTGGATCCGCTTAGGTTAGTGGATCCGGTAAGCGCTCAGTGGATCCGGTATTGCTCTAAGGGATCCGGTATGGCTTAATGGATCCTGTACTCACCGGATCCTCTCCTCTGCGGATCGTAGAGGATCCGGTGTGGCCCAAGCGGATCCGCTGTGACCCCATAGAGGATCCACTAAGCACTTAGAGGATCCACTACGGCCGCAGTGGATCCCGTAAAGTCGCAGCGGATCCGCTCCAACCAAACCGGATCCGCTGTCAACAGAGCGGATTTTTAGACCTGGGTCCCCGCAGATTTCTGCCTTGTGGGGAACAATGGACGATTTGTTGCCGGCCCAGCCAGGGCCCAGCCCGACGGTGCCCCTTCCTCGGAGACGAGAGAGATAGAGCGACGAGGACGAGAGGAGCTGAGCCACAACATCACCACTCAATTTCCCCCCCCCCCCCCCCTCTTTCTCTCTCTCTCTCTCTCTCTCTCTCTCTCTCTCTCTCTCTCCGGTTCGGGCGTTTTTCCGGTGTTTTATTTGGCATTTTTCAACGAGAGCGCGCAATCCGTTTTCAAACTCGAGGTGGCGGCGTCGCCCCCCTCCCTCCCCCTTTTTTCCTCAAAATCCCCGTGGTACTCGCAGCGCGGCGACTGCCACGCCACCGCCTAGTTGCGCAATCCGAAAGAATGCATCCCGTTGTGGCCCGGCGACATAGCCCTGATAAATTGCCCCCCTTCTTACCTCCGTTCGTCTCGGGACGACAAGGGCACGATTCGTTGTTGGCGTCCGTGTCAGGGCGCTACTTTCCGAGCACCGTAAGGCCGTCACTGAACTATCAATGGCCCCGCGACGCGAAGACAGCCCGAGATCACTTCGTAGGTACTATTCTGAGTCAATAGTAGGGAATCTTAGTCAATTACCTAATTCCTATATCGGTTGTAGTGCAAATACATTTTCGTATGTGGTTTGGGTTTTTGCAATACGTATGAATGTTTTCAAAATTTTATTACTTTTTATTTTAATGATCAAGAGTTAATATGACAGTCGTGCTGACAACATTTGGTGGACGCGGGTGGACGTTAAATAAAACACATCACATGCTCAAGAATAGTTGACCACGTCATTGCAACCATGGGCGCCATGGGACAAATTTCTTATTAACGTGAACCCAAATCGAGAATTGGAAAAGACTATTAGTTAAACCGTACTCCCAGCTGTCCGGATGGAGGAGACTCAAAATGTCTTCTAGGGTATGTCTCAGGTCTTCCACGTGGTCATCCAGGAGTTGTTGGAGTTCATGAATGCGCTTTCCTAAATTATCAAAACAAAAAAGTGCCATTAAAAAGAAGGAAACGGGCACATTTTAAAAGGTCTTGAAACTTGATGGTCTGTAATTTGAGTTGTAGTCTGTAGTTTGAATATTGTGACTTATTAACTTTTTTCTCGAATGTTGACCATTTCGTCCAAATTTATTGTCTCGAAGCCTCGCTTTAAGCCGAGTGCTTTTTCCACAGCTCACTTACCCTCTGTCGGCGGGTGTAGGAAAGCAACTTTGTCCATGCCGAAAGAGGTCCTCTCCCCCATCTTGTCCAAAAACGAGTCCAGGAAGTCGCAGAGCACGTGCATCTCTGGCGGCGTCGAGAGCAGTCGGTCGACCTCGGACACGTAGAAGCCGACGGCCAGGCCGAGCCAGGCCAGGTCCACGAGCAGCGTCTCCATGGCGGTGGTGCTGCACTGGGAGGTCTTGGGGGCGGACTGATCCCGACCGATGTCTCGGCGTGCGCCAGGTGGACGCATTGGGCTGAGTCGCGCTGAGACCGCGAAAAACGACCCCGCGAGACGCGGCGAATGCGTCCATGATGCGCCACTGGCCCGCTTTGCCTGCCTTTGCCTGCCTTTGCCCCGCACAAGGTCCAGCCCAGCGCCCAGCTCCCAGCGACAACGCACCAAGGGGATGGTGCCTTTGGTGGCGACTACTTCGGCCAGTTTGAAAGTCTACTTACAGTGCAGACATGCCTCGTTGTGCACGCCACGTGTCGTGTCGTGCGCAGAACAGAAAATGGCACACTGTTGCCAATGTGGTTTTCAAGTTGCTAAATTTTTCTGCCAAGTTGATGTTGATACCGCCGCGTTTGACCAAACTCTTTCTTGTTTTTACCTGACACTTCTCGTGGACTTCCGGATCTGTCTGTCTGTCTTTCTGTGTCTCTCTCTCCCCCACGCCGACCTGACGCGAGCGCCTCCCTTTGTTGCAGCCGGTGCTCCAGTATGTCCGATGGCGAGAGTTACGAGTGCTACGGGGAAGGCGATGTAGACCCCGATTCTCCTGTCCAGAGGCGGCTGCACGGGTAAGTAAACCGGGCAACTCCCCCCACCCCTTTCTTCCCAGCCGCCGCACTGTACCGTGTCCGCGTGTGCGGTATGAGAAATTTCGCAATTGGCGCGTACGGCCACGACGATGCACTGAAAACGGCACGCTGTTGCAGGGACGGCAGGGACGGCGCGGACGGCGGCAGGGACGCCAACCGCAGCCCGCCCGGCCTCCGGAGAAGCACGTGGCAGCGGACCAGCCTGCGACGACCCCCCACCAGGTTGGTGTTGGCAGCCCTGCACTTCACTGTCAAACCGAGTGCGGAGAACTCACTTGAAAGGTGGAGGTGTGCCATTTTCAGTCTCCGCACTTTGTAAAGTGTAAAGTCTCCACACTTCAAGTGTATGGGCTCTGTGAGCCACTCCTCACTTAGTAGTGTCGAGACTGCAAACTCCACACGTCCAAGAAGTGTGGAGGATCACTCCGGACAGGAAGTGCTGAGGTCTCCACACTCGGTTTGACGATCTATCCGTAGTTATAACTGTTGCACAAAATTGTCTTACGGACCCGAGGAGTTAGCGTAATGTAATACCGCTGGTTTGTGCCCCGCAGCAACCCAGACAGCCTTCCCAACCGGAGATGGGGGTCCTTCAGGCAGTGAGTACAATGGCGCTTTCGCGTCTTCGATACTTCGTTCGTGGGGGCGAGGGAAACGAGTTACGGGGCTGCTGTTCTGTTTACGCAGGCCGAGGGGGTATGCACTCGTGTAATAGTCGGTTCACTCTATCTGTAATAGCACGCGAATAATACGCGTAATAGTCGCGTAATAGCCGAAATTGTCAAAATTTTATCAATTTTGGTGTGTTTTAGGCCGTTTTTAGCTAAATTCCGATTAATTTGTGGCGTAATAGAGCGTAATAGCTTAATAGTCGGTACACAGGTTCAGAGAGCGCATACCCCCTCGACGCACGCCGTATGACACCTTCGAACAGCCGTTAAACTTCTCAAAGTGACGTGAAAGTGGGTTGAAATTCATTCGGAAAGTCCAAAGTTGCCCATAATCAGACCCTGCGGTTTATAAATCGTACCCAAAGAGTCAGTGGGCTCTTCCTTTTTTTTGTCAGTCGAATGCTACGGCACGTCCTATTTATCCGCGAGGCGTGGAGGCGCAGCGAGGGTCGGGTCGTTTTCGTCGCTCTGTCTCTCTCGCAATCACGGGGCGTCCCATATGGGCGCGAAGGGGAATAGCATTGCACATTTAATGAGAAGTGGGCGGGCAAGCGCGTCACAGAGAACTGCCCCTTAATTGTTCGAGAGGTGGGATCGTTGGCTGCAGTTCTCAAGCGGTGTTTCCCTGTTTGCCGGCTCCACCTTGCGGAACATATGTCGACGGAATTAACGGACGACGACGGTTGGTTTGGCAAAAACAAAGCAGTGGCGGCTGTTTTTAATATGCAGCTGCCGCTGCGCTGCCTCACCGCCTCGGAAAGGGCGCTGGGTCAGGCGGCAAACTCGCGCCCTGCGACCTCCACAGCCGCACATGCTCGGTGCACTGTCAAACAAAGCGATGGAAGACAAAGGCGATTGGAGTCCCTAACAAGCGCGGATCCCGGTATTTTCCTGGGAGGGGGTAAAACACGGTTTTTCGTCCATCAGGGGGGGGGGGGGGAAATCAGGGTGTTTTACCTCCATCCGCGTGATGGTGCGTGTTGCCTACCTTCCAGGCCGAGGGGACCGATCTTGTACCCAAGGAGGGCGTAACTCGAGGAGTTACTACCCCCACTGCCCCTCCCCTAAAGTCGCGCCTGCTCTCTGCGTAAATTAGAAACCGTTTTTGCTGCGGCCGTTGTTTTGTACGTATCAAGGAGAAAAACTTTCGCTTCGCGATACGAAGCGTTTTTGTAGATTTCGCAATGCCTTCGTTTCCTTTGTCTCACGAAACGACTCTTCGCAGCCCTTTTTTGTGCGTGACACTCTTTCGCTCGGGCTCCAGCCTTTGGGGCGCTCGCCGAGAGCCTTGCCGCGCCGTGCGTGCGAGAGGGGCAGAGCGCCAAGGCACTGCTCGCCATCAGCCTGCTGGAGCGTGGCCCGGCGCACGGAACAGCGGACTCATTTCGAGAGTCGTCTTCGTCGCTCTGTCTCACCCTTTGATTGCGAGAGCGAGACAGAGCGACGGAAAAGGCTCTCGGGATCAGTCTGGTTGGAGCGTCTCGGGGGCTCGGCGGCGTCCTTGAGCAGCGGGCTGGACAAGCCGGGCCCAGCGGGGCGAAGCGGGGTGAAGCGGGGCCCGGCGGGGCCCCACGACGGCGCGGCGCCACCCCACACCATCCCCACCACGCCCCAGCTGGCCCCAGCCTGGCTGGGCGCCCGGCCTGGCTTGGCGTGAGCGCGGGGGCGGCTGGTCGCCATGGCGACGGCTATGTTGTGCGGGTGTCCTGTCCGGTTTGGCCGGCAGGGCCCAGCCAGCCGCGCCCCACGCCGCGCGCCACGCCGCGCCCCACGCCGCGCCCCACGCCGCGCCCCACGCCGCGCCCCACGCCGCGCCCCACGCCGCGCCCCACGCCGCGCCCCACGCCGCGCCCCACGCCGCCCCCATGCCGCGCCCCACGCCGCCCCACGCCGCGCCCCACGCCGCGCCCCACGCCGCGCCCCACGCCGCGCCCCATGCCGCGCCCACGCCGCCCCATGCCGCGCCCCACGCCGCGCCCCACGCCGCGCCCCACGCCGCGCCCCACGCCGCGCCCCACGCCGCGCCCCACGCCGCGCCCCACGCCGCGCCCCACGCCGCGCCCCACGCCGCGCGCCTCGCTCCGGCAGAGTCGAAAATGATAGCGCTCGGAAAGCCCGAAAAGCGGCCCGAAGCAACCAGCCGCGCAATTCCGAAAATCATTGTTTTTGTCGCTGTCTCCCTCTAGCACGCATGCGGGTCGCCCCACGAGTGCGAGAGAGACGGCGGCGGCGCGACGAAGCCGCTGTCCGGCCCGTCCGGCCTGCAGCGTTGCGCACGCGGCGCGGCACGCGGGCCGGTTTGGTAATCGGGCCCGGTGGAGCGTTGTCGTGGCGTGACGTCACCGCGGTGGGTGTGCCGCGGCGACACGCGTGCTCCAGCGTGTGCGGCGACGGTGACGCGCGCTGGCTGGGCTGACCGGGCTGGCCGCCTCTCTGGCCATCCAAGCATCGCGCCCTGCGTGCCGCTCCGCTCTTGCTTTTCCAACTTCCTGCCCAATGCCGGTGCCCACACCGTGAAACCAAAACTCCGCACTTGAAATGCGAATGAGTGGAAGTCTCCGCACTTGGAAGTGCAGTTTGCGGTTGCAAGCGTGGAGTTCTCCACGTTGGCACCGTGACAAGAGACAGGGGCTCTGTGAGCCACTCCACACTTTAAAAGTGGAGACTTGTAAACTTCACGCGTCCAAGTGTGGAGAACTCCGCACCAGGAAGTGGGAAGTTATCCACACTTGGTTTGATAGTGTGGGGCCCCCAGAACCCCACGCGCCGAACCCGGGTTTCGAAATTACCGGGTGAAAGCAGGAGTGTTCGGCGAGCCGGTGTCACCCAGACGCCTGCGAACCACGGGGTAGGCAACCCACCCGCTTGTGTGCACGGCTGCGTTGCGGCACTGCCTACCCGCAGGCGATTGCGATTGCGATTAACGGCTGGACCACAAGTGATCGTCTGCCTTTCGGGCCCGCCCTGTCATGTCGGTGATACAGGCGCCTGCGAGCCACGGGGTAGGCAACCCACCCGCTTGTGTGCACGGCTGCGTTGCGGCACTGCCTACCCGCAGGCGATTGCGATTGCGAGCGCCTGCGAGCCACGGGGTGCCTGCGGGTCGCCGGGTAGGCAACCCACCTACCCTGCGCCCTGCCTTCTCCTCCCACTCCGCGGCGCCGCGCGCGCCCCTTGCTCCGAGCGGTGGCGGTGGAGTCCGTCGTTTAGGTCTCTGGCGGCGTTGCAAGCGTTGCACGGCGGGGACGGGGGACGACGGAGCGGCGAGGCATTCTATCGGTAACCAGCAGGTGCCGAGTAGTACCGCCACTGTGGTCGCCTCCCTTCTCCTGCCGCTGCAGCACGTGGTGGTGGAGGCTCAGGCCCCCCTCCTTCTGTCTCTCTACCGCTTCGAGGTGCCCCAGGCCCGCGGTCCGCAGCCTGCATGCAGTCCGCCCGCGAAGGCCTTGCCGGCGCGTCCCGTCCGCAGCCTGCCTCGCGACGTCAGCACGGAGTGCGTCACGCCGTCGCGCCGTGTTTCACGCCGTGTGTCACGCCGTGTGTCACGCCACGCACGTATGGAGGATCGCGACGCGGTGACGCGAGTGTGACGGCGAGCGGTCCGGGCGGCCGGTCGTGGAAAAGTGTCGTGAAGCGTGTTGCGCGTGTGCCCAGCGCGTGTCGCGACAATGTGATGTGCAGTGTAGGAAAGTGAACGTCAAGACGATTCGGATTACCACCGCCAGGCCCGTCCTGCCCAGACCCGACCAATCAGGCCGCACCAGGCCCACTCAATGACGCTGTAATTATCTGCGACTCGGCATCGGCTCGCGTTTGAACAAGTGCGGGCCCGATTCGCGTGCGCTCGGCCTGCCATGCAGACCCGAGATATTTTTAGCACACAAGCAAATGTGAAAATTTCTTTTTTAAAAAATGGAAAATTGTCGGTTTAATAAAACGACTTGGTTACTGCCAATATTTTGACTTGTTCCAAAGAATCTTTTTGAACAAGACGATTTTGCTTTGATTGTGAACAAAAGGCTGCCTATGAAATTCGACGCTGGGTTAACAGACTCGGTGGTTTTGACTTCAGAATGAGTCGTCACACGAGCAGCATAGTTCGTCACTGTGACCTGAACCTCACGATTACCTTTGACCCGGCATTTCATTTCCACACTGCCAACGAAAGGATGGCCTGTGTATTCGATCCGCTCCGCATGCCTTTGACGAGAGAGCGTCTCGCGCAGGCTGCCGCCGCGTCGCAAGCGCGCAAGCCCGACCCGAAGCAGTGGCTTCGTTGCCACACGCGTGGCGCTAATGCGTTTTTGAAAAGACGCGTGTCTCGCTTGCGCGCTGCCTGCCTGCGATGGCGGCTAGTCTTGCCAGGCGCGCGGTATGGGTGTTGGGACGCGGCGACGCCCCTTGACGCCGAACGGTGCTTCGTCGCTCTGTCTCTGTCGCGCCCACGCGGCGCCCCATTAGTGGGAGAGAGAGGGAGCGACGCCCTGCCTAAGTAGGCGACGGCGTCGTCGAAGGCCGCGGGGTGGTTCTGCAGGAATGCGAGGCGTTCCGCCCGACCGGCCGACCGGCGCACTGTGCGGCGCGGCGCCGCGGCTACCGGTGTGCCAGCCTGCCCGGCCTGCCGACGCAAAACTGCACTGTGAGAAAAAAACTGCCGCACCGACAGGCGATTCAAGTGCCGGGATACCGGGTTTTACCTACAGTCGATACCGCACTTGTTGAGGATGTTGCTCACTCCACTGCGATTTGTGGTAGAGGCAAAACGAAACGAAGTGAAGAAAGGCTCTCAAATTCAAATTGAAATTGATGACGCCAAAAGATGCCTCGAGTTTAAAGTCAGTTTTCCTCCCACTTTCCTTAGGTGTGGGAAAAAGTATGCAAAAAATTACATCCACAGCCCCTCTATTTGACGTCAAAAGCCCGAAGGTCTGAGACAGTCTCATTTTATGGATTTGCTCAATGCATGCATAGGCAAAGTACAGTGAACAGCCCTCTCAAAAGTACAGTACATTCTGCAATAAAGATTACAGTCCACACTGTATTTTGGGCACTACAAATGACGGCCCTTTGATAGACGTCGGTACAGCAGTTTTTTTTTCCAGTGCGGCACGCGGATATCACTTCCGGCGGTTAGGGGGGCTGGCCAGAGCCGGGCTAGCCAGCCGGGCGGGCCGGACCGGAGGTGTCTCAAGTGCCGCCAGAGAGGGGGTACACACTCCAAGAAATCGTGTACAGAGTTCTCGGTAATTAAGCGATATTACTGGGCATTACACGTGTATTACGGCATTAAAAAGCCAAACTTTGGCACATTTGGCTCAAAAATGGTGCTACAATTACATGTATTACGCGTAATACACGGTTTGTGTGTACAGGGTATTACACGAGTGTTTACCCCCTCGGCCGCCAGCTAGCGCGGTTGCTCGCTCTCCCTCGCACTTCCTAGGAAGTAGCTACAGCGCCTCGCGATCAGAGGGATAAAGGTATTCGATATTCAATATGCCCCACTGTTCAAAGGACTCCCCTGAAATTAAGAGGAACAAGGAAGGCTTTTATCGATATATGAAGCTGACGTGTGCCGCGCCGTGATTCTGTCCTCATCCTCATATTCCTCTTCTCTCTCTCTCTCTCTCTCTCTCTCTCTCTCTCTCTCTCTCTCTCTCTCTCTCTCTCTCTCTCTCTCTCTCTCTCTCTCTCTCTCTCTGGAACGGAGCCATGGAGAACTTTTTTAATTAGCTCTCGGTTCAACGAATAACAATAGCCTCCGAGCTACTTTTTTTCTAAAAAATGTTCGATGGACGGTTATTTTGGGAAACAGCTTCCCAGAAAAAGGAATTTGATGGGACCTCTGGGCCACGTGGCACGGCACTGTACGTTGTTGGCTCGCGCGCACCTCGGCGATGTCCCTAACCGTGCGCGAGGAAAACGATGTCAGTTCCCTATTTGATGTCAATATGACAATATGACTTCTAAGTTGGCGATTGTCAAAATTTGGTCCGTTTTGATGTCATTTTGACCCGCTTTTGACTGCCTGTTCTCCTTGCGCGACCACGGCGCGCCACCGCGGCGTGGTGGTGTGGTGATGTGGCGGCCACCCGACCGCCGCCACACTCGCCTGCTCCTGCATATACAATTATATGGGGCTCGCGATAGCAGATCAAACCGCACGGCGGCTGGAGGGCGGGACGCGGGGCGGGGCGCGAGGACCACCGCACGGGAACGGGGAACAGGGAATGACCCGACGCCACGCGGACTGGAAGACTTTCGCTCCGCGATGGACGTCCATAAAAACGCGAAAAAGAGGCTGGCAGGAAAGAAGACCGTCGACGCCCGGCCTCGATATGGCCTGCTCCGGCCACACGGTCAAAAGTGGCTGTCTTTTCATGACAAAATCGGGGATGACCTTTTTATCCCTTTGGAGATTGGTGTAGTAGTGTCGTCACAAGTTGATGACTATCGTCATCAGAGCTCCTTCACCAATTGAATGGGCGTGACAACAAAGTCATCACACTCTAAAAGTCTTATGGTGAAGGTTCTCCATATTATGATGAAAATTCTCCATTATATGGTGGTGCAGCTGACTTCGTATACAAGGTCAACAATTCATTGTGCCTTACAGATATTTTGTCGAATTTCTATCGTATTTTGGAGAAAATCTCCACCATAATATGTTGGTGCAGGCTTTCACCGTAAGACATTTACAGTGCAGCTTCCAATTACAATTTTGAGAGCGCGAGATGATGAAGCTTGACGAACCCAACCCCTTGCGGGTGCCTTTCCGATCCCAGCTGCCTCGCCCGCGCCTCGTCGCCTCGTTGGCACTCCGCGATTCCGGAAACGAAAGCCGGAAAGCATTGTTTGTGGTCAAGCACCCCGTCAGGACGGACTGCCTCGCCCTAGCCCGTGGCTCGGGAGGGAAGCCGACACCAAACTTTGACCGCACTTTAATTCTGAATTGTGGTGAGGAGGCCGCCGCGGCCACAGTAGCACCACGAATATGCCAATTGGAGTGGAATGGACCAGGCGGATTCATCAGAACAGCATTGGCTCTGTCTGTTTGATTGTGTGTGTGTGTGTGTGTGTGTGTGTGTGTGTTTAAGTAGGCCTGCCTTGTCCGCCGCCGTTCCAACGGTCTGAATGCGTTGCTCGCGTTGCTCTGCGTTACTCCGGCGTGCCTTTAACGCCACGCGCTGCGCGTGCAGGCGGCGTGCAGGCTGCGTGCCCCGACAGTGCCCCGGCGTGTTACGATCCAGGCGATGATGGCCTAGGCCGCCTCTAGGCCGCCTCTAGGCGCTTACTACTTTCTCCCAAGTGGCTTCTCGAATAACAGTGCGGTAGCTGCGCGCGCATACTCGCGAGTTTCCGCGAGCTTTTTACACGTGCCTTTTGGAACGCATCGCGAAACAAAAAAAGAGAGAGAAATATTTTCGAAGGAAGTACTAAGGAGATGGAGAAACTGCAGTGCCATCCCCCCCCCCCCCGCTCCCCATTTTAACCGGGGTTAGATGATGTACGGTCCGTCTGTTACGTTCATTAAGGACCTGAGTGCTTTCGACCTCAGTGATCGCTACTGCATCAATCACTGTTGCGCAGCGAGAAAATGGGTCGTCGATAAGGTGAGAGAGGCATGGGCACAGTCGCTTCGGCCGTCGACGGGCCTCCTCGACGTTTACGTTTACGTTTACAAATTGGACGCCACGCGGCGCCCTAACTGACATCGAATCAACCGGAAAGTCAAGAACGAATTTGCAACTAAATGACAAACACTGTTTTTCACAGTGTGCGCGCGACCCGCCAATCGCTGCGAGAGCCTCTCCGGCGGCCTGTCGCCCATTCAGTGCGCTCTTGCCCTTTTTCGTCCGTCTCCTTTCCGAACGGCCGTTCGGCTCGCGGCCCGCGCGGGAAACCGTGGGGATGGGATGCGATCGCGTTTATATCCGTGGGAGCTGCGCTTTTGCGCTTTTGCAATGGAAAACACTCGACGCGACGCGGCGGTCGCGGCGGTCCAGGCGGCCCTCGGGGCAGGCGAACCGCGAGTGGGAACCGAAGGCGAGTCTGGCGTGGATTCCATCCCACCGATTCCCGAAGCCGCCGTCCCGCCGCCGCCCCGCCGCCGGCATTGGCGATCGGAGAGCGAGGGGAAGGAAGGCCGGCGAGCCTCGACCGGCCCGCGAGGAGGACTCGCATTGTGTCAGCTTTGAGGCCTGGCCGGTTGTTTCAGGGAATGCGTTCAAGACGTTGGCAGTCCAGAGCAGGTGCGGATACAGTGTGGGGGCAAAAGAACCATCGACTCCTCTTTGACCTTAGCTGAAGGCAGACAAAAAGCCGCTCTGTAAGAAGGCAAGTGCCATACTTCGCCCTCCCTCAGGCCGCACCTGGATATGCCTCTGGTCCAAATGCCCTCTGGCCGCTCGAACGGGTGCCGCGGCGCGGAGTGAGTGCAGTGAAGAGTACAGTGCCCCGCCCGTTGCCGGCAGCTACACAGCCACATGCAGGCGATCCAGGTCAGGCGTGCCCGGGCGTGCCGGCTGCACGAGTCCAGTCCACGCGCTCGGGGTCCACCTCCACCTCCAGGGCCAGAGCGCGGAGGCAGGCCCGTCTCGCATCCTGCTTACCGATGCAATCAGCTCACGTGTTGCTTGTGAAAGCCCATCACAACAACGGCCGCGGCGGCGGCAGATTCAGATTCGGATCGGAATTGAGGCGCTCGGCTGCGCTCGGCACGTGTCGGCGCACTTCGGCTCCAGCTTCGGCGCCCTGTTTCCTGGTGGCCTGGTGTCGTGGCGTCCTCAAGTCTCGGCACCCTGCCCTGCGACGGGACTGGTCGGTGGACGAGTGGACGCGGCAGATTGCTGGCGCTCTGCCCGGCGCGGCGCCGCGGCCCGCGTCTCCAAGTACAGCACCAAGCACTCAGGGGCGCGGTGCCAGACTGCCAGACACTAGGCGACGGCCTCCATGACGGCGCTCTGCTCTGCATGCCCACGACCAATTTGCCCCCTTTTCCAGTCCGCGAGGTGCGTCCGTCAAGGACGTCCCACGCCGGAGTGCTAGCAGGCCGCTCCGCCGCTCAGTCTCTCTCGCACTCGTGGGGCGTCCCGTTGGGGTGCGACGGAGGCAGAGAGACGAAGCGCCGTTCGGACTCGGCCTGCGGAGGGGGAGGGGCGTGTCGTAAAGTAGTTGAAGGGTTTGAGTCGCGCTGTGTCGCGCCCAGCGCCCCGTCGAGAGCCCTTGGAGGCGGCGGCCCAGGCACGCCCAGGCGTCGGGGAGGACGGTCTTCAGATCTTTGGATCCGAGTCCCCTCTCCGCTCTCCCTCCCCTCTGGATTCGCGAGAGCGTCTCCCGGTACGCCTTGTCCACCGCGACGCGTGGGAATCGTCCCGACGCACCGCGACGCATCCTAATCCACCTCGTGCACGTCAAGGAGTCAAGGATGCCGCCAGCACACTGAGAGTCCTTTTCGTCGCTCTGTCTCTCTCGAGCCAAAACGGGACGAACCACGAGTGCGAGAGGGACAGAGTGACACAGTGTGCAGGTCCTCGGCGCGGCTGTGCCGTTGTGTGCGGCGCTGTGCGCTGTGGCGCTGCGCAGCGTGGAGAGACTGGCACACTGGCAGTGCAGCGCGGCCCTGACTGCGCGTCGCGTCCACTGCGAAGACAACCCAGCCGAAAATTCCGGCCACCCTCCGGCCGGAAAATAGTCCGGCCGGACTCCGTTATGACTCCGGCCGTATTTTGGGTAAATTTCCGGCCGGACACCACCGGACTCCGGCCGGCGAGCTGTCCGGCCGGAGTCCGGTGGTGTCCGGCCGGAGTCCGGTGGTGTCCGGCCGGGACGCGGAGTCCGGCCGGAGCAGACATCAGTCACTCTGACCACAAAGACCATGGGACAGTGTCCAAGGTATGGTCGGAAGGTCAATTTTCGATTCTGAGTCGATTGGTACCATCGCCATACCCGTAGGACCATCCGTTCGCAAAATGACCCAACAAGTGGAGCGGGTTGCCTACCAATTGTCATAAAATTTGTGCCTACCTTCTGGGCGGTGGCTCGGGTCCGGCCGGAATCTGAGGCTCCGGCCGGAGATTTCAAAGTTCCGGCCGGAACGAAAAGTTCCGACCGGACTTCAAACATGTCCGGCCGGACCGAGAAATCCGGCCGTAAAAAGCCACCTCCGGCCGGAAAAAGCTAAGTTCCGGCCGGAACTAGAAATTCCGGCCGGAATCAGGGCCGGAATTTTCGGCTGGAATCGCCACGCGTGGCGGCAAATTACTGAACCTGTCAGAGACAGACGGCGCGCCGCCCGCCGTGTCCGCCAGGGCCGGTGGGCCGGCGGCGGTCTGTATTCCCTTTTAAAGTCAGTTTTTCTCTTCCCGGAAAGTTTGAAGGACCTCTTTACTTTCCCGGGAGTTAAGTGAGCGCGAAGAACTATTGCGCGTTAATTAACAACCGCCAGCCGAGCGATTCGGAAGAGTCATCTCGTCGCTCTGTCTCTCTCGCACTCAGGGCGGGGCGAAGGGTGTGAGAGAGACAGAGCGACAAACCGATGTTCCGAATCGCTCGGCAGGACGGCGGCTCGGTATTGGTGCGGCTGAGATTGGTTGGCGTGAGGACAACCCCCACCCTCCCCCTCCCCCGTCGGGCTCTTCACCGAGGCGGGCTCGAACATGGAGCACCCCAGACGACCGCGCTGCCCCTTCGGCGGCCCCGCCGGCCTCGGTGGCCCCGTAGGCTGAGGGCCGCGGGGGCCTCGCTGGGGGCGCGCACGGACACGGCAGCGACACGGCAGCGACATGCTGGGCGCCCTCGGGGCCGTGGACGTGTACCAGGACGTGTGCGATGCCGTGCACCGACCGGCGCACCGCAGCCACAGCGGCCACAGCGCGTCCCGCCGACACATCGGGTGAGTACCAAACTCGGTGGCAGCGGACGGAGGGATGACGTCAAGGAGGTGGTGCACCCCGTCAAGAAGGTGGTGCACCCCGTTAAGGAGGTGGTGCACCCCGTTAAGGAGGTGGTGCACCCCGTTAAGGAGGTGGTGCACCCCGTCAAGGTTGTGGACGAGTTGTGGAGCACCCCGTCAAGGAGGTGGAGCACTCCGTCAAGGTTGTGGAGCACCCCGTCAAGGAAGTGGAGCACCCCTCAAGGAGGTGGAGCACCCCGTCAAGGAGGTGGCGCACCCCATCGAGGAGGTCGGCCCGCCCCTGGCAGCATTGATTACAGTGTGATGACGAATGGAAGGTGCCATCGACGTGGTGGTGCTGGCGGTGGAAGCGGGTCGGGCGGCAGGGCGCGCGGCAGGGCGCGGCAGGGCGCGGCAGGGCGCGGCAGGGCGCGGCAGGGCGCGGCAGGGCGCGGCAGGGCGCGGCAGGGCGCGGCAGGGCGCGGCAGGGCGCGGCAGGGCGCGGCAGGGCGCGGCAGGGCGCGGCAGGGCGCGGCAGGGCGCGGCAGGGCGCGGCAGGGCGCGGCAGGGCGCGGCAGGGCGCGGCACGCAGGGCGCGGCAGGGCGCGGCAGGGCGCGGCAGGGGGGGGCGGCAGGGCGCGGCAGGGCGCGGCAGGGTGCTGCCTTCGGACGGGGTGGCGGTGGGGGTCGGGACCCCCAGCAGGTGGTCTCGCGGTCGAGTCCCCGTGCTCGCACTGGCCGCTGGCCATCAGTCAGCAGTCGGTCGGTCGGTCGGTCGACCGCAACACCCGCGACGCGCGGAGCACTAGCGGAGCACTAGCGGAGCACTAGCGGCCTCGTGAAGTGGTATGCATGCGCGGTGCGGACGGTGCAGCTCTGTTGACGCGGGTGGATAGCCCTGCCGGAACTTGCGCCCTGTGTGCGTGTGTATGTGTGCGTCTTCCCGTCCATCTGCCTGCCCGCCTCTCAAATGGATTGGTTGCGAATCGCGGTCATATTCCCATTGTGCTGCCGTGTTTCCCGGCCGCGTTTCGTGCTGTCCCGGCGACCTTGGCGCCACGCCGCGCTGCCCGGCGCTGCCCGCGAGCGGCGCTCCTGTCCCTGCGCGTTCTGCGTTCGATGCGACGCCTACACTGTCCGCAGGGCATCACGGGACACAGACAGCCGTGAGCCCCCAACCCGAATTCGGTTCGTGCCCAGTCTCGATTCCGAGTTCGGTGGGGGCTCAGGTCAGGTCAGGCGTCGGGCCTCAGACCATCGAGTCTGGTACAGGGCTCATGTCCTGTATGCCGTCCGCAGCTAGCCCAACGTCGTTCCGTCAAACCAGAACCAAGTTACCTAGGTGAATGCTGTGGCACGGGCAGCATTGACGCGAGCCTCCATCGGGGCCGGTCGAAACGAATTGCTGTGATGGCCGTAATGGAACGGATGTCTTTTTCGGTCCCGAAGTGGCGGGCCGAGGGGCCGAAGTGACGGGCCGGTGTCTCCACGGGTCGATATGGGAGGGAGCGGCCTGCATTGGTTGCGCGGCCTTGGCTGGCCGTGGCTGGCCGGCACCGCGTCCACGTGCTTGCCGGCCGTCTTCGCCACGGCGACCGCTTGTCGCGTAGAGGAGGCCAGCAGGGCTTGCCTTTAGCGTGGCCGCCTGCCGCGTGCTTCACAGGCGCTGATTGCGAGTGTTATTCCTTGTTGGGCGTCAACTCGGCGCGGCATCTGTGCAAACTGTGGCGGCGGCGCATCGCGTTAGGCCGCGCGGGTTTTGGCCGGTCGTTGCCGCCGGTCCACGTCCACGCCGATAGTCTTCTCGGCGAGGTGCGCGGCGGGCCGTTGCGTCACTCGATCACTCGATTTACATGCACGGCCAGCCCGCCTGCTCCGCCTTCCGCGGCCCATCCTGGGCGCAGTGGCGCCGCCGTGGCGCCGCCGTGCGCGGCCCGATACGGCGTCAAGGAGTGCTACCGCGTAGTGCCACAACGGAGTGCTACCGCGGAGTGCTACCGGGAGTGTACCACGGGTGCTACAACGGGGCACGTGAACGTGGCGCGCGGAGTGCTACCAGGAGGCGGGTTGGCCGTCTGCCGCGGTCCATCCACGGAGTGCTACCACGGAGGCTCCGGAGTGCTATCGAGGTCTACCACGGGGCCCGGGTGCTCCGCCTTCCGCGGCCCACCTGGGCGCAGGGGCACGCCGGGCGGTCCGATACGGCGTCAAGGAGTGCTACCGCGGAGTGCTACCACGGAGTGCTACCACGGAGTGCTACCACGGAGTGCTGCGCTACCACGGGCCACGAACTCGTGGTTGCGGCACCCAGGCTGGAGGGGCCTGTGAGCGGGAGGCGCGTTCTAAAAAGTGCGGTCTTTAGTGAACACAGCGCGACGCGGCGGTGCGCTCTCACGGGGGTCTCTGCGGACTGATTCCGAGTGAAATGTCTGTCTCTCTCGCTCGTGGAGCGTTCTGTAAGGGTGCGAGAGAGACAGGCCTGCGCAGTGGGCCGGTGGGAACCGCCTCAAAGAGGCCCGACTGTCGCGTCCGTCGCCGAGCAGGCCGAGCTGGTCGAGCAGGTCGAGAGCGGCGAGCACCGCGCGACGTGATGTCGGGCGCACCGCGCGCACCGCGGGCCGTCGTCGGCGCGGTGCGATCGAAGAGGGCGGGCGATGCGCGATGACGTCATGGGCCGGTGAGGGGCTGCCGCCGCTGCCGGAGCCGCCGTCCAGCAGGGCCCTGCTGACGCCGCGGAGACCCTCGGCCACGGAGAGCGCCAGTCGCCTGCACCGCACCGGCCGCTGCACCTACACGCCCTACTAGTGAGTAGACAGACCAGGGGTGGATGGGCGGAGGGGAGGGGGTGCACCCAACCCCTCCGCCTGGATCCGCACCTGAGACAGACGGACGCGGATTGCTGCTCGCCTTCCTGGCCGTCCAGGCCCTCAGGCCGGTGGACGGCTTCATCGGGAGAGGCCTGAGAGCGCGGCCCTCGATGTGGGAACGAAGACTTTTGCGATTTGGCCTTTTTGTCCAGGCGAGCGTCGAGATTTCTCTGTGCTTCGTGGGTCACATCGCGCGCAGTCCGCCCACTCGCCTTGTCGCTCTGTCTCACTCACACCCACCCCACGTGACGCCCCATGCGTGCTGCGCATTAGAGAGGCATTTGAGGGGGAACTTTTTCGAAAGTCGATACAGGCTGTGGAGTCATAATAAACCCACTTTCGAAGAATTGTTTTTAATATTGATGAGCGTCCAGAAAAAGGTTGAAAATAAAACTTTGTTCTACAAAAAGGTGGAAAACAAGAGTTTCTCGGAGCCCCGTTCATCGAAAATGTTTGGGCCTCGGCCCTCGCTGATACTCCACCTCAGCACGTGACGTTCCGGCTCTGGCGCTCCGCCGCGCTCCGCCCGACTCGGCGTAAGAAAAGAAGCCCCCCGGACACGCGTTGCCGCGGCAACGGGACGCGGCGGCGCGGCCTCGGCCCGCTCATGACCCTCTCATTACCGGTGCAGCGCCTCGCCGGAAGTCGGAAAGTCGGACCGGAAGCGACGCGACCGCGGCACCGCAGCACCGCGGCGCCCTGCACTGCAATCCGCGGGCATCGCGTCGGCCGCCCATGCCATGCCGCCATGCGGCCCACGCGACCGGGCGGCCTGCCGTGCACCGTGTGCTCCTCGTGGTGGCGCCGAAGGGCGTGCCCGCCGTGCTGTGCCGCTTGGCGCTTTGCGCTTGGCGCTTTGCGCTTGGCGCTTCGAAGAAAAGAACACATTGTTAGCGGTGGCCGTGCCGTGCCACGCCGTGCCACGCCGCGCCTGGCTTTCTCCTGTCACCGCGGCGCCGCGGCGAGGCGTCCTTGTTAGCGCCCTTCATTGGGGCGCCATTTGCGCGGCCCACATCGCCGTGCACGTGCACGTCGCCGTCGTGGCCGTCGTCGCCCTGGCCGTCTGGCTGGCCTTGGCGGCGACGACGGTGACGGCGCTGCTCCACCGCGTCAAGTGCATTGTCCCTTCCCGGCCGCGCGCTCGAAGCTCGAATCGATAGTGGCGTCGAGGTACCCGCGCGAGGCTAGCGGCGCGGCGCGGGCTGCAGCCGCTATAGCGGCGCCACCAAGTCACGCAGTCACGCACCGCTAGCCGGCCGCTGCCGCCGCGACTTGGCTTGCCGTGACTCGAATTGATTCGCGCTTGGGGCGTCGACACCCCGGCCCAAGACTCGCTACTTCCATGGCCGACGGCTGTTATTCATTTTTGGCGATTGTTGTTGGTTTTTCTGGGCGGTTTCGTCGCGGCCGCAGCGTGAGCGACGAGCCTCATTGGCTGACTGACGGCTTCAGCTAGGCACTGCGTGGCACTGCGTGGCACTGCGTGGCACTGCGCTGCAGGAGGCAGTGCCTGCAGTAGCTGCAGTCTCATTCCGAACACGACTTGCCTTCGGTGCTCTGCCCCTCTCGCTCCCATGGAACGTTCTGTCGGGGTGCGAGAAAGACAGCGCGTGCGCTAGCTGCGCTAGCGGAATCGCAGTGGAGGCGCGGCCTCCAGCGCGCCAGCGCCACTCCGCCGGCAATCACAGCCCGAATGGCGTGGCGCCGCCGAGACGGCTTGTCGCTCTGTCTCTGTCGCACACCCAGACGGAACGGAGCGGCCCGTGGGTGCGAGAGAGACGGAGGAAGAGAAACCTCCCGTTCTCGGCCCTCGGGGAGGCGGCAGCGACGTCGCGAAGCCTCGCCGGGACGCGCCGCGGTGGTCCAGCCGGCGGGACTTCCCTCCCAGCCTCGGCGCCTCGGCATTAGTACAGTGTGGCGCAACCACTATTCGCAGGACGGCCTCGCGGGCAAGGGAAGGGGAGGGGGTTATTCGCAGTGAAGAAGCAAAGACATTGGAAAGAAAAGGCTTGGTTGCGTCTAACGTGTGCTGGCCGGGGGTGCACCACGACGCTCATTCCGAACGGGGCTTTCGTCGCTGTGTTTCTCTCCCACTCGCAGGGCGCGCCGGAAGGGTGCGAGAGAGACAGCGTGGCGGAATCAGGCACTCTGGACTCTGGACACCGTGAAGACAGCGCAAAAGGAGTGAAATGGCGCCATCGTGATGGGCTTGCCGTATTCGCAGGAGTCATCGCCGGGTGGCGGGGCGGGGCGGAGCGGGGCGGGGGGCGAGGGGTGGGCTGGGGCGAGGCGGGGCGAGGCGGGGCGGGGTGGGGCAGCGCCACGGGTCCCGCAGTCTCATCTCCGCTAATTCCCCCTGGAGGCCCTGCAGGCCCTGCAGGCCCTAGAGGCGTGGGCCCGCAGTGACATAAGCCTGTTCTTGCCGCTCCTCCCCTCGATTGGTGTGGGAGCCGAGCCGCGTCGCCGCGCCGCGCCTCGCAGCCTGCCCTCACCGTTATGCGACATCGACTTTCCAACAATTACTTCTGGGCCGCTGTCTGTTTTTCACAGTGGCGTGGGCGGCGTGGCGTCGCTGACCGCGCGGACCCGGTTTCGTGCCGAACCGGCCGGACCGGCGCTGCTGCTGCTTTGGTGGCGGCGGCGGCGGCCCGGTGGCGGCAGTCCGGGTCAAGGCCGTGCAGCGCTGCAGCGTGCAGTGGCACTGCCGTGGGCGCCGTGGGCACTGGCCGCGGCCCGGCGATCCTATCGGACTGCAATAATTATATCTTGCCGCCACTCCACGCCACGCCACGCCACGCCAGGCCAGCCCAGGCCAAGGGCTGGAGGGCGCGGTGGCTGCGGGGCGCGGCGGAGTGATGCCGAACAACCCAACCGTCTGTCTCTCTCGCACTCCGACGGAACGCCTCGTGAGTGCGAGAGAGACAGGTGCAGTTCGGAATCATCAGCCTGCACCAAAAGGCCGGCGGAATACTTAATGATGGTCGCCCTGGATGTGGGGCAGCGGCGGGCAGCGCCAGCCCGCGCGTGCTACTACACCATGACTGCCAACCACCACGAGGCGCCCAGGGCTGCCCTGGGCAGCGGCCACTTCGTGAGGCGCTGCCTCGTGCGGCTCTGGTACTACATGGTGGCGGTCAGCACCTAGGGGGAACACCAAGGAAAACGGCGCCGAAATTAGGAGTCCTAGATTTAAATTGGCACACGTACATTTGTGCGCAATTCCCAAACGAAAACACATTTATTTGTTAACTGGAAGACGGCATGGCATCGTCATCGTCCGTTTTTGCTGTCTCTCCCTGTGAGTCATGTCAGTGAGTGGACTGAGCCACTGGAAGTGCGCCTGGCCGGGCTCGGCCCTGCCCGAATGCCAACATGTGCGAGCGAATGGTTCGAGCGGCCGTCCTCTGAGTTTACCCACCGCGCTAACGTTGCCCACCGAGGCAAACACGCCCTCGCCGCGGCACGCCGGCCCGCCAAACGGCCCGCCGAACGTCTAACGGGGTCACGAGTCGCACGCCGGCAACCCGGCGTACCGAACCGGCCGGACCCCCCGTGGGGCCTCTCCGCGCCGCTTGACTCGCCCGGCCAGAAGCACACACTACACACAAGGAAGGAAAGAGCGAAAGAACACTGTCGCGGTCTGTGGGCGGGCGTCGGCGGTGACCTGAACGCGGCCCGCAGCAACGCCCAGCCGTCGTCGATGTCTCTCTCTCTCGCACTCACGGGGCGTTTCAGTGTAAGAGAGAGACAGAGTGACGAGGCACTGCAATTTTCGGAATCGCTCCGCAGGCCACCCGCCGCGCCTTGGATCGACATAAGTCCGCGACGGTCCGCGACCGCGCAGTGCGCAGCTCACCTGGCGAGCCTCGCCTCGGTCTGCCTGCCTGCCTGCCTGCCTGCCTGCCTGACCGCGGCGCCACTGCACTGGCCGCGGCCGCGCACAAAGAGGCAGGATGGCAAATCGGCAGTGCGTGCCAGGCGGTTCCAGGCAAAAGACCGGACTGGTCCAATTACCAGCACGATGATTCCAGTGCTTGGCGTCGTCCTGTCTCTCTCGCACTTATAGCGCGCGCCCCGCGGCGCGAGAGAGACAGGGTGACGCCAGGCTGCTGCGGGGCAGCGGGCGCGGCGCGCACGCCCCCGCAACGCAGCACGCCCGCAGCGACCCACGTCCCTGTCGCCGAGGGCAGTTTGACTTGGAGCACTCCAAGTCCTTCGCCTCTCTCGCACTGGCGCGGCCGGGCGCGGCGCGTCACTGCAGAGCGAGAGAGACGGACACCTGTCCGCCCGCATCCCCGCCTCGGCCGCCACGCGCTTTGCGCTTTGCGCTTTGCGCCGCCACCGCTTTCTCCGCGCCTATCGACACGTCTGGGCCGCGGCGTCCTTGGCGCCCTGGCTCGCCGTCTCCCTCGCACCAGTGCGGGTCGGCCGACTCGGCCCGCGAGTGCGAGAGAGACAGCGTGCGTGTGTCGCGCGGCGGCGTGACGTCACGGCCGTGACGTGATCGTGACGGCCGGGCCGCGACAGCGCGACACAACGCGGTGACGGCGTGTCGCGCCGCTCGGGTGCCGCGTTGCCGCGTTCCGTGGTTCGTTTTGTAACGGAGGTTGGACCGCCGGCCGCCTTAACCGACAGCCGACCCGGCATTTAATTTCGCGTTCGCGACGTAAGAGCGACAGAGCGGTCGCCGCGAAAACTAAGTCATCCATCTCCCGTGCCCGGGCGGCGCGGCAGGGGGCAGCGCCGCGCCAGCGCCGCGGGGAGACGCTTCATTTCTCCGGGGCTCCGCCACGCTCCGCCATGCTTCGCGTCGCCTCGCGTCCGCCGCGGCGGCAGCCAGTCCGCGCAAAAGCTACTGGCAGCACTGCAGGACCACTGTCAAAAAGAGAGTGAAACTTTGCCGTGTTTCCGACCAGGGGAAAGGCAAGGCGGATAGAGCGACCCCGCTCTGTAACGCGAGGGCATGTTGCCGGCAGGCAACTACTTAGTGTCCCTAGAAATAGGATTCGCAAATATTTTGCTCGCCGCCACGAATCGCCGAACGAATTCTCTGCCGTAATATGTTGGATGCAGTCTTTCTTTTTAAGCGTTTTTAGAGTGCACGCCCGCCCCTTGCCCTCGACGACCTGCAAGCCCGCAAGCGGCAGAGTAGAGTGTTGCACTGCTCGCTCAACTGGTTTAACGCGCTGCTGCGTGTATAATCACAGTGGGTAATATTTATTTCCCTGGCAGGAATATTTCTCAAGCGTCTTGTGTCATGCGAAGTTCATTTGGGACGGCGAAAGCATCAACAACAGCAAACAACAACAACAGCAGCAACAACAACAACAACAACAACAACAACAACAAACAGACCCCCCTCGACACGCTCGACGAGCGACTGGAGACACAATGATGATAATTCTGTTCTTTGTACTAACGACTTTTTCTGTTATTTTATCTTTTTCCCCAGCTGAAAATAGGACAAACGTTTATTTTCCGCAATTATTTTTTGGCGGCGGAAAGACGGCTGAAATCCGTCCGCTCGGCCGAATCGTGGAGGAATCCGACAGGAGCGCCATCTTCTTCCCCTTCTTCTTCTCCCTCTCCTCCTTCTTCGCACTGCCGTCGGCGCCTCCCCGCGTGCTCCACGTCGTGCGGTGGCCGTTGGGCCGTTGGGTCGCTGGGCCGTTGGGTCGCTGGGCCGTTGGGTCGCTGGGCCGTTGACGCACGACGCACACGTGCAGCGTGCTCGGCGAGGCTCGGCGGGTTCGGCTCGGCGAGGTCGCGGAGATGCGGCGCCAGCGATTGGCGGGGTCGGGACCCGTCGGGACGACGGCACGGGGCGCGGAGTCCTCGCGGTGGAAATGTCAGGCAGCGGAGGCGGACTCATTCCGAGAGTCGTTTTCGTCGCTCTGTCTCCCTCGCCCTCATGCGGCGTCCCCTCCAAGGAGCGAGAGAAGACAGTCGAAGGCGGAGCGCGGAGGCGCTGCGGCCTGATGAGCTCGTCGGCCGGCCGGCCGGTGTGCTGTGTGGTCGCCGTTAGAGAGGCACTGTAGAGCGGTGTCGCGCTGTCTCTCTCGCACCCCAGCGCACCCCCGCGGGACGCCCCGTAAGTGCGAGAGGGACAGAGCGACGAGAGCGGCGAAGCGCGCCGTTCGGGGTCAGCCTGCTGGGGCCGTGTGCTGTTGGGCTCCTGCAAGAGGAAGTCGCAATGTACCGCTGGGAACGAGGCAAAGGGCGGCTCTGCCGGGGAGAGAGAGAGAGAGAGAGAGAGAGAGAGAGAGAGAGAGAGAGAGAGAGAGAGAGAGAGAGAGAGAGAGAGAGAGAGAGCGACGGGTCGCGGTGCAGTCGCGTGAGGAATCGTCGGTGCAGCGAGCAGTGCAGCGGCCTAATTGATTGCCTTTCCTTGCTGCGTTCTCTCGTTCTCTCTTTCTGTCTCGTTCTCTCGTTCTCTCTCGTTCTCTCTCGTTCTCTCCCTCGGCCTGATTGGCGTCAAGCAGGCCTCGCCGCACGTGCACGGCCCCATAGCAAAGCCCAGCGCGTGGCCCGAGGGGTGGACAACTCGGGAAATTCACGTACGAGGGAACAGGGAACATTTGAGAACATTTCGGATTATCGGAACATCAAGAACATTGGGAACATTGGAACATTGTCAGGAACATCTGGGAACACTTGCGGCCGGTCGGCCACGAGGCCAGTGCCAGTGTAGCGGCGTGGCGCGCGGGCGAGCTTGACTAGGTCGCCGCAGTCACCGGACACAGAGCAGCGAAGCAAACGCCTCCCACATCCACGCGTGACGCGTCTGTCTGGTCTGGTCTTCGGGCCGTATGGCCGCCCTAGAAACAGAGCCGGAATCCAGATACACGCAAATTCGACGCTTCAGGCTGCGTCTTCAAAACAATCGTTTCGTCGCTCTGTCTCTATCGCGCTCATGGGGCTGCCCGCAAGGGTGCGAGAGAGACAGAGCGACGAACCGATCTCCTGAATCGCTCGGCTGCAGCCGCTGACTGCTGATGCTGACTCCGTTGTGTCTTTTGTTGCAGCGCGGGCAAGCGGGCGGCCCTCGGCTCCAACGCGCTGGCAAGGTGAGTCGCACCACTGTCCACACGGCCACGCTACAGTGGGCCAGAAGACCAGTGGAGGTGGCCAAAAACTCTAGACGCGTTTTGGGCTCTCGAGTCTCTAAATGGGACTGTGTGACGCCACCAATGGCTTGCTCTCCGAACGAGGAATCCATTGGTAGGGTCACTCGTTCGGTTCTAGTCCACTTTAGCGGCTCTGGAGCTCAAAACGCATGCAGAGTTTTGACCGCCTCCACCGGTCTTCTGGCCCACTGTACGCGCAATGCCGGGGCATTAGTCACAGCGGCGCGCGTGCTCTTTGCGTGCCGGCGCGCCAAAGAACAACAACCAACAACATTCTCCCGCTGGATTCGTCGCGCCAAAGTTATCGGTCAGGCTATGCAGCCGCAGATAGCCTCAGAGCCAAAAGACGAACCCGACGCATGTTGCTGGCTGGTCGAACGTCTCTCTGCTGAATTTTTAGCAGGGCATCAGCGAAACCGTGCTCATTTCCTATACTGTGAACTCTTCAAGTCGACTATGTAGGTCTTGCAGTGAAAAGGATTGCGAAGAATACTGCACAACCATTGCAAAAACCTTTTTCTTTGTACCTTGCGGTGAAAAATGGGCGTTTATTTGAATCCGCCTGACGTTCTTACTCGGCCCCCCTCGGGGGGGATGTACTCCTTCACCCTGACTGGCCATACTGCGAGTGGGAGTCGTAGCCGCTTGTGGTTCTTCTCCGCCGGGATAAAGTGTCACCTGAGTAAGGACGGCCATGTCTCATTTTGCAGTGCAGGCGAGCATGTGTCGGGCCCGAAATGGCATACGATCATGTGTGGCCTAGCCCTTAATGGTAATGGCAATGGCCCGGGCCGTAGGCAACCCATCCGATCCGGCACGCCCCAGCGCCGTGCCGGGTAGGCAGCCCAACGGACGGCTGCGGCGGCGGGGCGGCGGCCCGGGCAGGCGGTGGGGCGCTGCGGGCGCTGGCGCTCTGTGGCGACGCAGAGGCGAGCTCGGAGGCGAGGGCGAGGCCGGGGTGGGGGGAGTGAGGGCAGTGGGGGTGGGGGTTCTGAATGTGGAAGCATCGAGGCGGGAGGCGCCGACTTCTCTGGGAAATCATTCCAACCAGACGACAAGGCGTCAAAGTGGGGCTTTGAGTGTGCCGATTTGGTTGTTGCTTTGCTTCCAGAAACCTTGGCTCTAGTTTCAAGCAAGACTGCCCGTCATTGAGGCAAGAATTCAAAAGACCGCCGACTTTTCCCTGTTGCAGCCAGCTGTATCGGAGCTCCAGCTTCAACTCGTCGGGCCGCAGCTCGACGTGCGACACGGCGGACGACCTGTACTCGGACGCCAGCCTGGAGGAGGACGTGCTGGACCTGAACCACAAGGTGAGCCGCGGCAGCCGTGACAGCGGAGTGGGGACCGTTCACGGGCCGGGTCTCCCCCATTCCAAACATCGCTCTCGTCTCTCTCTCTCTCTCTCTCTCTCTCTCTCTCTCTCTCTCTCTCTCTCTCTCTCTCTCTCTCTCTCTCTCTCTCTCTCTCTCTCTCTCTCTCTCTCTCTCTGCTCAGGTAGGGCATGCATTCGGGCATCCAAGGTCGGGGCGGCTGATTTTTGGACTCTGAGACCAGGCAACAAAGGTGCCCAGAACCTGGGCGTCAAAGCCACCCTAAAACGTGGAGCTGGTGGCAAAGGCAGTGTCAGGGCGTGCCAAATTCGGAGTGCAAACCGCCCCCCTCTCCCCCCTCTCTCTCCCTGTGTCTCTCTCTCCCAGCACGGCCACCCTTTGCCCTTTGGCCTATGGGTAGGCCCCATGAGTGCGAGGGAGACTCGTTGACGTCGTCCTGGTCCCTTAATTACGCGGCTTCGGCCTTTGCGTTTGCTGGCTGCTGGCCGCCGCCTGCCCTGTGCTGCCCTGCGCAGGGAAATGGCGAGCGAGAAACCGGCCGGGAATCGAAGCGTTGTAAACGGAGGGCGGGGGGAGGGCGCAGCACCGCGCAGCACTGCGCAGCACGCACTGCCGCGTTCCTGCCTCGCTCGGCCGCCCTCCCCGCCAGGCACTGGAGGCACTCGCGGCACGCACCAACAGGTGGAAATGAAAAGGCGCTGCTCCTTGTAGTTGTTGTTGTTTGTGCTCTTGTTGTGCTGGCGGAGGTATGAGGCAAAACTACCGCACGCACACACGCTCGCGGGGCGCACCGCCCGGGGCGGCGTGGCTGCAGTACTTCGCCGTCGAACCCGTGACAGACGGTGTTCCCGCGCGCAGCGCTGCGCAGCGCCGAGCCTCGCGGACGTCCGCGGCCGCGCCGAGAGCGATTGCGCTCTTCGCGGAGGAGGCGGGCGAGGCGCCCCGCGTCCACGACGACGCCCACGAACGCGGCCGCGCGCGTGTGTGTGTGTGTGTTTGTGTGAGTGTGTGGTTGTGTGTGTCAAAGCCCCGGCTCCGTCCAATCACCAGAGGGGCAATTGCCGGGCCCCGCGCGTGGCGACGCCGTGACGCGGCGCCGTGACGCGCCTTCGTGACGCGGGGGTCACGGGATGTCACGGCCGCACGGCGGGCCCCCGCGGAGGGCCCATGCTTAGCACACTCGTCCTGCTGGTGAGCTGCTTCTTTTGACATGCACAGGCTCGGTCTCGCTCTGCGGGGCACCTCTGTATTTTCACGCGTTTTTGACGTTGTTTGAAAAGGGCTGAGAACGCCCCGCTGGCTGTGTTTGGAAGAAACGGGAGGCACAGGATGCATACGAGCGCCGGAGCCGAATCGTCTTCGAGCAGTCCTCTAGAACTGTTCCCTCGAACAGCCCTCTAGGACAGCCTTCTTGGGCAACCCTCTCTCTAGAACAGGCCTTGGTTCGGACTGCTGCGCGGCCTGCTGCTGTCTGCCGCTGCCGGGTCACACGGCATCCTCTGCCTCCTCGCGGTGGGAACTGGCCTGTGCCTGTGGCCCCCGGCGCCCTGATTGGTGGATCGAATCGGACCGGATTGATTTCCTTCCCATAATCCACGATCCGCCAGAGGCAGCCAGAGGCCAGCAGATGCATGCCCGTTTGCGGCCAAGGGCTGCCCGGGGCGGCCAACAGGCTCCTTGCGCGCGCACCACTCGTCGTCGCTCCGTCTCTCTCGCACTCGCAGGGCGCCCGCACCACCCGCACAGGCGCGAGAGAGACGGAGCGACGACGACGATGCGCACCGGCTGGAGTCTGCCGTCTGATTCCGAACACTGCTTCGTCGCTCTGTCTCTCTCGCACCCCTACGGACCGCCCCATGAGTGCGAGAGAGACAGAGCGACGAAAGCAGTGCTCGGAATCAGACGGCTGCTGGAGTCCCGGAGACAGTCCCGGAGTGGCTGCGGCGCACTGCGGCGGCTGCGGCCGAGTCAAAAGGCGCAGGCTGCAGGGCTGTTTCCGAACGGTGCCTTTTCGTCGTTGGGTTCCCATGAGTGCGAGGGAGACAGAGCGGCGGGTTCGGAATCAGCTCGCTGGGACTCGTCTCGTCCCATCTCGTCCCGTGAGATCCGCTGTCCATAGCGTTACGTGCGCGGGAAAGTGTCCATGTCCACGGCGACCGCAGCGCCGCAGCGCCACGCCCCGCGCGGCAGCAGACTGATTCCGAGAGTCGTTCTCGTCGCTCTGTCCCTCTCGCACCCCTAAGGCACGCCCCACGAGTGCGAGAGGGACAGAGCGACGAGAACGACTCTGGCAGCAGACTGAGAAGCTTGCGGCGGCAGTCGGTCGGGCGCCCGCCGCATAGACCAGCCCGCCAGGCCAGCGCGCAGTGGGCCAGAAGGGTCGCCTTTTGAGCTGAGGAGGATGATACGCCCTTTGAGCTCCAGAGTCGCTAAACAGGTCTCCATCCGAGCGTGTGACCCCACCAAAGGATGCCTCGCTCGGAGAGCAATCCATTAGCATGGTCACACGTTCGGTTCGAGTCATTACTTTGGAGCTGCAAATGCATCCGGGATTGTGGCCGCTTCCACCGTGACGCCGGTCTTTTGGCGCTCTGCGCAGCGCGCGCCACATTCGCCATTCGCCGGTCGCCCCCATATTGCGATTGGTGGCTGGACCAGAAATGATTTGTTTGCCTTTCGGCGCCTTTCGGGCCCGACCGGCCGGAAAATGAGTTCGGTCAGCGGGAAACGTCGGCACGGGAAACCCGAAACGCCCGATGGTCACTCTGGCAGCCAAAGCCACGCCAAAGCGCCCTCGCTTCCTGCACTATTGTGTTTCCGATGTCGCAGCATCGCGCAGCATGGAAATGTGCTGCGACGGCGCCTAGCCTTGAAACTTGCAACTGGCCATCTTTTTTTCCGGGCCCGGTGACTTTTTGACCGCGCTCCCATTACAGCAGTGCAGGCCCGTGGTTGGCGTCCGAGTGCTCTGTCTCTCTCGCACCCGTGGAGCGGTCCGAAGGGGTGCGACAGAGACAGACCGCATGACACGTGCCACTTCGCCCGCCTATGCCCACCTCGTGCTGCCCCACTGCAAGCGTGGCCCAAGGCTGGGACTTGGGACGGGACAGTTCGTGTTGCTAAACAGCGTTCAAGCGGCTCAGCGTCGCGTTGCCGCCGGCGAGACCTATAATCTGCATTCCGAACCGCGCTCCGTCGCTCTGTCTCCCTCGCAGCCCGCCGGGACGCCCCGCGAGGGCGAGAGAGACAGCGCGAGGTTCTTGTCGGACTAATTCGTGGCGATGCGTCACAAGCGGGAAAGCTGCTTACAAGTCTCGAATTAGAGTTAGACGCGCGGCGTGCGCACCGAGACTCGAGACTCGGCGGCCACCACATGCACCACGCGGAGCCAACGCAGGGGGCCGTCCCGCCGGGTCAGCCCGCTGCCCGCCGCCATGCCCGGCCATGCCGTGGCGCCCCGCCAGACCGCCAGGCCAACGCTAGGCCGCTGCTTGGCTGCTTGGCGGGCGTGGTGCGGCGCGGCGGGGCGGGGCGGGCCGCCGGTTGAGTTCAGTTGACGGCGAGCCGTCTTGCCGCGCACACGGACGCGTCCGCTCCTTTGCACGCCGCGCTGCACCGCACCGCTGTGATGCACAAGTGAACGCCGTGGTACCGAAATTCTTCCACATCGCGCGCGCGTGTGTGTGTGTTTGTTTGTGTGTGATTGGTGTTAGCGTGACCGGCCGGCACGCTGGTGTCGTCACTCCGACTTGGCTACTCTGAGACAAGGCAGACACGACAACAGGATGGCCAGGATGGCCCCGCCGATTGGATTACGACGCCGTGCTTGACGTTGACGGCCTGCTCGTCCTCCCGGCCGTTTAGAATGAAGCTCATTTGCGACAGTAACGACATTTGGCGCGCCGGCCTCGTCTCGTCCCTCCCGTCTCCCTCGTCGATCAAATTTTTCGCTCGTCCGGCGTGTTTTGATGACGGGGCCCGGGGGGGGGGGGGGGGGGCTGCACTGGTGTGGGTGCGAGGATTGTCGGTGTGCGAGGGCGTTGCGCCGCGTTGCGCTGCCTGCAGTCAGTACGTGCAGCACCCGAACCCATCCCATTTCGTGCTTGGCTGCGCCCCGCCCCGCCCCGCCCCGCCCCGCCCCGCCCCGCCATTAGGAACCTTGCACCCGCGCGGTACCGGACGCCGACGCCCCAGCGGTGCTCAAGTAGGCCCCTGTCTGCGACCTGGTGGCGTGCTGCCCGTGCCCGAGCGCGCGTCGTGTGCGCGCGTGCGTCCCGGTCGGCGCCGTCCTGGACGTGACGCGACGCGGGACGCACCGCAGACCTTGGCGTTCCCCCGCGAGGACAGCGTCCTGGTCCATTGTCCAATTAAGCGACGGCCACACCCGGCGACGAGGGAGAGAGAGGGGGGGGGGGGGCTTTTGCCGTGAGGGTCAGCCGAGCGCGTGGTTCGCTTCCGCGGCTGATAACACCGCATCGTCCTACTCTAATACGCGTTTGCATTAAACAGTTTCGGGCCGGTCCTCTGGGAAAGAAGACCGTGGAAACCTGTTCCGTTTTCCCGCACTGTTCGGGACTCAGCCTCGCTGCGGCCGGGAGGGACTTGCGCCCGTTCCGTATTTCATTTTCTCTGCGTTTATTTAGTTTTTTTCCGCACGCCCCTCGTCCTCGTCGGCTTGCCGCGCGATCGGGCCGCTTTCCTCCGCCCTGCTTCCCCCGCGGCAATCCAGTTAGAAACTCATAACCCACGGACGGCGCGGTGTCGCTCCGTCCCTCGCTCGGGACGTGTTCCTCGCCACACCCCTCGGCCCGCCTCTCATTAGCCTCGGATTCTCTTCCCGCTGCAGCTCATCAAGGCCCTGGCCTGGCTCGCCGTCGTCCTGCCGGACCTGCCGGACCTGCCGACGGCCACACCCGCAGCGTACCGCAGCGCGGCCCGGCGCCACGCCGCGCACGAGCCGCCTGCAAGATAGCCTCATGTCGAACAGCGCTCTCCGTCGTCGCTCCTTCTCACTCGCACCCCTCCGGGACGCCCCGCGAGTGCGAGAGAGAAGGAACTGTGAAAGTGGTGGTTCGGAATGAGCCATCGGGCGCGGGTACGAATGACGGGGGAGGGGTTTTGCCTAGATAGCCGCCTGAAAGGTGCAAAAAGCCGTACTTTGCGCCTGGAAGTAGGCAAAAAGTGCAACTGGCTGCCGCCGCGGTGAGCCGGCCGGTGTTTGTACTGGGCACGCATTGCGGGTTGCGGGCGGGCTGCCGCGTGCAGTGCAACTGCGTGTGCACTGTGTACAGTGTAGGTAGGGCGCCGCCATGGCCGTCCGCGTCGGCGGTTCATTTCGATTTCTCGATTACCGGAGAGAGACAGCGCGGCGCGTCGTCGCCCCCAAGGCGCGCAAAGGCCTCGAAGGATAGGCGCGACGCTGCGGGACGACGGGGGACAGACGCGTTACCGGAGTCGTTTCGACGCGCCTCCCGCGCGGAGCTGGCCCCGACGTTCTGACGCCCTGGCTGGTGTAGGGCGTAGCGGCGAAGCACCCATCACGCAGGGAGTGGCCGCCCTGCCATCCATCACAGTGCATCGCAGGGCCAGCGGGCCGTTTCTCTGTCGCTCTGTCTCCCTCGCACCCCTGCCACCTGCCGCACTCCCCTGAGTGCGAGAGAGAGAGAGAGAGAAGAGAGAGAGAGAGAGAGAGAGAGAGAGAGAGAGAGACTGAGTACGGTCCGGCAGCACGGCGAGCCTCCACGCCCTCGGCCCTCGGTACCCTTCACCCGGATTCAGCTTTTAGCGCTTCGCGGCAGCATGGCGGTCGCTTTCCGTGACCGGACAGAACCGGGATGAATTTTGAGGGATCGGTGAATCCTCTACGAGGACACGACGGTGTCGATATCTCATTAGGGTAACTTGATTCCAAAACTCGATTTACGGCCCCGCTTTCGCCCTTAGCGCGCCAGTTGCGGCGTTTTGTACCGATCGAGTTTCGTCTTCCAGAAACTTGGTTTTGTCCGGGCAGGCTGGCGTCGTGCCGTGCCGGCCTGCGAGTGGGCCTGTCGGCGAGGGTCATCGCGGCCCGGGTGGGCGACGCCCGGCGACGCCGTACGATGTGCAGCCTGCACTGCGGGGTGTTGCAACGCGACCGCGGCGGCAGGCAGGCAGGCAGCCGCGGGGTGTCGGTGTCGGCGTGGGCCGGCTGGCGGTGCTGACGGCCACCATTGTGGACCGTCGTGCGCCGTACGCCCCGCCGCGGCCTTCCGACCCACCGCCTCGGAGGCGGCCGCGGCTCTGCATCGCTATTTGCATTTGGGGCGCGGGGCGGGGCGCGAGTCAGTGCGCGGCCGTGGAATCCGATACGAGGCAAGGCGGTCACTGGACAGGAGGAAGCGGGATGAAGGGCAGTGTGGTGGACTCGCGGGGAAGGGTATCGAAGTCTACCGCGCCGCCGCCACGTCGCTGTCGTCGCTCGCGGCCGCGAAGCGCGCAGCTGTTTGTCCATTCTGACTCACTTCCCGCGTATCTCAGTCAGTCAAGTTTACTCCGCGGCAGGGCGGGGCCTAGCCCGGCGGGCCTCACTCGCAGTGTATCAGGGCGGCGATGGCCGTCGGCTTGTGCGCTCCGCGACTCCGCCGCTTATCTGGCGAGATACTGAGGCCGTCCTGCAGAGCCATTCCGGAGAGGGCCTCGTCGCTCTGTCTCCCTCGCACCCGTCCGGGGCACCCCATGAGTGCGAGAGGGACAGAACGACGAGGCGACTGCCGCGGCGGGGCCTGGCTCGCGCTGGCTCGCCCTGGCTCGCCTAATTCGCGTGGATTTGGGATGGACGGCTCGACGGCCACCTCGGCTTGTTTGCTCGCGTGCTGCTGATCGCCATGGAGCGCCCCACAGTGTGGGCCCCACTCCCTTGCCGGGACGGGCACCGCGCGGGCTTTGCTTCGAGTTGGCCGCTAAAAATACGCAAGGCCACGCGCGGACACTGCACACCGCCGGTACCGCCGTCTAGGTGTCTCCTTGTCCGTTGAAGCTCGGTCAAATCGACGTCGAGGACGGCCTAACCCAACCTAAGAGCGTGCCACTTCTTGTGGCGTAGGCGTAAGGCGTGAAGTTTCAGAACACCCAGAATGGCAGTGTAACGGCATCGGTGTCCGGTTTTGGGGGCCTGTAGCGCCTGCGAGGTAGGCCGTCGATCCGTCCCGCAACACACCGGTGTGGAGACTGTGGCCTACCTCGCCCCTAGCAGTGTAACGCCTGAGAGGTAGGCCACCGTCTCCACACCGGTGTGTTGCGGGACGGATCGACGGCCTACCTCGCAAGCGCTACACTGCTAGGGGCGAGGTAGGCCACCGCCTCCACATCGGTGTGTTGCGGGACGGGTCGACGGTCTACCATGCGCTACAGGCTCCCGTTCAAAGCCAAAGCATTGCGCGATGAAGGTGTCTAAGGGCAAGACACGGCATTCCTTGGCCAGGGAGGTCATCAGGCTGCCGCTCTGAAAGAGCTCGACGACGGCGGCAAGGCCAAGGTGCTGCCCTCCGGCCTCCACGCGTAGGGCCAAGCCCAAGGGCCAGTAAACTCGAGTAAACTCCGCTCGCCTCGTTCGTCCAACTCCCAGAATAGTGCAGGCGGTTGGGCGCGGAGTGTTGTTCCGTCCGTCGCTGGCCGGCACTGGCCGTGCCCGGTTTGTTTACCGGCGTAGTAGCTCCTCGTTGAGCGCTACTTGCCTGGCCCCGCCCCGCTCCACCCTGCCCCCGCCCTCCACGGCCTCCTCCATGACGGGACGGGGCACCGGCCAAGGACGCGACCTGCTAAATGAATCGTCCCGTCTCGCGCTCTGTCACACGGCACGCCCACGCTCCGTGCCGCGCTCCGTGCGCCGCGGGCAGCGGGCACCCCGGGGCACCCCTGCGTCGTGGCACGGCACGGCACGGCGCGTAGGGGGTGCGAGGGAGACAGAGCGACAAACTGCTCGGCAGCCTGCCGCTGTCCGAGTCCGCGTTCGCCGCCAATATTTGCGCAGCCGGCTTCGGCTCCGCGGCTTCCTCTGCTCGGCGCGCCTTGCCAGTGTGCTTGCCGGTGTGCTTGCCAGGCCGATATCGGGGCGTTGGGCGTTGCGTCACGCAGCGCAGCGCTTCCCTTCCGGCCGGCCAGCAGACTCATTCCGAGAGTCGTTTTCGTCGTGTCTCTCTCGCGCGGGGCGCCTCACGAGTGCGAGAGAGACGGAGCGACGAAAACGACTCTCGGTATCAGCCTGCAGGCTGCGTGTGGGAATGAACGCCGAGCGACGCCGAGGCGATGCGGTCCGGGGTCCGGGGAAGTCCGCGGGGGGAGGCACACGCCGTGCCGTGCCGTGCCACGCCGCGCCGTTGAGGGTTTCGAACGACTTGCAGTTTGTCTGCGTCTCTTGCAGCGCTGCAGCAGTGTGACCCACTTCCCTGCGGTCCAACCTGCACCCTCCTTCTCCCTCACACGTTGCCCCGCGTTGCATCGCGTTGCTTGCACCTGAATGAGGGTTCTGTCCGAAAATAGACGGCCGTCTTGTTTTCCCTGCGGCGCATCGCGATCTAATTCAAGCCGCGTCATTCTCCTCTCCGTTTCCGCCACGCAGGCACACAGGACTCCTCCACTCTCGGCTGGGGAGCCTTACTTCATTCCGATCTCTTTGTTTCCGAAGACGAGTGTGCGACTACTGTCTCCTTCGGCCGCCTTGGCGCGCCCGACGCGGTCTCTGCACCCAGACGCGGGGCATGCGAAGGCAGTGGGGAAGGGGCTTGCACCCTGGTTTGGCACAGGCAGCTCAACACAAAACCACAACACACGACACTGGCTGGTTCTCACAGTGAAGCACAGCCACTTCGGAGTGACGGCGCAAGTAGCCGGCTGGGAACAGGAAAAGGGGGGGGGGGTCTATTTCGGTGCGCTGCGTATGGAAGGATGACTGCTGTTCATTTCGGGGCGCCGTCGTCGCGGCCCGCCGTTCGGCGCCGAGCATGTGGCTCTGTGGGCTCGCCGAGGCCGCGGCCGCGCCCCGTCTTCACGTACTACCAGTTGCAAAAGAGTCTGACACTCCAGCCGGGTTTTTCGGTCCCTGCATTCAAACCGCTCAATTTAGAGGGGTACAGTGAGCGAGCGGATTGTGCCTGGAACAGGACCTCCAATCGGCTCGCTTTGTTTTTGCAACTGGCGGCGCCTGACGACGGCCGTCCTTCCCGCAGCGCGCTGTGAGTCTCGGCATGTGGCGGTGACTGGCGTCGGCCGGTGGCGAGGCCCTACAGTGCCCTAGCGCCGGCCCATGAGCGTGAGCTGCGTGAGCGACCCCTTGCCCGGGCTGTGCAGCCTGAGCCTGGGGCCGGGCCTCGGGCCGGGCCTGGGGCCGCCCTCTCTGGGGCCGCCCGCCGCCCCGAGAACGACGCCGAGCTTGACGCCGAGCTTCAGGCTGGGCCGGGCCGTCGGCCAGGCCAACGCCGCCCCCTCGGCCAGGCCGGCCGCGTCCGCCGGAAGCAAGATTGACGTATCTGCGTGGCGGCCCGAGGATGGCGGCCAAGGCGGCCGGGCGGCCGGGAGGGCGACGACGCCTGGCCCGCGGCCACGAGGATGACGGCGGCCGCGCCCGCCACGCCCGAGTCCCTGTCGACGGACTGCAGCCTGGTGGACGAGCTGGACCTGGACTTGTGGGAGGGGCAGTTCGAGTTTGTGGGGCCCGACTTCCCGGCGGCCGGCGCGCACGACGCCAAGTGCGCCGAAGACTCTGACGACGTCATCACCCCGGCCATGGTGCGGCGCGCGCGCGGCGAGCGTGTGCAGCGTGTGCAGGACCGCGGCATGGACGTGGACGCGCAGCAGTGGTGCGACCATCTCGCCGATCAAGTGAGTCGCCCTGGGTCCTCCGCCACGGCCTTCTCCGCGGCGCCGGCACGCTGCTGCCGGGGTGGTTGGGCTCGCCCAAGAGAAGGGGCTGGCTGGAGCTGTTGCGGCCCGTCGCCCGCCCCGCGCTGCGTCCTCTTTCTCCTCAGGATGACGGCCGCTCCCTCTGGCCCCTCTGGCACTCGTTGGTGACGCCCGGCGTGCTCGTGTTGCAGGTCCAGATGCTTCAGCAGCAGGTGGGGGTGCTGGCCGACAACCAGACCAGCACGGACGAGCGCTACACGCGCGCCAAGCAGGACAACGCCGCCCTGCAGGCCAGGGTGCTCATGCTGGAGGAACAGCTGCGCGAGACGGAGCTGCGCGCCGAGGAGCGCCTCCAGGACGAGCAGAAGCGGCACCGCGAGCTCATGGTGCGCGTCGAGCGCGAGAAGCAGCTGGAGCTCGAGAACTGCGCCATCAGGTGAGCCATCGCCGCCATCGTCCTGGTGCGCAGGTGCGAAATTTGCAGTCTTCACACTTGAAGTGTGGCGTTCTCCACGTTTGCACCTGCTAAGAGAGAGAGGGGGGCTCCGTGAGCTACTCCATCCTAAAGTGGAGACTCCAGGCTGCACACATCTACGTCCAAGTGAGGACTCCGCACCAAGGAAGTGTGGAGTTCTCCCCTCTTGGTTTTGACGGTGGACAGAGCGACGCTAGTGCTTCCCTGACCGCGGCGCGCCGTCCCTGTGCAGGCTGCAGACCGCGGAGCTGGAGGCCACCACCCTGCGCGAGGAGGGCGGCCGGCTGCGCCACCAGGCCGACCAGCTGCGTGCGGAGAAGCACCGCGTCCAGGACGCCCTCGTCGACGCCGAGTCCGCGCTGGCCGCGCTCCGCGACGAGATGGCCCAGCAGAAGGACGACTTCCGGCAGCGCGAGGCGGAGCACCAGCAGCGAGAGCAGGTGAGTGGAGTCGCTGCCACCAGGGCAGGCCGACCAGGACGAGCAGTAGACTCATTCATAGAGTCGTTTTCGTCGCTCTGTATGTCTCTCTCGCACCTCAGAGGGACGCCCCATGAGCGCGAGCGGGACAGAGCGGCGCCTGGCTACGCCTGGCGAGCTGACTGCTGACCCTGCCTGCGGTGCCGCTTTGCTTTGCAGCTCGTGGAGGAGCTGAGCCTGGAGCTGGAGCGGCAGCGGGAGGCGGAGCGCGCGCACCGCCAGTCGTCGCGGCGCCCCGACCAGGACAGCGACAACCTGGCGCAGGTGGTGGCGCTGAGCGCGCAGCTGGAGCACGTGCGCGAGGAGGCGCGGTCCCTGCGCGAGGCCAACGAGGAGCTGCAGGCCCTGGTGCTGACGCGCGGCGTGGAGGAAGGCCGCAGCCTGCTCACGGGCAGCATGGGCTCCTCCAGCCTGGCCGCCGAGCTCGAGGCCATGTCGCAGGACGAGGTACGGTATACTGCACAGTACGGCTCTTTTGTGGCTAGAAAGGGGGCTGCTTTTTCCACGGGATTCTGGCAAACTCAGAGGAGAACTGGCCTATCGGGCCCGTCGCTGCCCCGTGAGCGAGAGCGGTCTCGACGAAAGCTGAAAACTCTTTTTGTGGACAGCTTCTCCTGTGCGGAGTAGCGGCGGGGCTGCCGGCAGCGCCGGAATGGGGGGAATGGGGAATGGGGACCCTGGGTCTGGGAATGAAAAACTCCGAGGAACCCGTGCATTGCTCTCCACCAAAAATTCTATGTTCTTATATTAGTGCTTATTGCTTTATTAGAGAGTTAGATTATGTTTGGTGGACAAAAGTTGACATGCTAAGAAAAAGGTAGCTTATTAACATTTACACCAAAATAAAAATTGATAAATTAATTTATTTGCATGAGTATGTACTTAGAAAAACGTCTCTGGTTTCATGAAATCTAATGAATACTTCCACATGCAGCTATGGAAGAAGCATGAACCCTTGACTCCTGCATAATCTTTTTTTCTTTTCCTTGCATTGCACTTGTATTGTGTGTTGTCGACTGTTGAAGTAGTTAAAAACTTTAGTCCTAGTAGGAAACGAGTAGATGTTTATAATGGAAACACCCATCCCTTTTTTACTTTATTTTAAATGGCACCAAGTCACTGTTGAGAAGCAATCACCCTTTGTTAGAATTTACTTATTTTTTGTTTCTTGTTTTTTTCTTTTTTCTTCACAGAGTATGGATAAGTCTCTCGATCAGAGCTCAGTAGCAAAGGTATGCTAAATGCTTCTGCTTTTTTTGTGTGTCCTCAACGCTGCTTTTAAATATGCCTCTGGATTAAAAAAAGTGCTTCCATTTTATTTTTATTTTTTTATTTTTTTTTTGGGGGGGGGAGTGAATGATCTTTTTTCTATGGCTCTTGGCTTTTCAACAAAAGCAATGCACTCCTTTTCTTTCTTCAGACTTTCCTTTCCAACATCTTTGTACAGTTGTTGCTTTGTTCTTGTGTGTGTTTTCTTTGCGGGAGGGGGCTTAAGAACTCAAACAGGCAAGGATGTCAGAATGCCCGTCAAAATTACACTTCTGTTTTGCCAAGCATTGACCTTAGTGTTTTAAAAAGGATATGTCCTGATTTGTTTAAATTAATATTTTGTTGTTTGAATGGGAGCTTTAGCATTCAGGTGTTTTGAAAAATAAGGTAACTTGCTATATTTTTGGTCTTATGCATTTCATAATTGTTTGATTACAGATTCGACAGGCCCTAAAGGAACAACAAGATATGAACACCCAACTACGACAGTACATAGATGGAATTTTAATTAATATTATTGAAAACTATCCAGAACTTCTAGAAGTGAGAAAGCCCTGAAGAAAATATATCCATTTTTAAACCGTATCAATTTTTGAGCTTTTCTTTAATGTTCTGCCATAATGCTAATTTTAGTTTGTTGATTTTTTGTACGAAATTTCTTTACCCAAAAATGAAACCTATGTACGTGATGAGAATATATACACTTGTGATTTTACTAGGCTAGATTTAAATCAAGCTCTCAGGGACTGCCATATGACCAATAAGAATTTTGCGGTCGGCCTGTGCCTGTACCCTGTTGTTTCTCTTTTCTTTTCAATGTGATTGTTATAATTTATAATTTGTGTGTTTGGTAAGTCAAAAGATTAATGAACGTAAAAGATAGGCAGGAGTTAAAAATAACATTGTTGTAATATTGCAAATGAGTTGCCCGAGAGTTCATGGTATTGGAAATTTGCTAAGTGCTACTGGTCTGTGTGTAAACTAATAAATTCATTGTTGATGCCATTAAGTCAATGAGTTTTGTCTACATGGGCAGTACACAGCAAAGGTTCTCTTATAGACATGTGCCCCAATGTTGTTCCCAATGGCCATGCCCACTCTCAAGCGTTTATGAAGGTCCTTTATTACGCTTTCCAGTGGGATAAATTTTACTAGTCACGATGCTAATGCAAAGTATCTGATATGTGAAGTGGCCCATAATGAGAGACTTTGTGCAAAGCACTGAACTGCTGATTAGAGGGTATAATTTAGACTTGTCATGTAGGTTTGTTACTTCAAAGACAATTTACCTAAGACATGGCAAATGTTCTTGTGCATATTTGCAGTGCCCACTCACTAAAAGTAAATTCAAACCAATACTGTATTTAATGAAAACAATTGTGCTGACCTCTCAGTGGAGGCATCTGTGATTTATCCATGACATCTTGATTTTTGCCATGAAATGTCCCCCTTTGAGAAGTGTTGCTGAATACCGTTGATAGGTTGAATCGTTAATCCTAATATTTGTTTTCAAATTACATTATACTTGATTCTACTTACTAGAAGTACATGATATTTAATTGCAATTGATATATTCTATTCTTGTTCCAGAAGAGATATTTTTGTTGTTACTTGTTAATGTGATGTGTAACGTAGTGAACTTCTGTGTGTTTTGCGCAATGTGGCAAGCACTGCTAGCAACTTTTAGCTTAATTACTAGCTTCTTAGTGCATTTATGTGATATTTTGTGACATTAACCACACAGACTCAGAACCAAGAATGAGTCCAAAGTGGACTTAAATCCATATCTTTATTTAGATTAGTTTATTTTTCTCATATTAATTTCTAGCTTAATCTCTTAATCTGTTGGTATTGTTCTGTCAGGAGAGCAGTGTTCGGATCTGACATCTGAACACAACTTGTTCATCAGTTCTTCATCCCATTCTTTGAATCATATAAGCTGTTTCTTCTTATACATCATAACGTATTCATTTTTTTTTTCTTTATTACCACAGTTGTGACAGACTAAAAGACTAAATTTCTATAAAATTATATTTTATTTACAAAAACCAAAAAACAGTCTCTTAAAGTTACGTTTTTGGGTGTTACTTATATGATTAAATGTAACTGCTCATTTGACAATATTGCTTCAAAAGAAGCATTTATCAAATTACAGATGTTCCTTTGCTTGATGACCTTGTAAGAATTCATACTAAACTAAGTTGGTTCAATTATGACAGGTTGTGTGGTCCCCCAAGTCAATATAGAAACTTGGTGTTATTGGCTGGCACAGTTGTACATAAACTACTCCTTTAAATACAAAGTTCATGCAAATGAACAAATAGAGAACACTAATTCATCACACCAAGGATTCCCTTATTTTTTTTAGATGACATGTAAATATATGTTTAAGATAATTCTCTTGGTGTGTTTGTATGGACCGCTCAAATAAATACATTGGAAATTCTCCATGCCGAATCAGAGTTTTAACTTTGAAAACCTAATGTTCTCTCACTCTCTACAGAATATTTCAATATAACAGCAGACGTAGGCGACTCTAATTATGTGATAAAAATGACATTCTAAAGCCAAACAATATTTCTTCTGCCTTCTCATGCCAAAAAGAACATTTCACATCAACTTAATCATCTTAGGGGGTCAATTATTTTGAACACCGGAGCAAAACTCTAGCCGCTAGGTCACGGTCTATCCATTCTCGCCATCAAAAGGATGAAAGCATGACTCAACTTTACCCATTCAATCTAGTAGATAGACAACATAATAAGCATCTAGTTCAATGGAAATAAAGTTCTGGCTTCAAGAAAGCCATTATTGAAAAGTTTTATTAAAATACAATGACACACAAAGTTAAAATTCATTTGTAGAAAACAAAGTACTGTCCTACAGCAAAAAATAAAAATTTCGTCATATGCAAAAATCAGTCATCAAGATCACAGAAACATTGTTAGAGGAAAATGCATTGAAACAATCTTGTTAGTCATAATTTGAATTATTTTTTCTTTCAAGATCACGTATTTCTAAAATATCAGTCTTCAGTCGCAGTTTCATTATTTCACGCCAAATGTCCTCACGATGTTGCGGGTTCACAATTCCCAGCCTAAGAAGGGTGTTTTCGTGCATGCGCACTAGAGCACGTCCAGTTATGTCATGCTGCAACATGAAAAACATGAACAGTTCTAGAATGAATCCATCTCACATAAGTTTGCCATGATTGAACATTATTCATAAAAACGGCGGTTCACCTGCAAAAATAATTCCCAATACAACGGATGATGATCCCCACAGTGGCGTCTCAACCACTTTTGTACATCGTGGACTGTCCATAGATAAACTGGCCTGGGACGTTCTGTTTTCACCTGAAGGAAGTTGTTAAAAGTATAATAATTGTCTTCCAGGGGATAAATTAACTCAAAAACACCTAACAAAGATTATGTCAAACTTACTTTGGGTTTATTGCTGGAGTATATGGCTTCTTCAACCATTTTCCAGGCGCATGGACAAACCAAGACTTAGAATCGATTAGGATTTAAAAGTTAGATTTTTCACTACACAGGGTTAAAAGAGATTGATGACAAAACAGCTGTGAAAACCCCTAACTTGAAACTTAAAGCTTGAATACAATGTTCCACACAAGAAGAGGTTATGGACTCGTTGTTTTGATCATCACAGCTTGAGGTTGGAGAGGGCAGTGAGTTTAGCAGAAGAGAAGTCACCCAAACGTCAAAATGGCGACATTACTAGATAATTATGAACAACAATATGCAATTTTAACGGCTGATATTACCGGGAAAATAGGTCAATTGTCATCAAAAACGGCTGGTTAGTATGCTGAACCGTTTTAAAATTCGTGAGAGGGACCTGCACTTTATTTTCTAACCTCAATGGGCAGTGCTTTTTAACTTGGAGGGTACTACCCATGTCTTTCACCCTGTCAATCACCACAATTTTGATGAAATGAATCAACTACTTTGTGAATTATGAACTAATGTAATTTCAGAATTGAAACCAACACGATTTTCGCATTTTGCTCCTTGATTCTATTTCACACGCACACCATATGTTTCTTTTTCTCCTACTCTCTCAATAAGTCATATTGTAAGACTTTTATCCACATGATCAGTTATTTTTTATCTTATCCACTAAATACATTGCACTTATGTATTCAGGTGAACGGAAGCCTTTGATTGCTGAGCTGGATCGTCAGCTAGAAGAAGCACTTGAACTCGTAAGACTCTTCTGAAATCTTAACACGTTACCTACAATCATTGTATCATTTTGTTATTTTTTTAAAAAAATCATTCATTTTTGTATGTTTTCTGTTGCAGCTTGAGCAGATGGAACTGGAGGTCAGAGAGGTGGAAGCTACTCAAAGACCTCGATTACGAACAAGGGTTGACAGTTATCAAGCTGAACTAAGACGACTCAAACAGGCCTTTGAGAATGCATGTTCAACTACCCACATTGATGGTAATACTGAATGCTTACTGGCTTAAATATCCCTCTTTATCAATCCGTCTCATGTTATTTTTGTAACAAATTTCTTGAAGGTTTAGGTGATGGAACTGAAGAACTATTTATTAATGATGGTGTAAGCGTCAAAGAAGAGCAAAGACAAAGGTTGCTGAATAACTCTGAACGTTTAGAGCGCACAGGCAATCAGTTGATTTCTGGTTATCGAACTGTAATAGAAACAGAAGAAGTAGGCAATCAAGTGTTACAAGACCTGGCCATTCAAAGAGAAACTATTCAACGTGCAAGATCTAGGGTAACGATATAGTTCCCTCAAAATTTTTTGTTTGGCACGATTTTAAATTAAATGTGGATGTTTATGGTGTTCTTTGCATTATTTTTTCAGCTGAGAGAGACCGATGCTGACCTTGGACGAAGCTCCCGCCTTATGAGTGGAATGGTTTTCCGCTCTTTACAGCAAAGATTTATTTTGATTGGAGTCTCTGTTGCCATTGGTATTGTTATCATATGGTGCATTTATTATGCTTTTGCTAAAAATTCTTAGAAATGTGTCTTTTGCTAAAACTTTATCTTTTCTATGAAAAAGCTAATGCTTTCTGATTAAAAATGAACATTGTTTAAGAACTGCGCATAGGTGGAAGGCCCTTTTAAGAGGCTCTCACTTTTAAATCAGACTGGCTGTTGTTATGTTGGTACCACTCTTTTTAAATTCCTTTTAAAGCCTATTTTAATGAACAATTTTGGATTGATTTTGGAAGTTTGCCTCTCTGTTCTCAAAGGAAAGGAACTTATAGCAAGCAAAGTTCAGATTAATTTTTTTTTCCTTAAGCATGAGCATTGTCTTTTGAAGAATACTTAACTGCCGACCCAAGCTCCACCAAAACTTTGGTTTATGTTTAGTATTCCACTTCTTCATGAGTGTTCTGGTTTCTCTGCCACATTCCATATTTATGTTGGATAGTTAGCCTTGGAAGTATTTATTATTATCGACGATATTAAACAAAATGTGTTTGATATGTAGTTTCTATCTTTTTGTCAGTGTTTTAACTTACGTTTTTACAATGTATATTCCTTTTCATTCTAATGTAGTGTTCCGAATGTATGTGCTCTAGTCTTATCAAAATGTATTTCATACATCCATGGTTTCTTGGCTGAGCACTGTTTTTAAATCATATCAGAAACTGTGGTCAAATCTCCCAATGTTATGAAATGAGACTATTTTGTTGTCACCCCAGGAGAAATGCAGTTGTATACAAAAGTATTTGATGATGTGATACCTTTTCCAGTCTCATTTGTATGTGTGGACCTGGCTTTCACATCGTCTGTTAAAATATCTTGTTGAGTTTCTGTTGGTAATTTATTTATTCTGTGTGTTCTGTTACCTTGTAAATATACTTTACAAAATATATTTATATGTACATGTGTGTATATTTCTAAAACTGAAAATACGGCATGTGTCTTTGCATATGTGATAAAAATATTTAATGCAATCATCAATACATTTACATTACTTTTTCACCTTCATTTTCACATTCAACAGGTACATAAAAAAGACATATCTTAATAATACTGTACTGTTTTCCTTTGTCATTTGATGATGACAAACCAACAAAACTTACAACCTACAAAAACATTGCATCATTCAGTCATACGTATCCAAAATAAAAGAGTAACCTTTGACAATCATACTTGAAGGAACCAGCCCAAATTTTGTGCCTAGTTGGGCGAGCCATAGAATCGGAACTGAACGCAAACATTTTCCAACACGTGAGGCTCTCCGACAACGCCAACCCGTGTCGCACAGGACATTTGTAAATGGAGGTTGCGTGCAACAGCGCAGCCGAGACTCGAATCAAAGCTGGTCGAGGAGGGAATTCCCGGGGTTCCTGGCCCAACCCAAAAACCTGTTGCCTTAAGTAAGGTGGCACAGCTCGGTGGTTTTCTCTGAAAAGCCTACCCCCAGTGCTGTGGGGGCTCAAGGTACCCCTTCCCCCTTGCATTAGGGGCAAACCTTGGTTTTTTGGCCCCCTTGTTTCGGAGAAGCCGCTGACGGTATTTGGAAATGGTGCTACCGCGCTACAGCATTGTGCTCCTGAAAGCAAAGTCCGAGATCATGAAAGGGAACTATCCCGTTTCGCCACATTAGTAGGCACGATGCACCACTGTCGGAAGGGTTGCCAACCTCCGCCTGCCGCTCCGTGCCGCTCACGTGAAGACACGCTAAGACAGGCAACCCTTTTGAAACTGACGCGTCGTGGGACTTTGCTTACGTATGTGGCTACACTAATGGTAACTAGGAGTAAAAAGAAGTCGCTTGGCAGCCTCGGCAGGAGACTTCCGGCTCCGGCAGGCCGCTTCCGCGGCTTCAAGCTTCACGGCAAGGCCCGCAGCATTTCCTTGAGCTCGCGACGCGCGATCTTGCCGGTCACGGTCTTGGGGAGCTTCTCCAGGAAGATGACGCCGCCGCGGAGCTGCTTGTAGTCGGACAGCTTGTCCGCCACCAGGGCCTTGACGTCGTCCTCGGTGAGAGCCTCGCCCTCCTCGTTGAAGGCGCGCGACACGAAGGCCGTCGGCAGGTCCCCGACGACGGGGTCCGACTTGCCGAGCACGCACGCCTCCTGGATGCCGGGGTGCTGCAGCAGTACCATCTCGATCTCGGCCGGCGCGATCTGGCGGCAAGCAGCAACCGTTCAAAGGCCTGCTTAAACCTGGAGAACTCCACACTTTGCGCTTCCAAGTGCGAAAGCCGAAAATTCCACACACCCGCATTTCAAGTGTAAATTCATCCACACTTGATTTCACATCGCGGTCTGCGCGGAACGCCTGGGCGGGCCGCACTCACCTGCAGGTTCTTGAACTTCATCATCTCCTTGATGCGGTCCACGAAGAAGAAGTAGCCGTCGTCGTCCTCGTAGACCAGGTCGCCCGTCTTGTAGAAGCCCAGCTCGTCGCACGCCTTGGCCGTCTCCTCGGGGTTGTTGACGTAGCTGTGCAGCAGGTAGGGCGAGCGCACGCGGGCCTCCCCCACCTTGTTCTTCGTGGACGCGGGGATGTCGTCGCCGGTGTCGGGGTCCACCAGCTGCCGGTCAAAGGGAAAACGGCAATCGTACGTGTCCGAGTGTGTGCCAGGCTGCCAGACCGAGAGCCTCAAACGCCACTCACCCTCAGCTCCACCCAGGGCACCAGCTTGCCCAGCGAGCCGTACGGTGCCGGCTCGGCGGACGTGGGTCCAAACACGAAGCCCGCCTCCGTGGCGCCGTACACCTGCACCACCTGCACGTTCAGGTCCTTGGCCACGCTCTCCTGCACCTCGGCGCTCGTCGGCGACCCGCCCACCAGGATCGTCTTGAGGCTGCTCAGGTCGTAGCGCTCGCGGTAGTGGCTCAGGTACAGCGACACGAACGCCACCAGCACGGCGGGCGCAGCCATCCACGTGTCAATCTGGCCAACGACAACGAAGGCAACGCCGGCAACGGTCAGGCAAACTCCAACAACCTCCTCCTCGCGAACGCAAACGCAGTGGGCCAGAAGACCGGGTGGAAGCGGTCAAAATCCTGGATAGGTTTTGGGCTCCATAGTCGATTAACAAGGCTCGAACCAAACCAAGCGTGAGACCCCACCAATGGATTCCCCATTCGGAGAGCAATCCATTGGTGGGGTCACACGCTTGGTTCGAGTCCTGTTTAGTGACTGGAGCTCAAAACGCGTCTAGTGTTTTGGCCGCCTGCGCCGGTCTTCTGGCAAATCCACTGTGCCGCGCGCGCCGTGCATGCTGACCTTGTACTTGTCGATGACCGACATGACCATGACGTCGTCCGTGGTGGAGCAGAACACCCTGGTGTTGGCGAAGATGATGCCCCGCAGCGTCTGCCACACGCCGGACACCCAGCACAGCGGCGACGAGATGAGCAGCGTCTGGTCGACGTCCATGTAGACGCCCTCGCCGTCGCGGGGCTGCATGACCGCCCTGGAACCGGCCGCACCGAAACGTCAACGCTCTCAGCCTTTGCTTCGCTTTCAAGGCGGCGGCCGCACCGAGCTGTCTTACGTGATGTTGTGGATGAGGAGGGTGTTGAGCGTGTCGCGCAGACGGACGCCCTTGGGCAGTCCGGTGGTGCCCGACGAGAACAGGACGAAGCCGACGTGCTCGGTGCGGTCCTCCCCCACGTCGGCGGCCTCGTACGTGTCCGGGTCCGGCGGCGGGTCCGCGGCCTCGCCCTTGCGCATCAGCTCCTGGAACGTCATGACGCCGTCGGGGGCGTCGCCGCGCAGCACCATGTGCGGCGCGCCCGGGTACGCCTCCCTGGACAGCGCCAGCTTGTCGGGCTCGGAGATGACCATCCGGGGCTGCACCAGCGTGAGCGCGTGGCGGAGCTCGGCTGCAGGGAGCACACGGCCGTCAATGCACTGTCAAACCAGGAGGGGAGAACTCCACACAGAGTGGACACTGCGGAGTCTGAAAATTCCACTCCTCTGCGTTTCAAGTGCGTGGAGTTCTCCACACTGGTAAGGGGAAAAGAACGAGGCAGCTCGAGACCGAGACGACGAGACGACGTACATGGCGTGGCGGTCGGGACGGCGCAGGCGACGGTCAGGCCGGCGACCATGGCGCCCAGGACCGCCGGGAAGGCCTCGTGTTGGTTCCTGGAGACCAGCGCCACGGTGTCGCCCTTGCCCAGCCCCGTGAGCCTCCAGCCCTCGGCCGCCAGCACCGTCTGCACCAGCAGCTCCTTGAACGACATCGCGGTGCCGAGGTGGGCGTCAACCTGCAAGCAACCAGTGTGTCAAACCCACTGCTAGTGCGGAGAACTGCACTGCACACTTCCCGGCCCGGTGGAGTAGTTCTCCACGTGTGGAGTTTGCAGTCTCTTGAGGGTGGAGTAGCTCACAGAGCCCCTTGGCAGCTCAGGAAGGATCAAGTCTCGAAAACTGAATCGCGCGACTCGGAATTCGGGGTTATAGTTCATCGCGCGGTGACTGCAAACTCAGAACTTTTTCAAGTGTGGAGGAAAATTCGACACGACATTCGATCTTGCATGGTGTAATCCTTTCCATGTCTTGCTGTTCGTACAAGCATGCACTCCGATATTGATCGTGCGCTCGCCCTCGGGGACCTTGGCCGTGTGCCTTGGCCATGTCTCGAGGCTTCCCTCCGAGTCTTCAATAATTTCGTCGAAGCCGGCGGCCGGCGGTCAAGGCGAAGCGGGACAGAGCTGATTCCGAAAGGGGAATGTTGTCGCCGTGTCTCTCTCGCACTCAAGGCGCGTCCCGCACGAGCGTGAGAGAGAGACGGAGCGAGGACTCACCTGTGACGGCCGCGTGAGGTGCTGGTGCTGGCGGAGGGCCTCCAGGACGAGGGCCCCGCAGGACAGCCCGCGGTCGGGCGCGCCGTCCCCGGTGTAGCGGATGTGGGTCGTCATGGCCTCCTCGGGCTCGGACTCGGTCTCGACGTCCGACAGGGCGCCCTGCGGACAGCCAAGGTCGAAGGCCCGCTGCATCAGCTGATGGTGATCGTGCCTTCCCGCCAACATCTCAACGTTAGCGTCGTCGCTCGGGACACAAGTGGGGCACGCCGGACAAGGAGCTCTAGGCGTCTTCGGGGACCTCCTCTGTCCTGGCCCTGCCTGCACTGCGTAGCCCTGCCGACGAGAGCGAGCGAGTCCAGTCCGCGCTGCGGCTGCGAGTGTCTGCGGACCGCGCCGCTGCGACACTCAGATGTGGTGTAGAGGCTGGGTGTGCTGGGCGACGAGACGAGCTGGCTGCTGGGGCGGCGGCGCGGCGAGCGATGGCCTTGCCGCCTCGCCGGCAGGGACAAGCAGTCAGGGACAGTGGCGGATCTAGGGCCGGCCCAACGCAAAAGTTGCCTACCTACAGGGGCTAAGTGGGGCTAAGGGCGACGCCCCCATCGCCCCCCCCCCTCCCTGGATCCGCACCTGGCAACACCATTGAACCGCCAACGGACTTGGACTGTAAAACACAGGACTTTCGGAATGCGCAATAAGAGGGAAAACACGTGATGATTTTTTTTTACGGGAGGAGGGAGGGTCTACGGGTCTGCGGTCTTCCGATTACGACCTATCAGTGTGCAATGTCCAGGTGCGCACCGGACCTACCTTGAAAATCCATCACTGGCAAGTACAGTTAACGTGCGAGCGAAGTGGCGCTCTGGGCGTTTTCAACTCGCGAGGAGCAAGCGCCAATTTTCCAGCACGTTAACCTACCATTCAGTGGCGACTCGGTTCCGAACGCGCTGTCTCACTCTTGCGTTTCAATTGCAGCTCTCCTAGTTTTGGACCGAGGCGCCGTACAGTCTGCCGATGCCCCGGCCGATGCTCATCCACGCGTGGGAGAGAAAGAGCCCCGCTGCCGGTCTGGCGGGGCGGGACCAGGTCGGAAACTGATACGCGAGATGACTCTGCAAAAATAAGCTCGGCCGAGAAGTGGGATCGCATCACGACCTTCGGACCGGAGCGTGGCGTGAGCGGGTGAGGGACCAGGGATCGAGCCTCACGCGACTACTATGCGGCGCGACTAGGCGGTCTTTGCACCGCCCTGCGACACACAGCCCGGCTCGGCCCGGCACGGCCGGCCTCGATCCTGGTCCTGTTGCGCGGCACCGCGTCTTGTGTTTTCGATGTCTCGCTCGCCGGGAGGCTGGAGGCTGGCTGGAGGCTGGCTGGAGGCTGGCTGGAGGCTGGCTGGAGGCAGGCTCCTGAGGTAGGACCTGGCCCCACAGTCGCGGCGCAGCGTGACGGTGCGGGAATTCTCGTGCGACTCGATGGATCCTCCTCGGGAGATTATTTATCACAAAACACCAGTGCACTATTCTTTATCACTCTTCATTTTCGCCCACGGGAGAAATACGGGCTCATTTCGGCACTGTCAAACCAAGTGTCGAGAGCTCCACACTTTCTGCTGCGGAGTTTGGACGTGTGGAGTTTTTCACAGAGCCCCTATGTTTTGCATTTGGCACGGTGTGAACGTGGTGAACTTCACACTGGAAGTATGGAGACTGCAAACTCTGCAATTCCATTGCAAAGTCCACACCTCCGCTTTCAAGTGTTTGGTTCCCCACGCTTGCTTTCCACTCCACTTGCTGGGCCCTGTCACGCGCATGACCTACGGGGTAGTACGCCAGGAAAAAGCCCCCTGACTGTCACACGGAAAATCGAAAACGGCGAATGGTTGAGGAACAATCAAACCGTGCATAGAGCGTGATCGCAGTACACAAGGACCAGTATGAGCACACTGCACTAGAAAAAGTCCTTCGCCAGTACATTCCCCGAACTCAGTACGATTGCGTGGTGTCTACATACTCTGCTTAAGCGTTATGCAAACATGGTAAATCATGTCAGCCCCTTCTCCTCACTGAAGCCGTGTTGGCTTTTGACTCGAAACAGCTTGGGTCACAAATTAATGATCCACTGCTTTTCTGGGCGCCGACTAAACGTACACCAGACGAGGGGTGAATTACTCGGCGTTCTGGTGCATAAGTACGTGAGTACGGGTGAGTACACCTTAAAAAAAAAAAACTCATAAATTTCACATTTTTTAAACGTTTAAAGGCTTTATTTAGTGTTTCAGACAATACGCAACACCAAATCTTACTTAAAACTAGCGGAGGTTGCTAAATTTTAACTTCTGACTTCACCACGGGCCAATTTGTACACACGAGTTCACTAGTTATTCACCCCTCGACGCCAGCGCCAGACATCACCGCCGTACTTTCTGACACTCTCTTATTGCCTCAGCTGTGAAAAAACTGTTCTTAAATTTGTTTTTCATTGACAAAAAGAACCTAAGAGAAGGGAAAAATGAAGACACTTCTTTTTCGGGCCTGCCCTAGGGCAGTGTGCACTTCAGCGAGAGACGCCGGATATAGGTGAAGCGCACTTCGGGTTGCACATGCCGGTTCGCCGCCAAAGACGCGATTAATCTCCTTCTTATCTGCGACGGAGAGGAGAAATTACTCATCTTTTTCTCTTTCTCTGGGTAAACACTGGCCGGCCTTGAGGACGCATTGCTGCGTGAGCCAGTCGGACGATCGTGGCTGCACTTTGTTCGCGGAATAATAAGGCACGTGCGAAGGAAGCTATACAGTTTGGCAGCGAGCTGTGCAACCGCCTGCGCACTCACGCACTGCACTGGTACACTTTCGTCCACTGCCAGCCACTGGAAGGAAAAGTGCGGGAAATGTACTGAATTTGTCTTTTCAACAATTTGCCCGGACCGTCCGTACTTGCTAACTACTTTTTTTTCCGTACCGATTTGGGTTTACATGAGTTCATATGCGGACACTCCGTACTTTTTTCTGTACCTCCGTACTTCATTCTTCTATACATTTTTCCGTAGCAAAGAACGGAATTTTTAACAGTGAATACTGCCACTAAAGAAGCCACTTCTGACAATTACTCTGGTTATTGTAACACTGTGAAACGAAATCGTTGACAACTCCACACAGGGGTAAAATTAAAGCGTGGTATTACCTGGTGTGGGGTGCTCTTTCACTCTTGGAAGAGCAGATTTTGCAGTCTCCACACTTCAAGTGTACAGTAGCTCACAGAGCCCCTATCTCTTTGCATGGTGGAAACGTGGACAACTCCACACTTGAAGTGTGGAGACTGCAAACTCTGTACTTCTTAGTGTGGAGACTGAAAATTCCACTCCTCCCGCATTTCAAATGTATGGAGTTCTCCACGTTTGTTTTCACAGTGTATTGTAAGCTAGTTGTGCTGTGACAACTGGAACTTGCTTTGTGAAAACGGTTTTTTTTTGCCAGAACAAAACGCATTTGCATTGTTGATAGGGGCTTTTCTTCGGCCAACAAAAACACAGCACTCCTTGCACGTTTCACGTTGCACAGTGGCAACTACCAAGTTCAGCTGTCACATAAAAACTCGGTTCACTCGGTTCACCCGGTTCCACCCCAACCTATTGATTATTTTCGCGCTCATGCAAAGTGCAAGATATAGAAGTGCGCCACCGACCTGGCGTGCGTGCTGGACTCTCGTCCACTCCCGGTGGAAGTACCCGGAAGTCGCGACGTCGGCGAGTGGACTCGCTGAACCTGCCTAGTCCGGACCACAGCTGCTCAGGCACTAAACGCGTCCTGGATCGCTGCGCATGGCTAGACCACGATCGTTGGAGGAGCGGCGGGCAAGGGGGCCGGGGAAGGGGTCAGCTCCTCCAGGACGGCCGGACGGACAGCGATGCCATGACCACGTCAATTACGCCATGAAGAATGCCCCAAAGTGGCTTGTAAAATATTTACTCGTTTTCGGGGACGGAAAAGAGGCGGAGACTTCTTGAGTCCTGCCCTCTACTCGGGGACGTGCACGGTCGAATGGGAAACTTCGAAGAGTGGGAAACGGAAGTTGAGGAAGTAATGTAGATCAAAGTTAGCGAAGTTCTACACTGCAAACCTAACTGTCTATTAAGTACACACTTACAAATGCATGCTTGCAAGTACACAATTACAAACGCATGCTTGGCCAAGTACACACTTACAAATGCATGCTTGCAAGTTCACACTTGAAAACGCACGCTTGACGCATGGAGTTATACGGCGTCAAGCATGCGTGTACTTAGTAGACAGTTAGGTTTGCAGTGTAGAGAGTGAGCGTCTGCGTCCCCGGAATATTTCTTCTGAGTACGAATATTCATAGCATTTTCATTGTAAGATAAGATACAAAGAAAAACCTTCGTAAATACGAAGAAAAAACGCCTTCGTATTATGCTTGCGCCATTTCCTTCGTATTACGGGAAATTTCTTCGTAAGGCATTTAGAGTGCAGCTCTTCTTCCAGTAATCCTATTCCTCCGAAACGTTCCTGGCAGACGAAGAAAACAGCGGCTTCTTTGTAATCAAAGACCACTTCCAGTGTGTTGATCACATAAGTGTCGTGGGCCTAGACCGAAGACTTGGCAGCCTCTGGCACCGCACTAAGAAAGAAAAGCAGCTGGTTATAACTAGAGGCCTAGTTATAACTAAGTATTTTGAGCATACATAAGCTACAAAGAAAATACTTCGTAATTTACGAACTATTTCTTCGTAAGGAAATTAGTTTGTTTTATGAATGCTCAAAATACGTCGTAAGGTTTTGAGCGTGCGCTGCTCCTTCCCGTACGCCTGGCAGGCTCTGTGTCGCGTCTGTGTGGACGCGAGCCAGGCGGGCGTATCCCATCGTGCCGTGTCGTGCCGTGCCTCGCGTGCGAAGAGGCTGACCACGTCGCGTCCTCACCACCATCATCCGACTTGCTGATGTCGCCTCCAAATCAAGCACACCACTGCAATCCAACAAACGTGACGTCACATCCGTTCGAACGTGAACTTTGTCGCGGTCGCTTGAATGCGGTGTCACATTTGCTGACGCGTGACACGGCCGTTTATGATAAGGATGTCACATTAAAACGGACGAGACAGCAGTCACATTCGTGGAGTGCAAACCTAACCTTTGCGCAGCCCCGCGCCCTTTGCCGTGAAGCGAAATCTTATCTGCGCCAAGCCTTCCCTGGAAAGGACATCGTCCCCGGGCCGGGGCACGAATCCCCAATTGAGAGGTCTAATTTTCAGAAATTACGACATGACTCCAAGACCAAATTTGAAAGGAGCTAGTCGGTGATTGCGGAGTCGCCTGGTCTTAGTACGCCTGTGAAGTCGGGGTGGGCCAGCCCGGAGGACGGGTGAGTGCTGCGGGTCTGCCTAAAGGATTGTTTGCTTTGCGTCTGATGAGCAGTGTGTGCGCGCCGTGCGCGCTGTGAACCGCCAAGCGTCTGAGTCCAAGGACGGCCCGGGCCCACGGCGTGCGCCACTGACACACCAAATTCGTGTCATTTGTTGGTTTCTCAGTATGTCGCAAGCTGCGCACGCAGATTCGCCGAGAGTCAAGCTGATTTGGACGGTTCGTGCATTCCTCCAAGGGTCACGCACCCCTTCTCGACGTGGCTGTCCGCAGTGCGGGAAGCGTGGCGTTAGTCGACACACAACAGGTCATCGTGACGCCCAGCACCCAGCGCTGCGTGACAGCCGAGGGGCACGCCGCCCATCACGCGTGCGCCCGCGTCGGGCTGGCTGCCTTTCTGCCTGTCTGCCTGCCTGCCTGCCTGCTTGCCTACCTGCCTGTCTGCCTGCCTGTCTGCCTGCCTGCCTCTCTGCCTGCCTGCCCGCCTGCCTGCCAGGCCCCAGTCGCGGTATAGTCGTCGCGTCTCTGTACAATCACTGGTTGCCGCTCAGCTATTGCTGAGAGGCCCCGTTCAGCCGAGCGGCAGCAGAGCCCGCCTCTCGGAACGTACCTGCTCCTCCACCAGGTCCGCGTTGCCTCCACACACGACGATGGCACCCATGGCGTGCTGCTTCGCGTCTAGCCTCCTCGCCGCTTGCCTGGCGTCCAGCAGTCGGGCGCGTCAAGCCGTGTGCTTTCGAGGCAGCCCTGAGGCAGCCCGCCACGCGACCCACCGAACCCAGTCCAGCTGTTACAAGTCGAGTCGCCCGCTGCCCCTTGCGTGCGCTAGCGTGCCGTGAGCAACGGGGAAGAACTGCCGTGGACTGGCGCAGGCCGGCCAGCCCTTCGTCGTCCTGTCCTTCTCGCACCCCGCGAACGCCTCATTCGTGTGAGAGCGAGATAGAGTGACAGGGTTGTTTGGAACCAACCTGCTAGCAAGAGGGCCTGAGCACTGGTGACCATTTGCATAGCAGAGGGGCCAATTGTATAGTTTCGATCAGTGCACGGAGGAGCTGGGGAAGCAGAACTTCTCGAAGTGTACTTCAACAAGGCTAAGTAGCCTTTCATCGGCGAAGCGGTGACCAGGACTCAATCGATACAGAAGATTAAGAGTGTGGAAATTTTAAGTATGGTTCAAAAGTTTGAAATCTTAACTGTTCAGTTATCCTTTTTTTTTGTCTAAAGCTTTGTCATGACAGTCTGGTTTATGAAAGAATGGTTCATTCTACTCAATTTGAAAATACAAAATTTTTGTCTTGTGAGTCGAAGAGGAGAAATGAGAAATCGAAAGAAATAGTTTTATTCTGTGAGCCATTATTTAGAAATCGTACATAGGCGGATTGACCATCAAGCTTAACTGCTAAAAACATAGTAACTCACTAACTCTTGTACCCTGTACCGTGTACTTACGCCAATTAATTTATTTTGTACAACATTGCATCGGGGTGTCTGCATCTTCTTGCACTGAAATGGGTCATTTTTTTTTAAATGTTACAATTTGCCGTTTCAAACTTGAAAATTGAAAGTTGTCCGAGTTTTTAAATATATTGGGCTTGTTTTTATATCTTGGCATGCACAATGCGAAAACAAAATCGAGCGTTACGAGATTCTAGGGAAACGGATTTCCGCAAAATTTACACCGTTCCACGGGCGTAAATCGTTAGTTTACGCTGAGCATATTTTTTTTCCTTTGTTTTACCAGTGCAGCTTCAAGGTTTACATTTTGCACCTTCTGGAGGTCTCAGTCACCTAAGACCTCTCCTGTAATCCCTAAACCTCATGGTGGATCCCTTCGAAGCACCAGAAGCACGATTTATCGAGTTAATCTTTTGGTCGCAATGCACTCTAAATGTCTTACGAAGAAATTTCCCATAATACGAAGGAAATGGCGCAAGCATAATACGAAGGTGGTTTTTCTTCGTATTACGAAGGTTTTTCTTTGTATCTTACAATGAAAAAGCTAAAAAGATTCGTATTACGAAGGAATATTGCTTCGTATTATGCTTGCGCCGATTTCACTGTAACATACGAATAACATAGGTCAAATTTCATTGTAAGACATTTAGAGTGTGGGTCAGGAACTTCAAACTGTACCATTTCTGGAGAATGACTTAAATGAGTTCCGAAACACGAAAACGGCAAGTGCCTGCAGCTCTGCAGCCTTCTTTGGCCCTTTACATGCAGGCTTGTATTTTCGTATGATTGGGTCATCCATAGCAACCATCAGACATTTTATCAGAAAGCAATATTGCTCCTGCAACAGATAAACAGAACGATGAGTCACGTGCACGAACTAAACGATGAGCATGTTGATACCTCCCAGCAAATGAGAGCCATCTTTGGTCTAAGAGGCCCCTTTCAGCTGGAAGGCGTCGAGGTAGCCGTCCTCATGAAGCTGCTGTGCTCAGCTGTGCCTGCACTGCCCTCACCTGACTCTGCACCATGAACGGCCGCTGCTCTCTCAGATTCAACACAACGCCAAAGACATCGATTTTCCTCTTGGTCTTAATGCACTGCAGCAGAATGTCCAAGGCTATGAGGGTCCCGGTCCTGCCGACACCAGCGCTGCCGGCCAAACAAAGGAAGATTCGATAATAACAACAACAGCGCCTTCGCACGGAGCGCGGTAACGGTCGTGGTGACTTGGAGGCCTGTAGCGCCTTTGAGCCACCCTCCGGTGCCGAGGGGCAAGGTCTCCACACCTTGCAGTGGGGACACGCCCACGGCCTACCTGCAGTGCACAGCGATCATGCCGGGGAACAGCAGGGCCTGGCGGCGCAGCGTGATGCAGAACTGCAGTACGTGCTTGGGAGACGCGGGGCAGCCGAAGTCGGGCCACTCGCGGAAGTGCAAGTGGTTGACCGTCCGCTTCTCCGAGCCCTGCAAGCCACAAAAACATTTCCTGGTTTTCCTAGGACCCCTAGGACTTATTAGGCCGAGGGGTCGGCAACTTCCCTTGGCCCTGTACGAGGGAGTATACGTATATTACCAGTAATATAGGTAATATATGTGTAATATAAAGTAATACAAAGTAATATATAGTAATATAGGGGTATTATAGAGGCGAAAACCGTGCAGCACCAGCCGTGCCGCCGGTTAGCGCACGGTAGCGCCTAGGAGGTAGACCACCCAACGGCCGCCCTGCTCTGTTAGCGCACGGCAGCGCCTGCCTCGACTCGTCAGGGAGACCACTCGCCTACGAGCACCGGACCGGGCGGCTCCGGGCGGCTCCGGGCGGCTCCGGGCGCCCAAAAGGTATTTTGAAAGAAAGGGTGGCAAATGGTTCATAATTTGAAACGACTGTGAAAAATGAGCCGGCGACGGGGGTGTGCTACCGTAATACGTTTGAGTGCCACTGCAGTGGCATGCCCCACCTTGGTCAAGACGATGGTCCTGAGCGTGTAGAACTCCAGGTCGCTCTGCACACAGGTCGCCACGGACAAGTCGGCCCACGTGAAGCGGTCCTCCAGCTCCGGGTAGTACTGGTGGCACTTGGTCTGCGGAGGGGAAACGAAACGGGCATTTCTCAGAGGGCTGTGCGATGCCGCCTGCACTGCACTGCACACCCAACACCGCTGCAGCGCGCGGACTCGCCTTGCCGTCCTCCACCAGGTTAGTGAGCATCACGACGGTGCGCACGTTGTTCTCCCACACCATGAACCAGAAGTCCTTGGTCGTGCTGTCCTTGGGGCCCTGCGCCGCGATGTACTCCGGCCAGCCCGAGAAGCCCTGCGCGGTGGAGGAGGAGGTCGCGGTCAATGGCAGTGTTGCCAAAAGCGAGGCAACGCCAATACTACTCCCTTCGTGGACGAGTGGAGGAGTTTGCCGTCTCCACACTTTAAAGTGTGGAGATTGGCTAAATCTCTTGGCACAGCGCAGAAAACTCCACGTGGAGAACTCCGCACTCTCTCGCACAGTGCTCCTAAGATCGATATGACTTCTCTGACGGGCCCTCACCGTGATAAAGGATGCGTTGATGTAGTTGGAGACATCATCGTCCTCGTCAAAGTTGAGCAGGCGGACTCTGTTCTTGTCGACTGCAGCTCACAGAGAATGCAGAGAATCAAAGACATGAACTGCGGGAGGAGAGCAGTGGCGTGGACGCACGTGGCGGTGGACCAAGGTGGACTCACACGGGATGACGTTGGAGTATCGGTTCTTGGAGGCGTTCATCGGCAGATGCCCCGCCCTGCTCGGCGTGCTGGCGGCCACCTGGCTGCTGAGGGCGCTGAGGGCCTCGAACTGCCTCAGTAGCTGCAATCGTCACGCCACAGTTATCGCTCATTCGCAAAGTTCCGTATCAAACGAAAACAAAAAGGGAAACCCTTGGGAAAACGACGGTCAAACCCGAGTCAAACCCGAACTCTGCGCTTCCTGGTGCGCTTCCGCGTAAGGAGTTTTTAAGTATCCACCCTTACAAACTATTTTGAGCCTTCCAATGAAAAGTAGCTTGTCATAACAAAGAATTTTGAGCATAAGCTTACAAAGAAAAATACTTCGCAATTTACGAACTTAGGACAGTCCTGAAAACGGGCGGCCGGCTCATAAAAACGCACCTCCAGGACGGCCCTGGAAGTTTTGCCTTTTCCACCAGGACCGTCCTGGAATCGGATCCTCCGTAACCTTGAAGCCCTTCGGTCCTGGTTTTTGTTGGAGGCGTTTTTACCATGCACCTCCGCGTTGTGCAGTCCTTGGTTTGGCAGTGTACCTGGGGGCTCTTGTTGTCCCGCAGCATGTCCTCGTACAGCAGGCGGAACTGGCGCTTAGTGACGGGCTCCGGCACCCCCGTCCACGCACGGTCGTTGTGCTTGATGCTCCCCAGGGCGGAGTCCGGGCGTTCCGGGCCGCGCGGCAAGGCGCGGCGCGCGCTGGGCTTGGGCTGGCCGCCGCAACGCCCGTTGCGGCGTCTGCCAAAGACAAAAACCAGTTACGAGTGTGAGGCCTGCGATCTAATTTACAAATAGCGTGCAAGGCATAGCGAACGCTCCTGAAAAACAGTACAGGCCCGGCACTGTGTTCCTTTACCGCTCTCTGCAGTATTTGACGAAAAGGATCAAGTTGATGGCAGCCAGTGGAAACGCGCCGTACACCACGTATTTCAAAATGTCATGGTTGTCTGGAATGAGCAAAAGCAATACTCGTGTAGATTTTGTCAGAATGTCAGAAACATGTTGGAAATCCTGAACGAAATTCGCGCACCTCTGAAAGCTGGAGAGAGAGAGACAGAGAGAGAGAGAGAGAGAGAGAGAGAGAGAGAGAGAGAGAGAGAGAGAGAGAGAGAGAGAGAGAGAGAGAGAGAGAGAGAGAGAGAGAGAGAGAGAGAGAGAGATTGTCGGAATGCTTACCTCCCCAAGAGGGGTTGCCGCCGGCCACCGTGACGGCCACGAGAGGCGCGGTCACGACCATCCGGGGCACGGTGAGGGCGGCCTGCACGTGGACGGAGTACACCTTGCCCGGCGTCAGGGGCCTGTTGCAGTACAGCGAGGCGTCGGGGCTGTCTGAACTGGCAGTGCTGGCAGTGCTGGTGGTGCTGGCTGAGGTGGCGGTGCTAGCGGTGCTGGTTGTGCTCGCAGTGCTGGCATCAGCGCTGTTGCAGGCGTTCTCGCTGCCACCGATGACGAACGTCACCTTGTTGGATTTCTTGCCTGGGCCCAGAAATACAGGACTGCATCGCGGTTGCCGCGCGACAGCTGACGGCCGAAGGCGTCGCGGCGTCGCGGCACCAACCTTTGAACGGGTTCCAGCGCTCGCCCGTGGCCCTGAAGGGCGGCTCGACGCTGGCGACTGCCAAGCCCCTGGTCCACTGCTGCGTCTGCGGCCTCTGCAGGACCAGGTCCTCGATGTCGCAACGCTTGCCCAGCTCACTCTGGCCCTCCGTGACGATGATGCGGTAGTAGTCGGGGCCGGCCCGCGACGACACGAACAGGCTGCTGGAGAAGGACACGGCCACCTGCCCGTCCCCGCCTTGCACGCACGTCGCCGAGACTCCGGGGTCGCGCGGATTCGAATCTGGTTCAAGTGTCCGCGTGAGAATGCTTTTCCGACTTACTAACCAACGGCGACCTCTGTCGTACCGAGAAACGGTACGATGTACTCCTTGCTGGTGGACGTGCTCTTGTAGTAGTCGTTCTTGGCCGAGAGGGTCACCACCATCGTGGAGTTCTGCGCGTAGCACCAGTCGAAGCGTCGGTCGTTAAAAGGGATCCTGAAGGTGCCGTCCGCGCGCATGTACTGCAACGGAAAGCCCAGGGTTCACAGCGGCGCACAGCGGCCACCCTGAACCCCGAGCCCTTTGGCCAATTCTGAGACATCCAGGCCCGCTGTTCCGGGGCAGAGCAGGCTTGCCTGTGGCTAACCCACTCCCTGACTTAGAAGCGAAACACCTTCGACTCTTTGCCCCTCACCGTTTGCCCTCCACCCTGTGCCCTCCACCCTGTGCCCTCCACCCTGTGCCCTCCACCCTGTGCCCTCCACCCTGTGCCCTCCACCCTGTGCCCTCCACCCTGTGCCCTCCACCCTGTGCCCTCCACCCTGTGCCCTTGTCCGTACCGGGTCGATGCTGAATCCCTGCGTGATTGACGGGAGGCCCTCTCCTTCCTCGAAACTCAGGCTCGCTTCGTACCAGCTGAGCTGTCCGCCGTTGGCCTCGCACGGTGGGTACCCCACGATGGACAGCGCCGAGGTGGTCTGGCCGTCGTGCAGTGGCGCGCTGGCTGAGTCCACGATGTCAAACGAGAGCGGGCTGGGCGCTGTCGACCACAACCATTTCACAACGTTGCCTCTATGGCACTGTGCTCCGCGAGAGAAAAGGGAAGTTGTGGCTTTCATTTTGATGCTATTGTCCGCCTTGATAGAGGGTCCCCAGTCCCCACCCTACCCTCTGTATATCTATTTTATAACAACAAGACAAACTAGTGTTAAGCATGTTGTAGGTTCAGGCTCGAAACTCGCAAATCTTAATCACCTTTTAACGGCACTATATTCCGTTAGATTTCTACCATCGCAAAATTGATTTATATTCCCCTTTTTTACAGTTCATATGCATACAAGGTATCAACAGTTTCGAAGGCACAGTGGATTTCGGTTCCCAGCTAGAGAATTTCCGTGTCCTGTGATCACTGAGAACGAAAAAGTCATGATCATTACCCAATTTTGGGTGAGGAATTCTTCCTCACCCAAATTTGGGTAATAAAGAATTCCTCGCCCAAAATTTTAGTCATGATCATGACTCCTTTGATACTAAGTGATACAGTGACTGCATCCCTCGGTACAGTAGGGAGCCTCTTCAGGGTACAGTGCATCAAAATCAACAGTCACGGCCTTAAGTTTTCTCTGGCAGCGTGGCGCCGTGTGGCGCAGACTCACCCTTGGGTGGCATGCTCATAGCCCAGCCAGGGCTGCGCAGCCCACTGCTGCCAGTGGCACTGGTCGTCGCCTCCACCGTTAGAACGAACAGCCCTCCGCCGGGCAGGAAGCGCTTCAGGCCCCCGCAGCACAATGGCCCGGCGGGGGCGTAGAAGCGGTACTTGCCCTCGCGGGGACGCAACGGGCAGGCCGGGTCGAGCGAGGGCGGCGGCGTCAGCTTGGAGTACTGGGAACTGGAAACGAGAGTTGAATAACGTAACAAAAGTCGATAATAATGAAGACTTTGATCTCGCATTGGGAGTACCTGGCATGCACCAGGTACGAGGTGCCAAAGTCACTGCCCGAGTCCGTCCAATGAAGTTCGTCATAGTACGTGTCGTACATCGGCATACCGATGGAACCTGGCAAGGCGAAATCAGAATGTCGGCATGCCACGGCCAAGCTCCGCCCCAGCCCAGCCCCACGCCCCCAGCCCCACGCCCACCCCAGCCCACACGCACGCCCAGCCCCACGCCCCCAGCCCCACGCCCCCAGCCCCACGCCCCCAGCCCCACGCGCCCAGCCCCACGCCCCTGCCCCCTTACCGTTGTTTTCGGCGGTAGTTGTGAAGAAAGTAAACTCCGAACATTGCGACTGCGCTTTGAAGTCCCGGCTGACGTGCTTGGCGACGCAGCCGTAGAAAGAGTTAGGCGTGAGGTTTTCCAAGAACACCGAGGTCCTCGGAGCCCCAGCCTTCGGCACGCGTATTCTGGCGAAGAAGTCGATGTACGAGTGCGCGTTGGTGGGGCTAACTCCACACCACACCTACGAGGGGCAGGATTTCGTTTGACTTCACAGCACGGTAAAAAATGTTATGGGGCATTTTTTTTGGTCACACGAGCTACGCAATTTTAAGCACATCCGACGGTGCTAAAATTTTCGCATACCTGGACATATGCCTACGTAAATTGACCTCATGGTGTTGACCGCCAGCCACGGCCGCCTAGTGCAGCCCAACTTGGCGTCCAAGCCCCAATACTTGCAGATGCGTTTGACGCCGCTACGCCTACTTTACCCCGGTCGACTTGGCACGCGCCTTCCACGCCCAACGTCGGCCAGCTCAGCAGAGCCTGCCGCGGACGCACGCTGGCGGCGTTTCCAAGGGCCCGGTCGTGGGCTACGGGCTCAAATTGGGTGTGTGGTTACGGACGGGCTACCGGTCATTAGCTATTTTAAGCACCTGACGGTGATACAACCGGATACAATATGTACAGTAATTGAATTATTCTGGCACAGGCCAGATGACCTTTGGGTTTAAAAGCGTCCACACTTGTGTAAATCTTGTCAGAACGTTAGAAACCTGTCTGAAAACCTGATAAAAATTCTCGCACCTCTGAAAGCTGAAAACGTATTCTGACATTCTGCAGAACTCGGGACATTAATTTGAGAATAAGTTTTCAGAATTTTAGCTTTCAGAAGTGCGCGAATTTTGACCAGGATTTCAAACGTGTTTCTGATATTCTGACAAAATTTATACGAGAGCCAGGTGCTAACGAACGCACAAAAAAAGCTTACAAAGCGTGTGCTTTGGAACTACAAAGAAAATGAAGGCATTGTAGAATTGCGTAGTATTGTGAAGAAATGCTTCGCATTACGAGGGATTTTGTTTCGTAATTCAAGCATTTCTTCGTAGATTTTACACCACCAACTCAGTGGTCGGTGTGTGCCTCACCGATCCAGGCAGTCTGCTGGGCTGGCAGCCCGCCGTCGGTGTGCTCGCTGCGCGCCTCGACGGTCGCTTGGACCTTGGTGGGCTTCCAGTAGTCGGTGCGCATCGGCACGTCGACGCAGGTTTCTGTGTAACCTAGGCCAGCCTCGACGTCCCACGACCCGTCGTCATAGTCCGTCTCAGGCGACTCCCCGTCGAACACCGGGCAGAACGTGCCATAGCTGTTTGGACAAGGAGCTCGGTTACAAATTAGAGTAGCGTTGGCAGGATGGCAAATTATTTAAAAATAGAAACCCAAGGGAACGAAAAATATTACTCTTTGGCTGTGAGGGTCGTCTGTTTCGAGGTGTCGAACTGCCATGATTCTGAAAGGATAGCAATTGAAAATGGTGACACGTGCATGGTGGTAACTTGTTTTCGCCAAAAGGAAAACCAGAGGGGAAAACAACTTTGAAATAATTTGCGCACCGTTAATTAAAATTCACACTGAGAATGAAAGAGTCATGATCATGACTAAAATTTTGGGTGAGGAGTTCTTTATTACCCAAATTTGGGTGAGGAAATTTTCCTCGCCCAAATTTGAGTGAGGAAAGTTTCCTCACCCAAATTTGGGTCATAATACTATGGAGCTAGATAGGGAGCTGATACACCCTTCCTCACCCAAAATTGGGCGAGGAACCATTTCTCGCCCAAATTGGGCGAGGAAACGTTCCTCGCCCAAATTTGGGTGAGAAAGTAAACCTCGCCCAAAATTGGGTATTGATCATGACTTTTTCATTCTCAGTGGCAAGTTACACGTTATTTCACGTTCGACATTTTCGACGCTGTTTCAACGTTATTCCAACGTGATTTCACTTTACTTCAAAGGAAAACGTACGCATTAATTGAAGTTGTTTCCCCTCTTGAAGATAACTAAACGGACAAAAATGAACAATATTCTCCAGCTTCAAACAGTTTGGCGATGGTTCGTTAGAAAGCGTATCCTATTTAGCCTGTCCTATCCTCACCTGCGATATTTTCACAGACTACACACGTTGGTACGCATGGCTCGTCGCTCGTGGAGTCGCCCGGCGTCGTGGACGGGGTGGACGGGGTGGACGGGGTGGACGGGGTGGGCGGGGTTGACGGGGTGGACGGGGTGGGCGGGGTTGACGGGGTTGACGGAGTTGACCGGGTGGACGGGGTTGACGGGGTTGACGGGGTGGGCGGGGTGGACGGGGTGGGCGGGGTGGACGGGGTGGGCGGGGTGGGTGGCGTAGGTGCCGTGGGCGAGGTAAGCGGGTTGAGCGATATGGGTGAGGTAGTTGGGGTGGGTGAGATGGGAGAGCTAGGTGGGGAGGGCGATTTGGTTGAGGTAGGCGGGGTGGGCGAGATGGGTGAGCTAGGTGAGGTAGGCGATTTGGTTGAGGTAGGCGGGGTGGGCGAGATGGGTGAGCTAGGCGTGGTGGGCGAGGTGGTTGAGGTAGGCGGGATGGGCGAGATGGGTGAGCTAGGCGTGGTGGGCGATTTGGTTGAGGTTGGTGGGGTGGGCGAGATGGGTGGGGTATACCAGGTCCAGGTGGGAGATGTGGTCGAGTCATGCGATGTCGACGCCTTAGGCGAGGTATGCGGTGTATGCGGGGTATTCGGGGTGCGCGGGGTACGCAGGGTAGGCTCCTCAGGCGATCTCCTCGAGGTGTGCGGGGTCCCCGCCGAGGTCCTCGGGTCAGGCAGCATGCCCACTGTCCCCACGCTGGCCCCCCGGCGACGTCTTGGTCTCGACAGCATCGTTGGAGATGGAGAACTGCAGAGTTTGAAGTTGCCGGTGCCGGCGTCGGTTGGGCCGTCGCTGGAGGTGGTGGTGGGAGGCTCTGTGATGCCCGCGTCGGGAGCGTTCGGGGGCAAGGGGTCGTAGTGGTCCATGCACAGCTCGGCGTTGTGCTCCAGCGTCACCTGGTAGTGGCTCACGCAGGACGCCATCTCCAGCGGGGGCTGCCAAGTCATGCAGATTGTAGCCTTGCCGGTTGGAAGCAGGCTCGTCTTTATCTGCAGGTTCCTCGGCTCGCTCGGTTCTGTGCCGAAGTATGGGGGTTCGAACACCAGAGCAGCAGAGACAAGTGCGCGACAACTAACTCCGGCACATTCATCGCAGCGCGATGGTTGTACCCCGGTACATTCATTGTGAGGGTATATCCATCGCAGAGAACAAATCAAAACGTTCCGTTAAAAAATAGAGTAATAAAAAAATGCAACTTTTATCAAATGTTACGGGTTACACGAAGCAATATTCCCGGTCAAGAGGGAATATTCCCGGGAACTCTCGGAAATGTTCCCCTATTGTTCCCGGGAATTTTTGATCACTAGACAACCTACAGTGTAATCTAGGTCTAGGCTCAGCGCACGGCAGACGCTCTGTGTGGGGAACTCCTCACTTGAAATCCGGAGGTGCCAAATTTGCAGTCCCCGCGCTATGCGGCAGTCTCCACACTTCAAGTGTGGAGTTCTCCAAGTTTGCATCATGTCATGAGATAGGAGCTCGGTGAGCTACTCCACATGTATGCGAGCAGTATGCGAGCTCCACACGCCCAAGTGCAGAGTATTCCATTAAGTTGGCAGTGCAAACAAAACGATAAAGCCCAACGCAGGGTCGGCCTACACTGCAAGAAAAAGTGTGAATAGTACAACAAAAGTACAACAAAAAATGTACAATAAAAGTACAACACTGATTGTATTAAGTACAACGAAAAGTGTACAAACCACAACGAGGCCTGGACTGCCCAGTAGTCGTCATGCCGGTTTCATTGTACTTTGTACAAGAATTATTGTACTTTGAAAGTACAATAAATTCCTGATAAAAAAAATTGCCAGGAATTTGTGTACCTTTGTTGTGGTTGCCTCGGACCCGCCTGCACAATCGCCCGGTTGCAGGGTTTTGTGGGTCCTGGCCCTGGGACCTCCAAGATTAGGCTGCTCCTTGCGGAGAACGCCTGCGGATCGAAGGGTAGGCATTTCTGCACCATGGCTGTCCACCGGGCTTGCCTACTTCGCTCTCCGCAGGCGCTCCGAGCTCGGCCCCGAGCAGCAGGCACCCTGATTTTAGTTTTCTATTCTCTGGTAAAGCAAATTATTTTTCAACATTTTGTGTTTCTCATCTTTCTATCGAGACTTCACTGTGCGAAAAAACCACAGTAAATCCTGCAACGATTAGTACAGCTGACGCTGTAGTTCAGAGTACGGGATTTACTGTAATTCTTTACAGGATCCACGGCAAAACCAACGTCCGGGTTTCCCAGGCGCACCCTGGAAAAATGCCCTGTTTTTCCAGGGTGCGCCTGGGAAACCCGGACGTTGGTTTTGCCGTGTCCACTGTACATTGAACGGGATTTACTGTGCCGAAGAAGTGGAGTACGGAATATCCTGTACAAACTACAGTAAATCCTGTGGCCGGGCACGGTAAATCCTGCATTCTGAACTACAGTAATTCCTGGCAAAAAATTAACGAGATTCACTGTGGGTTTTTTTCGCACAGTGTTATGGGGTGTTTGGCTATCGCAAGAAAACTGCGCTAGCCACAGTATAGCAGTCCAGGGTGATCGCAAAGATTGGTCGGAAAAATTGTTGGTGAAAGTGTCACCGTGCTTGGCACTCCTACTCACGGGAACCGGGCATGGCGACGCTGACATTCTCCATCTGAGACGGCCCATAGGAGTCCAGGACCGTGGTGCTGAGGGGGAAGGTGGCTACCACCTCCAGGGAGTACGTTATGCAGGGCAGCAGACCCTCGACCGTGGCCTCGGAGGAGTCAATTCCCTGCACCTTCGCGAAGACCGTCTCCACCTCGTCGTCGTCGTCGTCGTCGTCGAACCTCTTGGCTGCGACGGTGTAGCCCTCCACACACTGCTCGACCGGGGCCGGCAGCTCGCTCCAGGACGGCGGCACCCAGGACACCCTCACGGCCGAGCCGTTGACGGGGACGGCCACCACGTCCGTCACCAGCAGCTCCTCTGTAAAACCACTTTGTTGCAGCCGCGGCACGCCGTCGGAAACAAATGGAGCTCTGCAAATGATGCACTGCACACACCGTGACTGCCATCGAAGGTGAAGACGTCGACGGTGCCCACCACCTGCAGGAGGCCCCCCGACGTGTCGAACACCTTCACCGAGATCCTGTAGGCGGTGCACGACTCCAGGTTGCCTATATCCGCGTGGGCCTCGTAATGGCTCTCGATCCAGAAGGACACCCTCGTGTCGACCTCCGTCTGGTACGCGTTCCTCTTCGCGTCCCAGGCCTGGCTCCAGACGCTGTAGTTGAGTCGAGTATCGGCAATCCAAACGATTTCGACGCTGGTCCAATCCACCCCCTTCACGTTCACGTCTCTGTTGTAGGAACGCAGCGGAGAGGCCAGCACTGCAGCACAAAACATGTATTTGTTGTTTTAAGTCAAAGAACTCCGCGTCCGCGTCAGGTGAATGGAAACAATCAAAGTACAGTATGCTTTCCTCCCTTCGTGAGTTAAGGGCTCTTGCCGGCTCTTGCATTTTATGAATAATTATATTAACTGTAAAAATAACTATGAAAAGCTAAATAAGTGGATCTTACGTGCGAAGGCAACAGGAAGGCACAGCACTGCACATGCCAGAGGGAACCAGCGGACACCGAAGCGCCCACCCGACACTGTAAAATCCAAAAAGTTGGTCGGATGCTCATATTTTTTAAAGTTCCCTCTCAAAGTTTGTTGGTTTAAGGAGATGGACGCGCTCACCATTCGTGGTCATGATGCCTTGGTTGCCGTGGCACTGCCGTGCTTCAGTGCGCCAGCACAGCCCCGCGGCGGTACTCCACCCCAGCGGCCCCAGCCCTCTGCGAGTGGAGAGGACACGCCACAAATCACACCGGAGTAGATTATCACAATCGGACTGTTCGGCGATAGCCGTTAATGGTGCCATATGGCGGCAGGCAGTGAGGGAGAGCACGAGGCGCCTGGCGACAAAGCGGGGGGAACGACTTTGGTAATCCGGCTGACAGCAAATTAGTATCCAGATTCCGAAATTATTTACCAGAAATTTGGAGGTCATCCAGAGAGGTGATCCGGAGAAATAGGGAGATAATCCGGGGTAAACCAGCGTGGGTGGGGCTCGACTGGGTCATCGGGGCACATGACGACCCTGCTTGCTCCCTCCCTTACGTTTGAAAGTGTTTGCCGCAACGTGGCCCCGACAGATGTGCGACAGACCGCGTCACCGATTTATTGTGAAGTCAGAGATAATGGAATGGGGTGGCCCCGAGGATAGTCCACTCCTCATAGGCGACCGGTTTGCCTATGGTCTAGGCCACCCTCTCGGCACCAGATGGAGGCGCTGACGCTGGCCTACCTCACAGACATGTTTCAAAGAACTTGAAAAGATAAAACTTTACCATTCTTTGAAACTATCAACACCAAGACAACGGTTCTTAATATTCTTTCGAAAACATTTATGGGAGTGTTCCTTGGTATGTAGTCTAGCCGGATTTGAGAATGCACGTTATGGACCGCGCTTCGACGTTGATGATGAGGTCAAGCCGTTGATTATTGGTATCGACTGTCTGTATGAGTGACACATTTGATGGCCATCAAGATTTTCCTGGCCTGCTCTTCCTGCATGCGTATTTTCCTCCGATTTTTTTTCTGGTATCGTGTTGATGCAATACTTGTATTTTTAATTTTCTTTTTATCTGCTCTTTCTTCTATTCTTTCCTAATCCGATCTATCTGAGTGCCTGAGAAAAATGACTGATCGGTACGAAGAAAAAGTAACTACTACCGTTCCTGTAACTAGTTACCGCCAGTAAGTAACTCTTCGAAGGGTAGAGTCCTAACATGGAGGTCCTAAAGGCCCTAAAGGGGCTCTACCGAAGGGTAGAGTCCTAAAGGCCCCTTGGGAAGAACCGTCAACTTGAAAAGTGTTACGTTTTATTTCTCATATATCCGAAATTTTATGCGCGATTCCTCATATACTGACGATCAAAATGGCGTCGCTTTGCTTTGATGTTGTGTCGTCTGCTCCGGGCCTCGTGAGGTCAACAGACTTGACAGCGCTTGCAATAGGCCTAAAAACTTCCTCACCTCTTTAAATTAGTTCATTGAAGATCCCTTGAATGTCGGAGATAAATAGTGAAGCCATTTTGAGGCTCACTGCTGAATTTTTAAAATCCCCGCCGGAAGCGGAAGCGCTCGGCGGACATTTTGATCGTCAGTATGAGCACCAAATCGGTCAGAAGTCAGTAACGCAAGGAACCGCAATAGGAATCGTGGTGTAAACTGACTGTTCTGTTCTGTTGAAAACGGTCTGCTAGGGCTTTCAAGTTCTCTTTTGATCTGGACATTTTAAATGCTTTGCGTTAAGTAAATCTATTTTCAGTATGGACAAACTGTTAAAATTTTTAGGAAATTATGTGTATAGACAAGGTTTTGTAGTATCAAATCATGTATCTTGTAGAACTTTGAGGAAAGCTGAATGGGTGGAGGTTAGGCGTTTGTTGCATCAGACACGGCCAATATTAAATGACTCTTTACGGAGAACTATTTACTGTACACCTAGTGTATTGCCTTATACTGCTCATGCAGACATTTGTTTTCAATCAAATTACCACAAGTATAACAGTCGTTCAAAGAGTAAACCACCTCCATCAAAACATTCTCTAGCTCTGCTTAGTTTTGGTATTATTACAGCATATTGTGCAGCTTATGAGTCAGGTAATGTCAAAAATTTAAGAGAAATTATTAATTTTTCTAATTCCATTTGTCTCACTTTCTTAAAAATTCTTTCAGATAAGCGTTTAGTTACTGCAGCCAAGAAAGGAAATGATGCTGAAGTCAGAAAGTAAGACCGACAAAATTTCCTTTGATTTATCACTCTCAGGGATTTCTTTCTAATTATTAACCTGGTTAACACTGATTATTCTCTGTTTCTTAGTCTCATAAGGGAAGGCCATGATGTAAATAAACGGCACCCTTTGGGATGGACCGCACTTCAGGCTGCTGCAATCAATGGCAAATCCGGCACAGTGAAAATTCTACTTGACGCTGGAGCTGATCCGAACCTCGGAGATGAATTTTCCAATGTTTACCGTACTGCTATGGAGCGAGGAATGAGGGCAGCTGAAGTTGTCTCAGTGCGAGAAGAAGAGTTTAGTGACCGTTTGGATTACATGGCAACTTTCCGGAATTTCACTGCCCTTCATTATGCTGTACTGGCAGATGATGTGGATACAGTTGCTGTATTGCTTCAGGGAGGAGCAAACCCTCTTCTGCAAAATGATCATACCAAGCAAGCAATCAGTTACTCCAACAGAGAGAATAGAAGACTTGTGAATTTACTTGAGTCTCACATGAAAACTGTAAGTATGACTGTGTATTGCAGTTCTCCAAACATATTGAGAGTTGAAGCTTGGGAGATAGTTTAGCATCTGAGACCTTTCTTTTCAGTTCGAAAAGAAGCAAAAGGAGCTTGAAGCACTAGAAAGGCGCAGGTTTCCTTTGGAGCAGCGCTTGCGCCAGCACATTGTTGGGCAAGAGAATGGAATTGTCACTGTGGCTGCTGGTTAGTCCTTTTGTCTTTGTTGTATTCTAAAAGAAGAAATAATCATGGCTTGTCAATCATACTGTCAAGGCTTTTTTTTTCCACAGCTATAAGGCGTAAGGAAAATGGATGGGCAGATGAGGATCACCCACTTGTGTTCCTCTTTCTGGGATCTTCAGGTATAGGAAAGACAGAGCTCGCCAAACAGCTTGCCTCTTACATACATAAATCAAATGCAGAATCCTTCATTCGACTTGACATGTCTGAATACCAAGAAAAGCATGAAGTAAGTTTCAGTTTTCTTTTGCACTCTGCCTTTTTCAATGTCCTCTGATTCGATTTTGAAGGAATTTAATCTTGAATAATACTAAAAACTATGTTATTTAAGGTTTCAAAGCTGATTGGGTCACCACCTGGTTATGTGGGTCATGATGAAGGAGGCCAGCTCACCAAACGTTTAAGAAAATGCCCATCTGCTGTTGTTCTCTTTGATGAAGTGGACAAGGCTCACCCTGATGTGCTCACTGTTCTATTGCAGCTATTTGATGAGGTTTGTATTTTGATGTTGATTTTAATTGATTTACTTGTAGTTCTTCCGTTATCTTTTAAAATTGTGTTCACCCGGTAGGGAAGGCTTACTGATGGGAAAGGTAAGACCATTGAATGCAAGGATGCAATATTTGTTATGACTTCCAATCTTGCAAGTGATGAGATTGCCAACCATGCACTACATTTGCGTGAAGAAGCCAAACTGAGGGCCAAGCAGCTTCAAGAGGAAAGTAAACGTATGTAATGATTTAGCTATTCTCTTTTTAAATTATTGTTATTGATTTAAGGTATCATCGTGAAATGTCACAATGCCTGTATAACACTGATTTTCACATTCTAGCAAATGAAATGACTGAGACTGTAACAATATCCAGACAGTTTAAGGAGAGAGTTGTCCAACCTATACTTAAAAGGCATTTCCGCAGGGATGAATTTCTGGGCCGCATTAATGAAATTGTGTATTTTTTGCCTTTCTCTGAATCCGAACTATCAGAACTCGTTCAGAAAGAACTCCAGCGATGGTCCAAACGAGTAAGATGCTCCCACAACAAACAAATTTAACAAACTATATACTTATTTCAATTCAACAATAGCATTAATCTTTCTCCTTTTTCTTTCTATTTTTTTTCCACATTTTTGTTTTAGGCCAAGGACAAGCACAACATTGACTTAGAATGGGACCACAGTGTAGAAGCAATTTTGACGGATGGATATGAAGTTAACTATGGTGCTCGTTCAATTAAATACGAGGTTGAGCGGCGAGTTATTAGTCAGCTGGCACTTGCTCATGAGCGTGGAAGCATAGCCCCAGGTAGCACTGTTCAAATCCTAGTTGTTTGGCCAAAAAGTGAAACAGAAAGGCCCGTTATTAGGTTGCGTGTTAAGGCAAAAGGAAGGAAGGAATTTGTTGATATTGATGAAAAGGAATTGTCAGTGGCCAAAGCCGATGAAGCAGGCAATGGATTCATATTCTAAGTTTAAATCAATCAAGGGGGATTTATTTTCCGATGTCCTGAACATTTGCTGGCATTTGTTCAATTGCCTTCCTGTTCTAAAGCTGTGATTTTAATATTAATTTCTATTTGCTCTGCACTGCAATTTATTTTATTTCTCTTCTTTTTTTTTAGATGCCATATCTATTACTATATGTTTATAATTCATGTTAATTTCATGTCATAAACCAATGTCAGAAGCTTTGTTGTTGTTATTGTTTGGCGGTTTTGAAAAGCTCAACTATTTTCAGATAGAAGGAAAGCTTTATTTTTCTGTATTTGCACACAAACACATAAGGGAAATACTTTTACCATTCATATTTTTAGAGTATATTTGAGGAGATATTTTGGTACAAATTTCACATAGCTTAAAATGACTAGATGAGGGTTTTAAAGGTACATGATCTTAAACATAAAACTTATAAGTAGATCTACAGTAACTGAACTCTGTGATGAGACACTTTTTCATTTCTTTGATCACATTCACTCAGCTTTTTTCATATGAGTGGTTTGGACTAGCTTCTGAAGTTTGCTGATATTTCCATCAAATTTTCTCTGAAAAATCCTCATGTATACCCTACTTTACGTAAAAGTCAAGAGACAATACAATTTGAAGTTTTCATCTAATATTTTCTACAAGGATGTTAAAGGTAAACTGTTTGACTTCTAGCAATGGATTGCAGGATGTAGTAGCTGCAATAATAAATTATACTACAGTAATACAGTCACTTGATGTCAACTTTTCTTTACACCTTACTGCCATATCACCTTTTCTCCAAGCAAGTTAATGACTGGCCTAATATTTCTTTGTCCTAAATTTTGGCCTATAACATAAAATTTAAGTGCACACAGCTGTGACCTCTAAAGTGACAAAAATTCCAAACCACAGATTGGAAAATTCATCTGGTCATTGACTCGTCTGTTCACATGGCAGATCATCCCCAGGTTTCTATGCTGGTTCATCAATCCAAATTAAAATAAAATAATACAATATCAAAAATACTAACGTTGCTACTTCAACAACTCACAGCACAAGTTGGCATAAGTGACTCACAGACCTGTCAAGTTTTAATGTTCACACACATGTGCCTTCTATCAAGAAACATACATTCAGCCCTAATTCTTTTTAAATGTCTAGACCTAAGAAACATCAATAGAAACATCAAAGGTAGTATAGTGAACACTAATAAAGATCTTAAAATTCCAATCTCAATTAACATGCAAATCTATTAGAATTTATAATTCGGTTTTGCTTTAGCTGATATATGGAGGAAGACAAAAGGAAACTGTGATCTTGTGATCATTGGAAGGGGAATCTAAACACACATTAATGGAATAATTAATACAGTTTCAGGGAAAGCAGTAATATCAGAATTTGAGTTGCTCCTAAAAGATACGTGAATACTGAACGTGATAATTATCATGAATTAGCCAAACATCAATAGCTAACATTTAAATTCACACATAGTAAAAGCCAACAGGACGGTTCACTTCGCGTTGTTATTTCCTGCCACTGTATTCCTTCCATTCCTCCGAGTACCTGCCCATCATTCGCAAAAATTGTGAATAATCCTAACAACTATCACTTCTAAGTTAAAACAAGATGAACTCACTCTCTCATTCAGTCAATTGGTTTTGTAACATATCACTGAATCAAACCATAAAGCACACAACACAGTCTTACCAAAATAATTAAGTTTGCATTAAAATGCAGAATAATCTTTCACATTGTCTTCAGCTACATATCATTATTTACACAAATATACAAATGACTTAAAGAAATGGGGACAAATTATAAATTTGATTTAATTCACTGTTACTATTCGTATCTATCTTTGATATTGCCTTGTCTTGAAGTCACATTGACTACAAATCAAAAGAAGTGAATGAAACATTCCAGGTAGGATGTGAAGCCACTAAAAATCATTCGGTAGTCCTTGTCATGAGATAGTGATCCAAGTCATAAAGGTTGAAGGTATGACTTTTATAAAAACAACTGCATAATGATTTTATGTTCACTTTTAGTTTTACCTGGGCCCCCATTTTCACAATAAAGATTTCACAGCCAGATTTGCAAGCAAAGCTTGCTATCATTCGTTGTATTCTTGGCACAAACGGAAAAGTTGGCATAATTGCATTTATGAACAAAGGCAATTTTTCTTTTGTTAAAATGAGAAGGGTATGAACGTTGCTGAGAGTTTTCTCAGGGCAGAAATGTGCATTCATTTAGATATGAGTAAGAACATTCTAATTCCTAACACAGAGATAGTTTGGATTGAAGTTTAGATTTTCTAAGCTTTTAAGCTTTTTTTCTACGAGTGCTAATGACAGAATGCATTTTTCACTATTTGCTGTAAAGAACTCCCAGCAGACCACTAGCCTATTTTTGCGTAAGCCGGTATTCATTTCTATTTCTCACTGATTACGGAAGATTAACTTATTCATCTCAGTTGAGAATGACTAAAATATTAATTTCTACTCAGAGTAACACAGTTGGTTATCAGTATAGGGTCCTATGCTTATACATTCAACATGAAATCACTACAATGCCATGTCACTATGATTTATATTTGTCTGGATTTTGAGACTCATTTGTGACCATGACATGAAAATGGCTACGTAAATGTTCTAGTTCTAAGTGTCTGGGATAATTATAGATTGCATTGACTAGGAGTATCGTTTTTCCATCTTGTCGCTCAAGCTTCTCTATTTTTTTGCTGCACTACATGAGATGCAATACAAGCATGAATTACACGTAAATGATCAAAATTGTAGTCCGAGTGAACTACCCCCCCAACAAATTAATGGTCTTATGAGAACTGGAAATTAGACCTGGGTTAAGAGCTCCGTGAGGCATCAACCTACCGCGCCCCGCCGCGCCCCGCCCCGAGCGCGCATGGTGTGCGGCGAGCACCTGTTGCACCGCTTCTGCCGGTGAGAGAGAGAGAGACAGCCCCGCGAGGGAGGCGCGTAGGGTGCTTCGATCGAACGCAAGCGGGCAAGGCCTGCAAGGCCCCGGCGGCACGAAACCACCAGCGCTCACGGCTGCATCGCGGCGCGGCCCACGGTGTGGATCTGGGGCTGGAGGCGCCTGGCCGGCGGCAGGATAGAGATGGTCACGCTGCCGTTGCTGTCGCTGCTGCAGCAGCTGCTGTTGCTGCCGCAGCTAGCCATGCTGGCGATGCTGATGGCGCCGGGGGAGGCGGGGCGGCCAGGGGAGGCTGGGCGGTCGGGGGAGGCGGGGCTGCCGGGGGAGGCGGGGCGGGAATCGGCGGCGTCGTGGTCCTGTCCATCCAGAGCGTCCTCGCGGCTCTTGCCGTCCTGGGGCTGCATCTTGGCGCGTCCTTCCGGGGCCAGGTCGTCGGCACGGTCGTCAGCTCGGTCGGCACGGCCAGCGCGGCCAGCTCGGCCAGCACGGCCAGCACGGCAGGGCGGGGTGAAGTCCGGGCCAATCTGCAGCACCTGCAACACGCCAGGCAGTCAGTGACGTCACGCCCGTCACGGCACTGTACCCCTCATCCCGCATCCCGTCCGAGGGGTCGGCACATGGCAGTGCAGGCAAGCATGTATCGGGCCCGAAAAGGCATCATACGATCAGTTGTGGGCTAGCCCGTAGTGGTAATGGTAATGGAGGGTAGGCAACTCGGTGGACTTGCCGACACAGCTGCGCTGTGGCGTTGCCTACCCTCGCGCGCGCGGGCGCTTCTCGTTTCACCGGGCTGGCCGGGCTGGCCGGCCACGTGTTTGACGCGTCCTCGTCCCGCTCCGGGTAGTTCCGGGTAGTTCCGGGTCCCCACTTACGCAGGTGATGGGCGGTGGCAGCTCGTCGTCAGAGGTCGGGGTGTGGGTGAGGTGGCCGAGCACGGGCGGGCTGAGCGGAGTGTCCCTGATCTGCTGCAAGAGGGCGCGCGGGGGTTGCGGGGATTCGATGTTGAGTCCGAAGGCGGCCACGTCCTCGATGTCGAGGTGCAGGATGCTCTCCTGGCTCCCGGTGAACTGGAGCAGGGACAAAGGGAGAGGAAATTAATGGATCGGTGATTCGGTGAATCGGCTGACGAGAAGGACGAAGGGTCACTCACAACAAAGCCGTAGTGTTTCAGGATGTCCATCTTGCACATGGGGCAGGTGCGGTGCTCCAGCAGCCAGGGGTCGATGCAGCCCTTGTGGAACTCATGCCTGCAACACCAAGCAGTGCCACGGTACTGTCTCTCTGGTGGGCCGAATGCGGCCGAATGGGTGCGAGAGAGACGGACTGACCTGCAGGGAAGCGTGCGGACCAGCTCGTTGGCGCGGAAGCGCTCGATACAGACAGCGCAGCAGTCCCCGTCGCCAGTCACAGCCTGCGAAGGAACGGAACGAAACCAATTACCGACAAGTTGGCCATGCCCTGGCCATGCCTGCCGGCAGACAGCCCGAGAGGGATTTCGAGACGGCGCGACGTTGCGACAAGAGGCCCTCCAGAAAGTCGTTGGTTCGGGAATGGAGACGGGAAAGGTGAGGGGGTGGGGTGGGGGGCCGCCCGGGCGAGCAGTGACTTTGCGCGGTGAGGCATCCAGAGGTGGATACAAGTGCGTAAAATTGAGAAAAAAAGTCTCCACAGCACCTCAAAAATATTGTTAAGAGAACTGTCTCAAAAATCGAGTGAAAAGTAGTTCTAGTGTCACCATGGGCTTTCAAATTGTATATACATAACACTTGCACCAGTTGAGAGCTAAGCGCTCACACGTCGGAATTGTGAGAGCAGGACGAATAAAAAGAAGCAAGAGGGAAATGGCACGGACTACAAACAGGTGCGCGCCGAGCTTAGCGCCAGCGCCAATAAAATGGAACGGGAAAGGTAAAAATAGGTAAAAGACCGGTAAAAAAGTAAAAAATCCCTCAAAGCATTGCGGAACATTGGTCATACGAGGCAAAACGGCCCGGACCTGGAATTCGACGAAAATATGTTGGCGTTTTGGACACCACGTGGCTGGTGGCTGTGGAATCTTTACCATCCACCGCAGTTCGGCCGAGTTCGCCTCTTCCGCTTATCATCCAGTTACGAGGCGGGCTGGCCGGCTCAGTGTTGCTTCGAGAGATCGACTTACCGCGTCGTCGATCTTGAGGCGCCGGAGGGGGATCTTGGAGAGCGCGCGCTTGGCGGCGTTGCAGAGGCGGCGCTGAAACAAGAAGCGTTATGTCACCATTTTGTCGCACTGCCGGGGCGAGCCCTGGCGAGCCCTGGCCGCTCTAGCTGCCGTGGCGTCAACACGCCGAGCGCCCCGCCATTCTTCTATTCCGCGAGAGGAAAAAGAAGAAACGAGTGCCATCGAAAGAGCGAAAAAGCGCGCCAAATAATGAGGCGCTGACTCACGGAGAGGCGGTCCTTGGCGTGGATGTAGCGAAATCGCTGCACGTAGTAGAAGACGAGCCAGGCCAGGGAGATGATCATGAGCACGATGAAGGAGACGGACACGAAGAGCACCGACGTCCTGGGGGACAGAGAGGGCCAATGGAGGAAAAACCGCCGAGAACGTCGATGATGGTGCTGGAACACAGCGGGGCGTGCTTTCAGTGCGGAGGGCGGCTAGGCTTCCTCGATCGCCCGGTTCCTCAGCGCGGCGCGCGGCGCCTCAGTGCATTCTTCCAAATGAACGCATAACCTCGGCGCGCCAGGGCCGACCGCAGCACCGCCAGCAGGCTGTCTCTCTCGCACTCTCGGGGCGTCCCCTACCAGTGCGAGAGAGGGAGAGAGAGAGAGAGAAGGCACTGCTTGCCGGGGACGTGACGTTCGGGGGACTCCTATAATAAGCCTATCCGCGCAAGCTGCAGGGAAACGGGGGGAGGGGGATGTTTGCTCTTGAAGAGGGATGAGGCGGGCTTGGCGGGGTCAGGGTGTCAGTCCCAGTGTCACAGCAGCGGCCCCCGCGGGACCCTTGCCAACAGCTCCCCCCCACGCCCCGCCACGCCCCGCCACGCCCCGCCACGCCCCTGCCGTGTTTTGTCGTCGCTCTGTCTCCCTCGCACCGCTAAGGAACGCCCCATGAGTGCGACAGGGACAGGGCCACCAAATCACCGTTCGGAATGAGTCTGGGTGCAGGCTAGTGCAGGCTGGCCGCGCTCGCCCTGCCCGTAGTGGCCCGTAGTGGCGGTGGGGACGCCGGGGACCCCTCCCGTCTACTCCCGACGCCCAGCGCGCCCAGCGCCCACTGTGCCCAGCCAGCATGGCACGGCCAGCACGGCCAGCATGGCGCGGCAGTCAGTGCAGAAAATAGCGGGCCGCGGAGTATTGCAGGCAGGCCGAGGCAGGGGAGTGGCATTGGCGCGGCCGCCGGGCGTTGTGTCCACGCAAAACAACGCAGGCGCGAATGTTGACTAGCACACCAGTACGGCGGGCGGGACGCGTGCTCTCGCACGGCGGCGGGGCGAGGAGGGGTGGAGGTGGCAGCCTCGGAAATGGCTCGAGTACCGCGAATCACCTGTCGCTGTCATTCAGCCTGCAGAGGCCAGAGCGGAGCAGAGGGCAGAGTTTCCAAAGTATTTGAGGCTGAGCCGCGGCCCAGCACGTCACCGGCATGCATGCAGCGGCAGTGCGAAACGCCAAGTCCTGAGCCGGGGAGGGATTTCACGGCGATTCCTAGCGCTGCTTTGCGCTTTGCCTCATCAGCCGTCTGATTCCGAACACTGCTTCGTTGCTCTGTCTCTCTCGCACCCCTACGGAACGCCCCATGAGTGCGAGAGAGACAGAGCGACGAAAGCAGTGCTCGGAATCAGACGGCAGCCGCCACAAGTCGCTTCAAAACGTGAGTCTGTTGGCGAGGCCTCATCGACACGCGGCCTCTGTTCCTCGCGGCGTGTTCTTTGACCAAAGCCTAACAAGACCACGAAGACGGGCATCCTCTAGTATTTGGAACCAAGGAGGGGAAAACATAGCTTTTCTTGTCATCACGCGACCGTAAAACCGAGCCATGCAAACAGCAATATTAAAAACTCACTTTTCTGAGTGTGTAAGAGGAAAAAGCCCGTCCGTCAAAGAAGCGAATGTTCACCGTCCGGACACGAAAGATGTCTCCTCTGGCCGGTCGCGTCGCGTCCCGGATGAGCGTCCGTTTTTCATATTTTCCCGCGCAGAGCCGAGGGATGAGACGCGGGGAAACGAAAAGCTCTGGGGCTGCAGAGCACTTACGCGAGGATTCAGGATTCATAAGCTGGAAACCAGAAAAACTTGTGTTTGCACACGGGATGCAGGGCGGGCTAGCGGACGGACGGACGGACGGCGCTGTCGCTTTCAGAAAACGGGGCCACGTCCGCGCGTCCCTCGGTCTTTGGGCCTTTCGGCAGGGTAAACTTGTTGCTGTAAAAGCGAGCTTGCAGGAGGGCAACGACGCCCTGCTGCGCTCCTGCTGAGGGCCTGGCAGGGCCTAGCAGGGCTAGCGGGGCCGAGGGCAGACGAGGGCCAAGGGTTCAGGAGGCGCCATTCATGACGGCTTGCTGGCTCCTCGGCTGGCTCCCTTTGCTGGCTCGGTGACGCAAGCTAGGAAGACCGCCCGTCCGCGCGACCGCTCGACGTCGACCTGTCCGGCGCGGTCCTCAGCGCGCTGGGCCACTGGTGCAATGGCCCACTTTATTGTCGACCCGAGCGCGGGCAGCGACAAGAGGATGCCAATGGACCCCGAGCAAGAACAGAAGGAATCCTGGACCCGAAGAAGCCGTTTCATGAACGAAGGGAATAGGCTATTGACTTGCAATAGTAAGGGACTTTAGTTTGAAACATGCAACTGAATTCGCTTGATGCAAGAATTCGGGGGTCTGGGGGTCCGGGACTTCGCGCTTCGCGTCGCGCAAAGCCCAGCAGCGGAGCGAGCTGCCATACCACGCACATCGCTTCCACCGCTCTGTCTCTCTCGCACCCGCACGGAGCGCCCCACGAGAGCGAGAGAGGTGACTTTGATCTCGAGGCAATTTGTGGGATGAGGAAATAATTGGGACCAGCGAGGCAGTGAAGCGGCGGGCCGACCGGGTCCATCCGCCGGGGACGGGCCGGGACGGGCCGGGGACACCTCCAAGGGGATTGCTGTACTATGTATCTTCGCTCTCCGCACTCCACGCTGCTGTGTGCTGTGTGCCAGGTGCCGCGTGCCCTGAGGGATTTGGAGAGGGAGAGAGGAAGGAGAGAGAGGAGAGAAGGGGGGGGAGAAAGGGGGAGAGGGAGGGACAGAAAGAGAGGGAAGAGAGATGGGCAATTTTGATGTTTGGGGACAAGATTTCTGTAGGAAAGATACTTCGTTGAATTTCCTCGGATTTCACGCCCAAATTTTCGTTGGACCCGTGCAACAAGCTCTTATCTCAACTTTGGTATCGTCAACGACAACCTATCTCAATGGGCTACTATCAACACCAATCAATCTCTATGCGCTATAAGGCGAGCGGATAGGTTGTTGTTGATGGTAGCGCGTAGAGATACAGGTTGTTGTTGACGGTACCAAGTTCAGATAGGCTGTTGTTGACGATGCCAAGTTGAGATAGGTGCTTGTGGTACGGATGCGACGTTTTGCTCTTCGCTTTTCTGTTTTGGATGATAAGGGATTTCAAGGGGCACAGGATTGGCGGAGCTCTATTCCGCCATTTCGCAGTTGCAGCAAGTTGTCCCTCCGGTTCCGTCAAGACGGTCCAAACGGCCCAGAGGTCCATTGATGGAATCAATCAATGGACAGCCTCTGAATTCGGTTGCTCGGGCATTTTGAGGCCGGAAGACGATTCCGCGCGCAACTGCACTGAATGCCCTCGTCGCTCTGTCTCTCTCGCACTCGCGGGGCGGCCCGTAGGCCCGTAGGCCCGTAGGCCCGTAGGGGCGTGAGAGAGACAGAGCGATGAAAGCGCGGTTCGGTAATGAGCCCGGCGGTGCAGTCCGCCGAATGGTCACGTAGCGGCAGAGGCCGCGCCGGAAGCGCGTGCTCAATCGGACGGTGCACCGCGCTGCACCGCGCCATGCTGGGACACCAAAACGTCAAAAGCAGCGAGACCGATAAAACCGGGCGCGGGGCGGTGAAGCGGCGGGCCGGCATGCCCCGCCCAATCCCTCGCACAAAAGTAATGAGGAGTCAGCCGGAATGAGAGAAATCCGACGGATGATGTCGCGTGCTCACCAAAGCCGACATCATTAGTGATGTGATGTGCATGCGAGTGCGTCGAATCACTCGAAACCGAAAACGAAGCCAACAATGTTGAATTAAAAGAAAAAGAAATCATTTTGAACCAAAAACAGCAAAGATATGCTCATTTTATCTCTTTGCAGTCATGAATATATCAAGTTTGATTCGATTCGGGATTGAAGCAGGCCGCTATATGACGTCACTGCGTCCGCAGCTTCCAGCATGCCCGACTTGACTTCGGCCTATCCGCCAATACGCGTGTCCGATAAGAATCCCGCGCGACCTTTGTCAACGTTCCCAAGCGGCTCAAATCATCGATGGGAACGTAAACGAAAAATCTCATCCAACGAAAGTCAATGAAAGCAGATGATACTCGTGTGGTTATGGACTTTCCTATGATAAAATTAAAAATTGTGTGTGAAATAAAATATGTCGCTAACGACATACTTGTTTCGCTTTGGTTCATGATGACACACTCTGTGCAACGACCAAGTTTTCACTCACCTGATTGTTTCTGTACAAGCATTGTTTATCAGTGTGGTTCGAGACGAGCCGAGCTGTGGCCTGCACCGCCGCGGCACGAGCGCGCCGAGCCGTGCCGAGCCCGAGCCGAGAGGCATTGTCGCTGTTCTGCGCGCGGGGACCGCGGGGACGCGGACGGCTCCTCTCGCGCTGTACGCGGGGAGGGAGTGTCAATGTCCCGCGCAGACTGCGAGCCAGACGGCCCTCACGATCCCGCCCGGCAGCCAGCACCCTAATGTTATTGTCAGGATGCGCTTTCGGCTTCTTGACTCGATAGTAAAAGCTAACCTTCAGGTGCGTCTAAAGTGTCACTGTATCATCTGTTAAAAACCCGAAACCCCCAAAAATAGAGAAAGAAAAGAGTAGAAACTGTGGCTTGGGATGCTGGGGCGGTGGGTACACCCACCGACACCCGCAGGCCCCACATCGGATGCTGGGTCCTGGCGGCCGGGCTTGGGCGGGCCCGACTGGCACACTGGCTATGGTGCCCCCCGCGCCCCCGCGCAGCCCGGTGGGGCCGCACTGCAAAAAGCCGCAGTCATTTGCCTGGCCGAATCATTGAGGGCATTTTCATCACGAATGACGTCATCAACGCTCCTACTGCTAAGGTGCGACACCAAACTCATAAACTCAACTGGTTTGATGACATTCTAGCGGAAAGTGAAGGCCTTGAAACACGTCGTCGAGAATGGCAACCGAAGTTTTGGCAGTGCGCGCGGCCGCGTGGCGAGCTGCAAATGCGGCCGAAAGCCCAGTCGAAAGCGGGCAAGCCGCCTGCGGCGCCCGGCAAGGGCGAAAAGCCTCTTACAAGGGGAAATAACTCTGAATTTCGGTGTACAAATGAATGAATTTCATGAATTTCATTAAATTTTTTGAAATTCAGTGAATTTTTTGAATTTTTTGAATTTTAGTGATTTTTTACGAATTTTGGTGAATTTTATTGAATTTCAATGAATCACTTTGAATTTTTTGAATGAATTTTTGCGAATTTTGCTGAATTTTAATGAATTTCTAAAAAGTACTTTGAATTTTGTAAATTTCAAAGAATTTTTGAAGTTTGGTGAATTTTAAGAATTTTTGTGAATTTCAATAATTTTTGTGAACTTAAATGAATTTTGGTGAAATTTTTAAAGAAATTTGGTGAAGTTTTTTCAAATTTCAGTGAAAATTTTTAAAGAATTTTTTGAATTTTTAATGAATTTTTTTGAATTTTTTTGAATTTTTTTGAATTTTAATTCAAGTGTACAATTTTTTCTGAAGTTATTTCCCCTTGGCCTCTTACCTGTTGATGGAGTTGAGGCTGCGGGTGCAGCGGTTGGCCACGGCGATGTCCACGAGCACCCGGTGCTGGCTGTCGGCGAGCTTGACCAGCCCCACGCCTTTCCAGTGGTACGTCAGCACGGCGGTGATGTTGTCTGCGGACACAGAGGGGGGTTTATACAAAAAAATAGTGAGAATTTCCCTGACTTTTCCCTGATTTCCCTGACGCGAAATGCAAATTTCCCTGACATTGAGCGCATCAAAACATTGATTGAGTTGAACTCGAACGGCGGTGTTTCGCGCTCTCCTCCGCATTGTCCAGCAAACAGGTCCAGTGTCGCAGCAAACTATTTTTCCCTGACATTTCTGCTGCATTTTGCGAAATCCCTGACATTTCCCTGATTTCCCTGAACCTGTTTTTTCCCTGACTTTTCCCTGATTTCAAGGTTTTCAAGGTTTGTATAAACCCTGCAGAGGGGGCCGTCAGTGGCAGCCGTCAGTGGCAGGGGGAAGGGCAGCGGGACGGCCCGGCCCGGCCTGGGCTGGGTAGGCGCATGGCGTATTCCATGGCAGACTCGCTCCGCAGTGGTTGGGGCAATACACCGAAGGCGTGAAAAAGAAGAGCAAAGACTAGAGGACGGGCGCCAATGTCAAACAGGCAGCCGGAGCCCAGCGCGGGTTGCGCGGCGGAGGGAGGGGGGACTCCTCATCCTTCTCCCATGTCCAATCGCGGCGAGGGCACCGCTGGCGCGCTCGCGGTCGGAGGACGGCTGCCGGTGCGGCGCATGACGTCACGGACGTCGCGGACGTCGCGGAGGGCCTCCATGTCGGCGAGCTCCTTCCTTCACGTGCTCGCCGGCCGCTGCTACCTCATTCCGAGGGATCGTCCGCCGGCCTCCGTCGTCCTGAAGCGTCCCGCTGGGTGCACTGTGCGTTGCCAGCGTTGCCCGGCCCGTGGCTGCGAGGGAGGCAGGCAGGACCGGCCAATCGGTCCTTCGGCTGGCGGTCGCTGTGGCGGTGCGGGACGTCGCCGACGTCGCCGACAGCAGGACGCGGCTCGGCCAGGCTCGGCACGCGGCCGAGGCGGAGGCTGCCTAGAGGCTGCCCGGTGGGGCTTGTCTATCTTTTCGCTCGCTCGGCCGGCCACTCTCAACTAATCGGGTCCCCGATTGCGTCTTGCGTCAGCAGCTGGGCTTGCTGGACATCAAAATGGACTAGGCCGCCATTTGGCGGGGCGGCCAGGGCGGCCAGGGTCACGGTGCACAGTGGGTCAGAAGACCGGTGGAGGCGGTGAAAATCCCGCGGACGCGTTTTAAGCTCCAGAGTCGCCAAGTGGGACTCGAACCGAACGTGTGACCCCACCAATGGATTGCTCTGCGAACGGGGAATCCATTGGTGGGGTCTCACGTTCAATTTAATTCCTGTTTAGCGACTCTGGAGCTCAAAACGCGTCTAGAGTTTTGACCCTCTGCGCCGGGAGTGCACTGCTATAACGGCACACGGTCAGTCATGTGGCGGACGAACTAGTGACAGCCCCGCCGCCGCGCCGCAACTCCGTGGCTCTCCTGTCCCTCTCGCACTGACAGCGTTTCCGCAGGGGTGCGAGAGAGACAGAGCGATGCGGGACGCTACTGGCCCATCGTGGACGCGAGCGCGGAAGCGAGTTGGACGAGGCGCGCGCCGCGGCGGCACGGTGAGGCGACCGGTTTGGCGGCTAGGTCCCCGGCCCGCCACACCGATAAGCAGCCCCGTGATCGGCACGGCCGGCCGGGCACGGCAGAAGCACTGCGCTGAGCGCCCATGCGCAAGTTACGCTGCCGGCAGTCAAGTCTGTCGGGTGTTCCCACTCGTGCGAACATGCATGCCGCGTGCGGGCCATGCAACGCGTCCTGATTGAGCTTGCTCAAGCCGCGCAGCCTGGCGAAGCCACGCCACTGGAATCAGTCCAAAGCTGGGCGAGCCGAGGCACTGCAAAATTCGAGCGGGAGGCGCGAGGCGCGAACCGACGAACGGCCGATTGGTGGGTGATTGTGGGCGGCGGAGTGCGCATCCTGGAGTCTGCCGCGCCTCGAGCGCCTCTAGTCGGGACAGGCGAGCAGCCGGACGGGCGGACGGACGGACTAGCAGACAGACAGACAGACAGGCGGCGCGAAGCAGCCGTCGCGGAAGCAGTGCGCGTGTTTGCGGACGGTTTCTTTCTCAGGCGACGAAGCGCGTTAGGACAAATTGGACGCTCTCCTCTCGGCGCCGTGCGTCGCCGCGTCGCCGCGTCACCGCTTCGCGTGTGCTTGGCTGGCTTGATTACGGTGTGGCGGCGTAGCAGGAGCGCGTTTCGGCGTGTCGGTGTTTTGGGCAGTTGTATGCCTTCGGCTTGTCCTGGACTTATTAACGTCGACCGCGTGGGTATGGGCTGGGACGTTCTAGGTCTTCTCCGCATTCTTCGCTTCCGCAAAATGCCTCCATTCAGTCCCTGGTCTCGGCCGCCCGCCGCGCAAAGCATTTTATGCTGACTGCTCCTCGACTACAAAGAAGCTAGGCGAAGCCAGACGACTTTGTGGGCGTTCCAAGATTATGATTTGTCATCACGAATAGCTACTAGTTCAGGTCCTGCAAACCAAAAAGGAACGCTTTGTCTGCTGCGGGAAAGGAAGCCCGCAATCTCTCCGAGAGGCTTTTCTCGGTGCTCACCGAGGGGTGAACGTGTCAACAACCAATCCACTGAAACACCCCGGCCGGCTGCATCGCTTCGGCATCGCTCCGCTCCGGCGTTGCTGCATTCTGGTAGCTGACTCCGCGCAAAGCCCGTCCTCGTTCTTGCCAAACGCGGCGACTCCTAGCCTCGCTGCCGACGAAGCAAAAGCAGTCATCTCGACCGTCACCCAGCAGACTGATTCCGAGAGCCATTTTCATCGCTCTGTCTCTCTCCCGCACTCGACTCCTGTAGGTGCGAGAGGGACAGAGCGACGGAAACGCGGCCCTCGCACTCAGTCCACTGTCGGGGCTCGGGCCACAGTAGCGGCTCCGCCAACAGTCGCCGAGTCCTCAGTAGTCCTGAGCAGTCCTGAGCAGTCCTGAGCAGTCCTGAGTAGTCCTGAGCAGTCCTGAGCAGTCCTGAGCAGTCCTGAGTAGTCCTGAGTAGTCCTGAGTAGTCCTGAGTAGTCCTGAGTAGTCCTGAGTAGTCCTGAGTAGTCCTGAGCAGTCCTGAGGGACGAGGAGCGACAACGACAATAGCAAACGGCGGCGTGGTGCAGTGCCTGCAGTGCAACACTGATGAAGAAAGGCAGAAACACCGTGCCCAGCGGGGCTTGAACTATTTACGCCCATGGACGAGGCGTATAGAAATATAGGACTGCTGTCTGGGCGGGCAAAATTTCAACGCCCGGCCAGAGGCTTTAGGAAAATAGTGCGGGAATCGTCATGAAGCCCTTCAGACGGTCCCCTTCCCTCCGATCTCCTCCTTTCGGACCCCGCTTTGGCACCAAGACGAGTTTAGAGCTCGACGTTGTGGAGCGAGAACCCGAATGGAGTTTATCCACCTTGAGAACGTGACTAGCGATAAAGGGGTGGGGTTTTAGTGAGTCCGGGAGAAGAAAAAGAGGGGGAGGGTTGAGTGGAGGAAGGCATGAGGTTGCCTACCATCAGGCGTTTTAAAAATGTTCCACTACCCCCACCCCCACTCCACTCCCCTTGAAACCGCGCCACTAATTCGATGTGGGGCGCATCCCCGCAAAATGCAATCCGCGCGCCACTCTCCAGTTTCCGTGCTGTTTGATTGTGTTCCCGAAATGGAATATGCTTTTTCCCGATGCGCGCCTCGGACGTCTCGTTTTTCTGGGTAGCCGGCCAGTGCTGCTTTTGTGCCATCGAATCACCCGCGCGCATATTGGAGCCTGCCTAACACGGCCAGGGGAAAGGGGGACGGAGGGGCAGTTTAATAAAAGCAACCCGAAAAAGAGAGTGCAACATTTTGTGCGCGTCAGAGGGGAGAGAGAGAGAGAGAGAGAGAGGAGAGAGAGAGGGGGGGGGGGGGGGGGGGGAGAGACTGCGCTGAGAGGGTTCGGCACAGATCAGCCCGCGCTGATGCGGCCACCTGGTCGATCTGGCCCGGAGCCTTTCCCCATTATTCGAAGTGCTTTGACGGTCCGACATGTCACCGCACCGCGCACTATTTCCTGGAACCGCTCACTGCGCGCTGCACATTTTATTCGATTGCTCGCTCCAATCCCGCTGATGGTACATGCCGACCGGCCTATGACGTCTGTCTGTCTGTCTGTCTGCTGCGAAAGCGCATCCAGCTGCAGCGCAGCCCGAGCGCAGCGCGCGGAGTGCAGTGGCGGGATTCGGCAGCGCGTGCAAGTATAACGACCTACCCCCCCTCTCTCTCCACGAATACGCACCCTTCGAAATCTCGAGCGAGACGTTCCACGAAGCAGGGTGCCCCTCGAGCGGCTCACGGCCCCAAGGGCCCCGCGATCCCCCGCACGGCACACGCCGAGCGCGAAAGATTGCCGACGCAAACTTGGAAATCGCATCATCCGAGTCTCCACGCGCTGTTCTTCCTCCAGAAAGCGGAGCAGCTCACAGAAGCCCCTACCTTTTGGGCACGGCGCGAACGTGGAGAACTCCACGCATGAAGTGTGCACTCTCATCCTTCAATCGCCATTTTATCAATATTCGTTCGTGCGCATCAAAAGAGTTTTGTTAAGAATTTAATTAACGAAATTGATAATATCGTTTGCAGAACAAACACGAATGTTAATACGCTTGCGCACAAGCGTCGAAACGTTGTTGAACAAAACGTCAGTACGAGCCTGAGAATGCATGGAGACCGCAAACTCTTCACTTGCAAGTGCGGGGATTGAAAATTCCACACCCACGCATTGCCTTGGTTCCACAGTGTGGCGTTCCGGCCAGGCGACGCCAAGGGAGCCGCGCCGCCGCCTCGGCCTTTCGGTCGACTTTGGCCCGGCCGGCCAGGAACGAATTAGTGTGTCCTGCGAGGTGATGGGGGATTAAGAGGCGAAAACACTTGCTCTGCTCGCGCGTCATTGCCGTTCCCACACTACGCTGCTTATCGCCGTCCTTGTCACTTCCCCTTCGGCGATAAGGACGAGAGAAGTGGGGCGATGGGCCGAGGACTCACTCGCCTGCTCCACCGGTAAAGCGAACAACTGCGAGGCTGTGAGGGCAGATTCACGTCCGACTGTCGAACGCCGACAGCTACCCTCGCAGCTACCCTGTCAGCTCGCACGAAAAGACGTGGCAGCTTTAAACCATGTTTGGTCGGCCGCCTCCTTGCCCGCGGCCTGCCCCCGAGGAGGGTAGAGTAGCCAAACTGTACCTAACTTCTAGCTGGTGGTTGTCTATCCACCGACCTCGGGGATGAGCAAAAGTTAAAACTGATCTGATAAAACTATAGTGCCAAATGCATTGGACTCGCAAATCGTGTGCACTGTTGTTGCTTAGCCCCCTATGTGAGCACACTTTGGGTTTTCGATTTTTCCGAGTGAACATGTGAAATTGGTCCAAGAGACAACGACTCTTCGCGTTTGTCTCGCTGCCGTGACGGCACGTCGACGGCGTCCCTGCGGGCGTCCCGCGCGGTTCGCGACGTCGCCGCTTTGGCCGAAGACAGAGACACGCTCCGTCGCACTCCGGCAGCGCGAGGATTCGGCTTTGACTCGCCGCCGCGCCAATCGGTTCTCTACACCCGAAGTGGAGAGGCAGACAGGTTCCCTCTCAGCGGCACAGCGTTTCGTCGCGTCTTTCTGTCTCGCTAACACCGCCAGCACCGCCAGCACCGCCACGCCACCAGGGCACTGCGAATCCAACAACTCCACACTTGCAATTCGGAGGTTTCACTGTTAAAAAAAATCTGAAAATTCAGATTAAGTCTTGACAATTTGGAACATTTCAACCATTATATTTTTACATTAGAATCCTTTTAAACAGAAGTAGGTATGTTCCACAACATGTGCGCCATCTAGCGGCCAAACGAAATCTTGGGTTGGTCTGAATTTTCAGACTTAATCATCTACATTTTCAGACTGCGCTGGTCTGAATTCAAGTTCTGAGAGGGTCAGGTCGCAATTTTCATACCGGAAGGCTAAATTTTCAGACAAACAGTCTGAAACAAATCTGAAAAATAGATTCAGACCGCCAAGGTTGGATTTTGAGTTTCGGTTCGTCACGTTGAGTCCTGCGTGCGGTTTAATCAGGTCAGAAGGGTGCCCTGCGGTGACTGTGGCGGGGGGACGGGGGAAGCGGGGGTTCCACCGAACTTCACACAATGCATGGCCTCCCTCTCAGAACCCCAACACAATTGGCGACCACCTTCTAGTGCTTCGGTTTCAAAGTCCGGCGTCCGAGACGGAGCCCGGCATCGGGTCCTGCAGTGGGAAATGAAATTTGGCACTGCGCGGTCGGCTTGACGCTTTGCAGTCAGGACAACGTGACCCAACGACGTGACCAGTAATGCTAAATACCACAAAACTCAAGAGCGATCCACTCTCAAGTTCCTCCAGAAGTCTTGGGCGGCACAAGCAAGTTAGGAACGTATGGAGGAAAGGTCCTCAGTAACTTATCATGCGACCACTTTCCTCATACTAATAAATTTCTCCGCATTATGATAGTTTTGTGTATTGTTCAGTGCCGAGATATATCTCCGACTCCACAGCATTTCTCAATGGAAAATTCGAAGTAGCACAAACAACAATGACAACTACAATGATAACCAATACATAATTAATACAACAACTACAACAATGACAACAACAACAACATGATGATAAACAAGAATAATACTGACAAAAGAAGAAGAATGGCAACAACTACCACAAGCAGCACTGCGGGATCGAGTTGGGCGACGTCTTACCCCTAAGTCCTAAGGACAACCAGAAGACGCCGGTCGCGATCACGGTCAACGCGCGCTCCGCCGCCTTCCTCAGTTTGGCGGGGTCACACTCTTCGCAGCTGTATATCAGGCCCGAGGCCGCGCTGCCCGCTCGCCGACCTGGGCAGCGACAGTAAGGGAGAGTGCATCGTGGGGGGGTGAGGTGGGGCGAAGCTACGGGCTGCGCGGGGCGTGTAGGAAGCGGGGCGCACGGGGCGCATGGGGGTTGCTGCAGCACTTACGTTCCGGGAGATGTCCATCATGTCCAGGGAGTCGGCTTCCTTGTCGTCGTACACGATGACGGCCGAGGCCCCGGCCAGCGCGGCGGTGTGCACCTTCATGTCGAAGGTGCAGTGGCCGCGCGGCACGAGGGCGATCCAGGGTTCGTTGGGCAGGGCGCTGGAGTTGCGGTTGCGGGTCGGGGCGCGCATCAGTGGCGGCGAGCAGCCTCCGGGGGCGTTGGGCGACATGACGTGAACCAGCAGTCCGCGGGCACCGGCGATGCGGCCGTCTCCTGCAACACCAAGTAGAGTCAGAGGCTGTGCGCGGCGCGGGCCGGCGCCGCGGCCGTGGGACTGCCCTGTGGGCGGCGCGGTCCCACTGTGCTGCCGCAGCCGCGCTCCTCCCGGACACGGCGCGGACACGGCGGGCACGGTGTTCCCACCGGCCGCGGACGCAAATCAGGCGGCAAGACAGGCAGGAAAACTCCACCGGCGGACGGGCGGGCCAGCAGCTCGCCAGGCAGGCCGGCCTAGCCTAGCCGGCCGTCACGTGTAGTCACGTGTCGCTGGACCGCCAGAGTGTGTCCGGGCCGCCCCGGCCACACTGCCGGAGTTCATCGGCCCGGCAGGCTGGGGCGTGCCGGGCCGAGCGCCGGACTGCCTCCCGTTCAGATGACGGTCTGGATTGCCGAACCAGCGACACGGAATTCGCGGATCCGAGCTGCAAAGGAAAGACTCGTTGAAGAGTCGGAAGTACTTTGAGGTACAAAGTATTTAGTTTGTCATACGAAGAAATAGTTCAAAAATTATTAAGTGGTTTCTTAGTAACCCTATATGCTCAAAATACCTCGTCTTGACAAGCAGCTACTTTTATATGTGCGGCCCGAAATGGTTCAGAAGGATTTGAGATTGTAAGCCTCAAGCTAGTCTTATCAGACCTCCGAGTGTCCTTGCGACCTCAGCGACGAATGCCGTTGAAACCCCTTCGGACTTAGTCTGCGGAAGCCCTCCTATATAGCACGGCCCGCTCCTTGGATTTACAATGCAGTTTGTTTTTTCAGAGTGAGTAAGCAGGCAGAAAGCCCCAATGCAATAAAAACACCTGGGTGCAACGGCCCAGTAAGAAGTTGACATTGAAGACGATCAATTTCTCGCTAGGTGCGAAACGAGACTGAGACATGCGATGTTCGCGGTTTATAAATCCGAAGCCGAGATTTGGAGAGATAAGTTTACAGTTTAACTGAAGCTTTTTGGCCGCGTTTTGGTAGTTGCTTACAGCCCTTTGAAATTTGGGGGCGGACACACATGTTGCACGTTTGTTCCCCTACACTTTTCGGGACTCCGTGACGATGCTTGGCGTACCCGGGGAGAACATGCGAGTCAAAGACCCGAAGACCTCAGCGAGAAGGATTCTAGTCTAACCGTTCCGGCGTGGTTTTGACAACCGGGACACTTGAACGCAACCAGTCGCTTGTGAGTTAAAAAACACGACCAATTTTTCAGCGTTCCAAAAGAGGGAGCAACGTTCGGGAAGGGGTTAACTGATAGCGATAGCGGCGCGTTTTGCGCTGGCCGCCCTGGCCGCCGCCGGCCCTGGCCTTGCACGCCTTGCATCGGGTGAGGGGCGACGGCCGCCAGGGATTTGCCTCCCTGCACGCCTCGTGTCCAAATCACCATGCAAACCTCACGAAAAAATGCACGAATTCGCGTGTACAGCTAAGCACGAAAATCTGCGTTGTTATTGCGCATGGATCCATGCATTTCACGCGTAAGCTCAACCTCCTCACGCACGCGGCGGCAGGCAGGGCGGCTGCTGAGCTCACATTATTTACGCAAAGAAGCGGAAAGTGCAAGTCACAGTTACACCCCCCCCCTTTCCCCAATTTTACAGTTGGGCTCCGACCTGCGTTGCGTTGATATCTGTCGGGGACAGGCAAGAAGCAGCACCTGACATTTCTCTGGTCTGGAGTGACATTGCCCGTCAAATGAAGCGAACCGCATGTTTCGCGCGGATTGAAGATTTTTGTGAATCGTTTCTCCATTGTTTTCGATTGCATGACGACTGATTGGTCTGTTGGTTATGAGCTGGCTGGGAAGGGGGCTGCTGCGTGCGACCGCATCATGGCAAAAAGCAAAAGCAAAAACAAAAACAGAACACGTTGTCTTTCGAGCTTTCCATGGCCGTGGCCATCTACGCGAGACAGACTCATGGTGTTCATTGACAGGACTCTTTTCTAAATCGTTGAAGACACCTACACCCATAGATGGTGTAGAAACAAGCACCAGCAAGAGCATGTAAAAGTCTTGTAACAGGTCTGATGCGCTGACTCTGTGTCAAATTAAACTACAAATAGTCTGTGACTGTTCTTCGCTGTACTAAAAATAGTCCTGCGCTCAGAATATTGCCGCTCGCAGAAAAAAACGTGCCTGTTATCTGCATAGTAAACTAAATCCCAAATAGCGAAGGGAAAAAATGATTGGGCGAACGCGAGTAACCCCGCGCCCGTATCAGCAGACACTCTTCCAGGAACACGAGGAGTCTAAAACCGATACAGAATTTCGTGTCTGGGGGTTGCCTGCCCCTTTCCCTGTCCACGGTGCGGATCGGTGTGGACCCTGCTTCTGGGGAACGCGTGATTGGGTTGTCTGCGCTTCACATGTAATTTCTTTTTCTTTTAAAGAAAAATAAAGAAAACCTGAAACGCTCACGGAAATTGAAAATCTCGGCCTCTGCCCGAGCACCTCTCGCACCGTGGAAACGGATAGCGTCTGCGTTCGTATAGCGCCATCCCACTCTCTCTGACCAGGTGGACCCTCGGTACGCTTTGTAGGAACGCAGTCAAAGGCTGACTTTTTTCATCCCAGAGAGGTGCACAGAAAGTTTCAGCCTTTGAGCACGTGTACACAGGGAGACGGAGGAAACGTTGCTGCGACGACCCATTCCTCGACCCATTCCACCTGCCCGGTCGCGGCCTTCCCCGCGCAAATTCGAGTGAGGGTTCGAGGATCTTGGAGGCCGACGCCGGCCGACGCGCATCAAACTCGCACAGCAAATAGATAAACACTGCCATAAAAGCGACTGTACGCACACCGGCGGTCTGTCGGCTCCGCGGCCAGGCCGGCCGGGCCGGTCTGTCTGTACAGACATCGCCTTGGTGGCCTTAGCTCCTCCATAAGAGATAATCGCGTGCATCCAGAGCACGTGCAGCGTTTCGCCGCTCTCCGTCTCTGTCGCGCTCATGGCGGTGTCCCGCAGGGCCGCAGGGGTGCGAGAGAGACAGTGCCGGGACCAGGCCGGGACGCGGTGCTGCATGCTGTCGCGGAGGATCCATGGAGGATGTCGAGGGACGGGTCGGTGGCGTGCTGTGCCTGGCTGTGCCGCCACGGCCCACGCGGCGCTGGGGACAACAGCACCAAGCTGTACCAAGCGCTCTTTCCGGAGGCATCCCGGCACGCCTCAACGTACGTTGACGCGAAATCACTCCCCGATCCGACTTCTTCGCCTCAGCCTCCCCTCCCCCTTTCCTCCACCCGGTGCGCGGTGGTCCTGACGCGGTGCATGCTCCGTCTTAATAAGTCCGTCTGCCCGCGCAGGCGGCGGGCTGTAATTGGAGTGGCGTGGTTTGGAACGCGCGGCAAGTCGAGCCGGAGCGGTACTGTCACCGGTGGCAATGCCCCCCGAACGAACCGTACTACTATGACGCAGAGATGCCCTCGACCAGCCTCTGGTTCGTTACGCGGCAAGCAAGCAGCCGAACAGACAGACAGACAGAAGGAAAAGCACATCGACAGGGCAGACTGACAGACAGACTGACAGACAGGTCGCGCTTGTTGCCCGCTGCCGCTTGGCTGCCGCAGCGGTCGCAGCACTCGATTCGTCCGCACACTGCCGCACACGCGGCCGCACACCCGGTACAGCCCGGCCGCCAGCCAGCCGCGCCGGGGGATTTCTTTATCAGTTCAATTTATTTTCTTTGCGGTCGAGTTTTGTTATTGTTTCTCATTCGCCGCGGCATGGACCGGCGTGCCGCAGGGCCGCGCCGCCACCGCGCGGTGCCTCGCGACTCAACGCACTGTCGCGGCGCGCGCCAACAGGCCGTCGGGATCGGCCAGGGTGCCACCGAAAGGCTGCCAAAAGGCTAAAAGGTTGCCAAAAGGCTGAGGGCTGCCAAAAGTCTTCTAAAGCGTCCCGAAGGCTCACACATCGGGGGATCCTATTCAAAGGCCTTATCTGGGCGCTCATGTTCAGAGAATCTTATCTGAAACGCGAGCGAGATTTAATTAGTTTGATCATTTGAGACAGCTACAAATCAAAATAATTTGTGATTTAAGTCACACAAACTTGAAAAAATCAAAGGAACCAATTGGTGCGTGTAGAAATATGTTCCGCTTACTTACCCTCTTATCCGTCCCAAGTCAAACTTCGTGAAATTCGTTTGCATTGCAGATAAGATTCTTTGATCAGGAGCGCCCAGATAAGATCTTTTCAATAGGACCCTTAACTACCGTATTGCAAAACAATGCCTGCGCGAGAAGCGACCGCGCAGGTTGCGCCTTTGGTGGGTGCCGTTGGGCAGTGTCGGGACGTGCGTGCAGAGCAAGAAGTACCGAAGAGTGGCATTGGGGGAGCACTGCGATTGGGAGCCGTCAGGGCAGGCCAGCCTGCGGGCCGGCCAGGGCCAGGAGGGTCTGCGGCAGACCAACCTCGTAGCCAAACCGACACGAACACATTACGAACAGGCCGGACCAGCAAAATAATTATGATTGGCAATTGCTGCACCGCTGCAGGGTCCACCGCCGTGAGGTTGGCCACTCTGGGAGGGGAGGGTAGACGGAGAAAGAGCGGGGAGTGAGGGAAAGAGAGAGAAGGACGGCAGTGCACGGCAGTCTCCTTTCACGCGGTGCTGTTGGAGCTCGCTCCAGGCTGGACAGCGCTCGACAGCTGCACAACAAACACCAACGTGAATGGCCAGACTGGGCCCTGTGGCTTGCCTGTTGCCTGCGGCTCATTGCCCACTGGCTTCTCGGAATGCCCGGCACAATCTAGATTCGTCAAAGCTAGTCGAATGTTCTCGGCAGAAGAGCTGTTCAGTCCATCGTGCTTTCAGTGCTCAGAGAAAAACTCCTATTCTGTGCTGACTGTCGCCAATTAATAAGTACTGGCACATGGCGGAAGAACGACAAGAATAGTTGGCCTCAGAAAGATACAACGGTTCAACAAATCTATTATCCATCACGCAGTGTGTTTTGTAATAAATTATGTCATGCTGTTTTCTTTCACAGTGGGAGTAGACTGCGGGGTGCCAGCGCTGGCTAGGAGCCCCCCTCCCCTGGCGGTAGTAGCCCTCCCCAGGCACGCGGTGCGAGCATTGACCGATAGAGATATGAAACACAGGCGAGGGGGTCGCAGGGGAGGGGCCAATCAAGCAGACACTCTTCGCAGTGTCGTCACCGGTCGTCACCCTTCCAAAGGGCCTTCGGTACGGCCGAGGCACGGAGATGCGGTGGGGACGAAAAATACATAGACCCGAGCGAGCTGGACGGTGTTGGTACTTTGGTACTAGCCGTGCCGGGCTGTGGCCTGCACCGGTGGCGCTGTACCGGGATAGTCAGTGTCGATGTTTCGCGCAGCCGAGCCCCGAGCCTCACGCCCAGCTCACGCCTCACTCACCAGCCCGCCCCGGCAGCCAGCCCCTATTATATTGTTAGGATACGCGCTTTGTTTCTGGACTCGAGAGTAAAAGCACGCTGACGCTTTCATGTGTATCGTAGTTTTAAGTATGTTTCAGGTGTGAAGGTAAGTATGTTTCAGGTGTAAAGGTATCATCTGCTAAAAAGAGGGGGGACTGCTTCTGCTAGGCTTTTGGCCAAGTCGGTATTTGGTCGATGGCAGTTCGATGAGCAGTCTGCAAATTCAGCGGTGGTGCGCGCACCACTGGGCGCGCCTAGTAAACCCGGTGGGAACATGCCTTGGCAAGTTGGAATGCCATGAGTACCTAGCGTCGATAGCAAGCGACGATCTAGGAGGGGGTACTCTATAGTAATAGAAATATTTCCAAATACTTGGGGAAAGCTTACTGAGAAATGATGTTGAGTTTCAAGACCATAGCACTCTTCCCTGGTTTTAAGATAGTTGTTTCACTTAGATTGGCCCGAGTTTGGCTCGTCTTTACCGAAATATTTCTAACAGAAATGAGAGTTTACTAAGGACAATTTTATGTAGGATTACCACGGCTACCACAGCACCGCCATGCCAAGAGGTGACCATTTTATACTGTCTCAAAATGTGAGGCATGTCGTAGGCCTCGTTCGCTCTCCAGTGGCCTGCCCAGAAATGTTAGGGGGTTTCAAGCTGAGCGTTGCCTCCTTCGGGCAGAGAGTACGAAGTACAAAAGGCTGCCTGCGTTCAAGGCGGTGCCCTGGCGCCTTGCGACTAACGGTAGAAGTCTGATGGCCTTGCCTCCCCCTCTGCGCAGGCCACTGCTCTTTCATGCTTTAAAAAATCTAAATTTTGAAAAGGAATCTGATACCTTTTAAATCTTCCATGGGTATAGGCAAACAGCCTCGGAACATCAGGAAGACGACACTCTGGCTGTGCACTTCTCCTAGAAAACAGGGCACATACAAATGCATGGTAAAACGAATTCCGCATCAGGAGAACCAACCAGCCGTGCATTTTCACAAAGTCCAGCGGTAAGCGAGATTGCCAGTGTAGGCTGCACACCTTCAAAATGCACTGCTGAACTGGTTCCTCTTTCTGCACTATCACAAAATGAATCAAATCGACTGAAAGTTCATAATCTTGGCAATCTAATGACTCCGCTCATGTGAATTATCAGTCAGAATAACTTTAACTTTCATCGATTTGACTTAATTTTGCGGCAGTGACGGTGTTTTTCTATTCCAGTGGCCTTAAGGCCCTGAAATGTGAAAAATCGCCGATTGCAAACACATACCACATAGACACACACATGCAAGGTTTCATGCCTCAACAAAAATTTTACTTGGCACGTTGGCCGCAGGGGTACCTCACTTCGAAAATAGGTGTACTCTGACTGCTGACTAGGCTCAATTTCTAATTTTTGTTAGATTGAATATATCACGAAAGTGTTGATTAGGTGAAAACAGGTCAAATTGATGTGTTGGTGCCGGCTTTTACAGTGACTAAACTGTGACTCGGCAGTAGGTGGCGTCAATGGTGGAAACTGACTGAAAGAAGTGGAGAACCCTTCGGTGGCAGCCCACAGTGGCTCCAAGTTACAAGAAAAAGCAGCCAACGTGTCGTAGTTTTCAATAAAACTGAACATAAGACGACAGAAGAGCATTAGCCACGCATCGTAATATCACTGAAAGGACCTAAGAGTGCACTCAGTACACACTTAAAGGTTTTTGAGTGCACTCGGGACACACTTAAGTTTTCAGTGTTTTTCCTTTTGGCTGGGGCAGTGGCAGTGGCTAGCAGTGGCGGGGCCGGCTCGCACCGGTGACTGGTTACAAACAGCGTAGCGGCAACACGGGCAGCGCGGAGCGCGAGCGAGCCGAGCGTCAGCTGATGACACGGGGCTCGCAGTTATTTTTAGCTGAGTACTTTCATTGAAGCTGCCGGCCTCGCCACGCCTCGCCATGCCACGACACCGGCCGCATGGCGACACCGACTCAAAGTCAAGTTCACTCCTCGAGCAGGTGCGAGGTGGGGGGGGGGGACGCAGGTCACTCAACAGCTCGGAGAGCAGAGAGGAGCGCGAAAGAGTGAACGAGACACGTCGGACATCGCCAGCTCCAGATCACTTCTTCAGGGAACGACAAACGGCTGGGATAATTCCCTTGAAGTTTGTCGTTTTGTGCGTGTCTCAATGTGGGTAAGTTGGGAAAGAAAAACATAGGGTAAGAAAAGTAAAACTCTTATGGAGCTGATATGTGGCGAGTCATCCCTCGACCAGTTATTTCAGCTTAATTAACATGAAAATCTGAGTGTGAAATCCCTGTTAATAAATGAATGTTGAGGCCTGTTCAGCAAAGAGGGGTGAACTTTTCTTACCCTGTACTTTTCTTCCTCACTTACCACTAAATAGACAAATTCCTACAAAAAAAAAACGTTGAAGCCTCAAAGGAAACAGTGGCTGCGGAGCCTACGATAGAAATTGTTTAGGAAAAATCCTTCGTAGCCTACTAAGAACTTCTTCACAGCCCGCGAAGGATTTTTCCTTTGTGGTGCATACTTAATTATTTGTATCGATTGTATTGCAAACGATTGTATAAAACACCAATTCATTCTTGCGAAGCCGCCGTTTCCTTTTAGCATAGCAAAGAATGTTCTGTAGAGTTTTAAGCAAGAAAACGAAAACGGAAAAGAAGTTTAAGAGATTGGACAGAAACGAGGTGCTGCGTGTGTCTCACCACAAGCATCCATACTTGCAAACACCACATTTCCGGTTGCCGTTCGGAGACAAGAACCCTGGTCATCCGACGAGGCAACGTGTGAGAATAAGACATCAGTCGAACCTACCTACTCTCAGGTCATGTGCGACCATATCCACAGTCTGCATCGGTCCCTTGAGCCTTGCAACTGACAGAAAAGAATCTCGCCAAATCAATGTATAACACGGCGCGCGCGCAAGAGAGCAGTGGCGCGAGCAAAAGGATGAGAAGAGGTGGGGGTCGGGGGTCCATGGTAGGCAACATGAGAAACGATCAGCCAATAAGCAGAATGCATGACTCGAGCAAGCGACCCCACCTTTCGAAACTTTTGCTCGCACCACTTAGCTTCGCTTTAATAGTAATAGATCACAAGCGGAAATCCTCTGAGGAATCCAAAACGCAAGCGAAGAACAGAAATTAAAAGGTGCTGCTGCCAAACGAAATTAAGGTTCGAGGCAAGCGCAGCAAGACCACTGTCGGAAGAAACGACCTTTGACGTGACCGAGGCTGACCCAGCATGCAGTGTTTGTGTGCCTTGTCTGCGCCTCAACACACACTGAGACAATACACACATAGACACGCGTAAATAAAAATAGGTACATACATATACACATATACACACACACACACACACACACGCAGAAACAGACACATACACACACAGGCAGACACCAAACCACAAAGACCCCCTACCATCCTCCCCCCACAAACTACGGACACCGGACACCAACACACACAGACAAACACCAAAACACAGAACCTCTCTCCCCCTCCCAGAGGCCAACACACAGACATCAATACGCTCAGGCCGATACCAAAACACAAGCAGATATTAAAACACAGGCAGACCCAAAACACATGCAGACACCAAACACAGAACCCCCCGCCTCTCCCAGACACCAACACAGACATCAAAAGACGCAGGCAGATACCAAGGTAGACACCAAAACACAGGCACACACCCAAACGCAGACCCCCCTCTCCCTCCCAGACACCAACACACACAGGCAGATACCATAACACAGGCAGACACCAAAACACAGACACCCCCCCCCCCCGCCTTTCCCCTCCCAGACACTAAGACAGACACCGACACTAGAAGACCGATGGAAAGACAGGCATGCCAGACAAAGACATACCCTTAACTCATGCACGCACACAAGCACACAATCTGCACACACACACGCGCACACACACACACACCCCGCGCCTTCCGGGTCGGATAGGGAGGCTGCGGCCGGCCACCAGTGTGCCTGGAGAACACGAGGCCCAGCCTGTATGCACAGTTCCGGAGGTTCCGACATTCCAGGACTGGCGCGCCATCGCGGCGGCGAAATGCCGAGGTGTGGAATTTGCGGGATGGTGCGGAATCCGCAGGCAGTCGCCACCCTTAAGAGTTCTCCACGTTGCACCATGCCGAGAGATGGGCTGAGTGAGCCACTCTCGGCCACTCCGCACTCGGAGGGTGGAGACTGCAAACCCCACACGTCTAGGAGTGGAGAATTTCTACTCCACACCGGGAAAAGTGGATTTCTTTACACTTGGATTGATAGGGTAGTGCACCCATGGTCTGGAGGAGTGCTGCACTCGGTTAAGGTCTCAAGTGATGAAGAACGCAAAAGACTGCTCGCGCTACAGATCAGATTTTGAGGGCGAGTGTTCCCCGTCTACCGAGTATAAACCACTCCTCTGCGTACGACCCGTCACGTGATGGTGAACCACCGACGTGGCGGGCCGGGCCCGAAAGGCAGACGATCTCTGGTCCAGCCTTGAGCAGTTATGGCAATGGGGTGAACGCCTGGCTCAGCACGTGACTAAAGCCCTGGCTAGCCTGGCTCTGGCGGAGAACAATGCGCCCGCGAGACCGCCCTGTCGGACGGGGTGGCGGCGCGGTGGGGCGCGGCGGCGGGGGTGCGGCAGGCAGCCGGACAAGGCGTCGAGCCCGAGTGACGGCACACGAGGACGGCAGCACGTGTTTCCAAGCGTGTCTCCCAGCGCGTCGCGAGGTGGAGCGGGGCGGGGCGGGGCACTCCGACCGAGATGAGTCGCGAGGGCGGAGGCGACGGCTGCGTCTCATCTGCATATTGGCCGCGGCGGCACGGCGTGAGCCCCAAGGCCGCCGCATCGCGCGCGTCGCGCGGCCCCACCTGCGCGGCGCAGCGGCGCGATGCGTGACTGTACCTGGCGCTGCTCGACTCGGCGCGGCCTTTCCTTTCGGCGCGTTATCGTTATTGACGAGACGAAAGGTGCCCCTCCCCGCCCCCTCCTCTCCTTTGTCTAGCGCGGCACTCGCCCGTTTCCAGGAGACGTCTGACGCAACGACAGCATCGCGTCGCGTCTAGCGGGCAGTGAAGTGGTTCTGGTGACGCGGATTTGACGCTCAAAGTTAAAATAATGTAGAGAGGCTCTGCCGCTTTGGCACCCCCGGAGCTGGCGCACGGAGTGGCCTGCTGAGGTCCAGCGGGTCCAGCCGAAGGTCTAGGATTCCTGGAAGGCTCACCCACTGCTCGCCAGACCCGTCAGTGCGGTCGGCGCTACGCGACGCGGGGCTAGCGGGGCCTGTCTGCGGGGGCCGCCTACGGGGCCCGGCCAGCAGAGTGACCAGAGGGGGGGGGCTATGTTGTCGCGAGTCCGACCGACAGAGACAGCAGGGGCTGTACACCTGTACAAAAGCCCACCCCTCGGACCAGCCAAGCCAGTCTCGACATGGACGCACCACATCAAGCGCTACGCGGCGATGCGAGGGGTGGTTCGGTGCACGGCATAGCTTGGCGGCGCGGAATGATCCTTGAGGGATCTCTCTCTCTCTCTCTCTCTCTCTCTCTCTCTCTCTCTCTCTCTCTCTCCCCCCCCCCTTTGGGAAGAGATACAAACCTCCTCTTTACCTCTCTCCCCCCTCCCACCTACCCCCCGAGCCGGGAACCAGCATGGCTTCCAGAGAATCGGATCCGATCCGTACATTCCAGTAATGGGTTGTGCTAGTCCGCTGATTCCTGCAATGCAGGCGCCGGCCGGCCCCGGCCTGCGCCAAACGGACTATTTCGTCGAAATTTTCACCGCATTGCTGCTTCTGCCGGATTCTGCTCACTCCCCACCGACTGGCATTGGCGAGGCCGGCCAGTCGTCCTGTTCGGGCCTCGATAACATTTTTCCAACCCCAACCAGCGCGCGCTCCTTTGCAGGTTCCGAGCAAGGGTGGTCACTCTCGCACTCGTGTGGCGTCTGGCGAGGGTGAGAGGGAGAGACAGAGAGAGAAACAGCCTCGCCATTTTCATAGGGCCGCACGTGGCGTTCTTCCCCGGCCGTTTTCCAATCAATGCTTCCCGCCTGGACGGCCCGCGGACTGATTCCGAGAGTCGTTGCCGTCGCTCTGTCTCCCTCGCACCCGCACGGAACGCCCCAGGAGTGCGAGGGGGACATTGGGGCGAGGGAAGCGACGCGCGGACCCAGCCTGCTGGCCGGGGAGCTGAGGCGGCAGCGCGGCAGCGCGACAGCCCGGGGCGGCTATTGGATTAACCTGCAGCGATGGCCCATTGGGCGGCATTTGGCTCATTTCCGCGGCCTGATGGGTCTGACGACTCGCCGACGGCGAGGTGCGCCACGCCGCCCCGCCGCCCCGCCCGAGGGGCACCCCTCCGCCACGGCCGCGGTGGCCTCGCAAGGCCTCGGCTCTCAAAAGGTCATCTTAGTCGTCATCCCTCCAGGCCCGTGCACGTGCGGAGCACCCCGCCCCGGCCCGCCCCGCCCCACCCCACCCCGCCAAGACACGCAGCAGGCTGGCCGGGCTGAAAGGGAACACACAGACAGGTGTTCCAGGAACGCGAGCGCCCTTCGGTACTGCGCCTCTATCCGACTTGATTCCGCACGTGTCGGAGGCGGGGGATAGGGGAGCGAAGGTCAAGAAGACGGCCTTCCTGCAGAACATCGGCGATTGGCCGACACCAATCGGACATCCGATATCCCCCCCCCCTTTTCCCCATGCGCGTCCTCTGTCGGCATACAAGTAGCCGCCCACCCCGCCCCACCCCGCAGGAAAGCCATAACACGAGAGTCCGTGTCCGACAGGTCGCAGGGGATTAGGCCGCCGGGGACGCCCGAGTGTCGGATTTAAGCCCCGCGGTCAGGACGGAGGAAGGGGTGGCAAAAAATTTGAAGTGCCTCACAGTGCAGTTTGACGGGCCGGGCGCGACGGGCAGAGGTGAGCGCATAATGAATTCCCCGCGCTCTGCATGCGACCGCGCCGAGTTTGGCCAGGCAACCCTATTCTGCATTTTGCATGACTCTTGAGTCGGGGAGTGCTTTCCAACAGCTGAACTCGAAGCGTGGATGGCGCCCGATGCACGAAAGAGAATGCGAGAGTAGTTTGTTTCCTATTTCCCGACAGCGAACAGTCGGCTGCTGGTCGATGACGCACGCGAAAAGTGACGAGGTGGCTCGCCACCGCACCACCACCGCGGCGCACCGCCACGCGAACGGAGCCGCGTGGGGCAGCAGCGGAGAGGGCCCCATCGCACTGGAAGTATGGGGGCTGCGAACGGAACACGCCCAAATGTGGAGAATCGCTGCGCACCGGGAAGGGTGTGGCACTCCAAACTTGGTGACAGCGCAGCCCGCCCTTGTCATGCATGCCCCGGCGCCGAGACGGGGCTGCTGCGGCCGTGCAGGACGGACCCTAAGCGTATTCCGATGTACCCTATCTCCCTTGACATGTCCCTTGATGTCCTTGTCCTTGCGAGCGGACGGCCGACCTCAAACCGCGGCGCGGGGCCGGCTAGGCCACCAGACTGTCCCTACAAAGGACAAGGCAGCCCCGTCTGTTCGGCTCGGACGTCCAGGAAGGGTCAATCCGAGAGGAGATGGGAAGAAAGCAGATACTTTCGTCTGAAGGCCTTGCCCCCGCTTCCACCGCCCCCCACCCCTTCGTCCAAAGCTACCCCCGCACCGCCGCCTTCGTCCACGAGCGAACGCAACGCGAGGCCCCTATCGAGTCGCCACGCCTCACAGCGTCGCGTCACACAGAATCGTGTGTACCGCGACACTAAGAAATAGGATAGCGGTGAACAATATCCGGACGTTCTCTCTCTCCCTCTCTCTCTTTTTCTCTCTCTCTCTCTCTCTCTCTCTCTCTCTCTCTCTCTCTCTCTCTCTCTCTCTCTCTCACACACACGCAAGCGCGGGTGCGCGAACGCAAAACCACCAGGCAAACAAAGTCAAACACAAGTAAACCTAACCTAACACAAGAGACAGACAAAGAAGGTTTAACAGAAACACACAGACAGACATAGAAGGGAAAATTGCAAAGACAGACAGACAAAGAAAGAGACAAGCACAAAAACACACAGACACAAGGAACGAAAAACACAAAAAAGACAGAAATAGAAGGAAAAACAGAAACACACGACAGTCATTGAAGGAAAAAAATCACACGACAGACACGGAAGAAAAACATAAAAAAAGACAGACAAAGAAGGAAAAACAGAAACTCACGACAGACATAGAAGGCAAAATGAAATCACACGACAGACAGACAAGTAAAAACATTAAAAAACGACAGACAAAGAAAAATAAACAAAAATACACAGAGGCATGCAGTCAAAGAACGAAAACATAGAAACGACAGAAATAGAAGGAAAAACAGAAACACACGACAAGCATGGACGGAAAAATAAAATCACACGACAGACATGGAAGAAAACCATTAAAAAACGACAGAAAAAGAAGGGAAAACAGAAACACACGACAGACATATAAGGAAAAACAAAATCACACGACAGACATGGAAGGAAAACATAAAAAAGACAGTCAAAGAAGGAGAAACAGAAAAGAGACATGCAGTCATAGAAGGACAAACATAAAAAAAAATGACAAAGAAGGAAAAACAGAAACACACGACAGACAAAGAAGGATAAACAGGAACACCCCTATTTTTTGAATAGAAGGGCGGGCCAAAAAGAAGGGAAAACAGAAACACACGACAGGCATAGACCGAAAAACAAAATCACACGACAGACATGGAAGAAAAACATTAAAAAAGACAGAAAAAGAAGGAAAAACAGAAACACACGACAGACATAGAAGGCAAAATGAAATCACACGACAGACAGACAAGTAAAAACATTAAAAAACGACAGGAAAAGAAGGAAAACCAGAATCACACGACAGACATAGGATGAAAAAAAGAAATCACACGACAGACATGAAAGGAAAACATAAAAAAAGACAGTCGAAGAAGGAGAAACAGAAAAGAGACATGCAGTCATAGAAGGACAAACATCAAAAAAGACTGACAAAGAAGGAAAAACAGAAACACACGTCAGAAAAAGAAGGATAAACAGAAACACACGACAGACAAAGAAGGAAAAACAAAATCACACGACAGACATGGAAGAAGAACATTAAAAAAGACAGAAAAAGAAGGAAAAACAAACACACGACAGACATAGAAGGCAAAATGAAATCACACGACAAACAGACAAGTAAAAACATTAAAAAACGACAGAAAGAGAAGGAAAAACAGAAACACACGACAGACATAGAAGGCAAAATGAAATCACACGACAGACAGACAAGTAAAAACATTAAAAAACGACAGAAAAAGAAGGAAAAAGAGAAACACACGACAGATATAGAAGGAAAACAAAATAACTTCACTCTAAAAAAAATTATGAAATTTCATATCCAAAGGAGTCTAAAATTTCATAATTACGTTCTAAACCTCAATTTTTATAACCTTCGTATGAAATTTAAGATCGTGTAATGAAACCTAAGATTTGGGTTATGGATTTTAAGATTAACTGGTTATAAATTTTTAGAACAGAGTAACTTATAACTCCGGTTCTTAAAATCTAGATTTTCGCTTTGAAAGTTTATAACGCTTGCCGATTTAAGAGACAGGTTCTGAAATTTTTAACCGTTTAGTCCTGCTCCCTAGTCCTTTATTCATGGTAAATTAATAAATAGGTGAAGTTTTCATTTTTATCGGCTTGTGTTAACATTTTCCGAACCGCTAAGGTAGGAGTCCTACACTGACAAAAATTTTGTCGCAACTTAGCGACACATTTATCGCTTATTGTTTTAGCGACAAGATTTGTTGTGGAACGAATAGCTTGTTAAACGGCAGAATGACTAAGGCGGCAAAGCTGCTCAGAGAAAAGTAAAGAAAAGCTCATGTGACGTCAAACTGTTAATAGAATTTGGCACTAGACGATTCGCCAAAGCCGGTTTAAACTTATTTTGTATCTTGATCTGCCCCATTATAGCATCTGGTTTAAGATAATTTTGACCTCTTCATTAAAACTTGAAATGGGTTTGTCTCTGAAAACCGCGGCAACTCAGAACTACTTATGTAGATGAGCCATGGTTTTGAATCCTTGCGAAATTTAAAGTGATGGTATTATGAAGCTGAAAATAAACGTAGCGCTCCAAAGCATTTTGGCATCGTCTATTGTTAAGTTACCTTGTAAAAGGTGAGCTATGGGTAAGGGTATGGTCCACTGTCAGCCGCCTGACGTCAGGTTGCACAAACCTGCCGCTAGGTGGCGCTTGGAGCGCCGTGCCCGTTCACCAATAAGTATTTCCGATTAATGTTACGAAAGTAAATAATTTTTGATAAATATATCATCAGTTGCCTAAGTAAGTGTCAGCCCTAGCCGTTGGCTTTCAGTTTTAAACAAAATATTACACGTAAGTCGAGAAAAACGCTTGTTCAAGTTGCCACTCGCTGGCGACTGCGGTCGGCCATTAGGTTGGGTGCACGCAAGATCCGCCTTGTGTTACAGAGTACGGGAGTGGATTGAGGTGTCTCTCAGGAGGATGAAGGCCTCTTGCAGAGATAGTAAGTCCTTTAATATTTTTAAGTGCCTTCCCAATGGGATTGACACTGGCGCCACGTTCTCTCGGGAGAAAACAAAGCTTTCTGAGATTTCATCATTTGTAACATATTCGTTACGAAAGGGATAAAGGTTTTATTTACACATTTTGTGGGCAGTAATGAAACTATTATCATGTTTCATAATATTGGTTGTAGAGATTCAGAACCAAATGTGAATTTTCAAAACACGTAGATTCTGAAAATTAATAAACTAGTTCTTACATTTCATAAACCACTTCTGAAAGTTTAGAACAGCAAGTTATGAAATTTAAGAACGTTTTGGATATGAAATTTAAGATCCATTGTTCTACAATTAACTTCAAATCCAGATTATGAAATTTAAGAAGCATTTTTTTTTAGAGTGTTCACTTCGGGACTGAAACAGGACTTTCGGAAAAGGGACAGAAAAGGGAGTTACCGTTTTTGTACGGTTTAGCACTCAGCACAAACACTTAACACTCCACACAAACACTTAACACTCCACACAAACACTTAACGCTCCACACAAACACTTAACACTCAACACAAACACTTATCACTCAACACAGACACTTAAAACTCAACATAATCACTGAACACTCAACACAAACACTCAAAACAGACAAAGTTGCGGGCACAGATATGGACACCGGAAGGAAACATGCTGGCAGACATGCACGCGCAGCGGGTTCGCAAGCTCTCGCGTGCAAGCTGCATGATTTATGACGATGACGCGCGCGGTGATATTGAATTGTATGAAAGTATTGCGTTTGTACAAAGCCGCTCGCCGATTTTGAGCATGTCAAAATCTCCGCTTCATCCATGCATGGTCATCCTTGGTGCCAATTTGCAAAGGCATTATTCTGATTTCTATGGTGTTGACACCAGGAATGACCATTCACATGCATAGAACTTACATACCGAGGAAAAATCTAAAGCCAATTTCAGCTATGTGTGTTCATCCGACGCTCGTGGCCAAATTTAACACATCACAGTTATTCTGACCATTTTGATATTGGCCTCCATGAATGACCAAGCATAACTGGAACTGCGTTTTCGATTTTTCTCGTTGCAACATTTCGTGAACAGCTGCATTTAAAACGCGTATTTACACTGTAAATCAACGAATGCAACGTCATACTTGATCCACGTTCAAACGAACGTGGCATCCTTAAACTGGCGTGTCACGTTACAACGAACATCACTTCTTCAAAAGACCAAAACGCAATTCACACGCTAACGACCGTGTCGTCACATTCATTGAAAAACAGTGTCGTAAGTGTGGAGTCTCGCGGCCAAAAAGAGCTGTCCGCGCGCCACCGGGCAGCCGCCTATATCGACCGCCCCCGCAGCGAGGGTGTGCCTCCCTCCGAGACGCGAAGGGTCCTCCACGCCCCGCCACGCCACGCCCCGCCACGCTCCTGACCTGCCCCCACACAGACGCTCCAGGGCGAATCGCGGCCCTCGGATGCGCCGCCCGGCAGTCCATTGTGCCGCACAAATAAAGTTTCCTGACCGGGGAAAAAGTTGCGTTGGGCGTCCGAGGGGAGAGCGGAGTGCAGGTGGAGTGCGTACACAGTAAAAAAAGATTCGCCGATTCGGTGACGTCTGGGCGCCAAAACGAGAATATTACAAGAACAGCGACACCCTCAAACTGTTCTGGCGGCCCTCTGTTCGTTTCGGCGACGCTCGGTCTAGTTTCGGTGGCGCTCGGTCCGTTCCGGAGCAGCCACCTCACCAGAACGGCACTGCAGTCACCCTCCCGCCAGCGACTTTTAATCGTCGTATTAATGTGAAATAGGACACAAAACAAGTCAGGGGCTGTCAGTAATCATTCGCGTGACTCATCAAAGCGTAACATTGCCGGCGGGCACGCACAAATATGCACAGACAGCTCAAAAACAGTTGTTGTGGTCATCCTAACCTCTCTCCGCCTGGTGACGCAGGTCACCGTTTTGGTGACGGACTGTCGCCGGGTTTGTGGGGGTACCCGTTTCGGTGAGATTGGATATAGAACGACCACCAAAACAGCGAATCTTTTTTTACTGTGTATCCCTCGTCACGTAAAAACGCCCTCCGAGCTGCACAGCGCGAGCACAGGGAGGGGGGAGGGGGAGGAAGGGGTCTGGACGGCCATCCCGGCTTGCATCCTTTTCGTTCTCTCGGCCCTCCGCGATCACGGCGACCTAAACGGATTGCTGAGAGGAAGGCCGTCCGCGTGCCTCTAAGGGCGTTCAGCGCAGCGCATAGCGCGCTCCAGGACTCTCGAGGCGAGGCACGGGGCCTGTTTCCGGGGACTGGGCACAGGAAGGAAGAGCCGCATGCCCCAGCATGCTGCAGCAGTTAGTGGAAGAGGGAGGCCGAGGGAGGCCGGGTTAGCCTGGCACGGATTCGATTTGACTTATCCTTTGCACGGACCCTCGCGACGCTGATGGCTCAAATCGGCTTCCAATAACGTCCCTAAGCTACTGAATAGTGTCTCTGCTCAATCATGACGTTCCGGACGTTCTGAGGGTTCCGGGCGTTCTGAGGGTTCCGAAGGTTCCGGACGTTCCGGGCGTTTCCAGCGTTCCTAGCGTTCCGAGCGTTTGGGGCGTTCAGGCGTTCCGGGCGTTTCGGGCGGTCCGGGCGAGGCAGGCGCGGCGGGGCTAGCGCAAGCTAGGCTGGCTCACCGGGCGGCACGTGGTCGCAACCCTTGCAACGGTCGCAGCGCGCCAAGCTCTTTCCACATCCAAACACGCAGTCTTAATCTCAATGGACAGTTTTCGAGTCCTTTCCTTGCAAAGCACATTTGGGGCTGATGCCGGTTTCACGACAGGCCACTTTCAGTTTGTTTCGGATGAGTCGCAACATTCTCACATTTCGTAGTCGTGCTTTCACGGCAGTCCATGGCCAGCTCCAAACTCTTGGACAGGTTCCAGGAGATTGAGAGAGCGGGTTAAGCATTTGGGCCGATAGAGTTCCAAGGAACCGCCAAGAAGGCGAAAACCCTCGAGACGCGCGCGCAGTAAGAGGCAGCGCCTCACCGAGTACTCACCGAATTTGGCGGTCTCGGAGCGCTCACTGTGGAGCTCCCCGCGGCCGTCGCGGTAGGTGACGTTGAGGTAGGCCGTCACGTAGGTGTCCCCGCCGGTGGTCTCGCGCAGCTGGGCGGCCACGGAGCTGGGCGTGGGGGCGGCCAGAGCGTGCACCACCAGGGCCAGGGCGGCCACGAGCTTCACGGCGAGCAGGGTCATGATGCGGCGAAGGCGACGGCGTTCAGCAGCAGCTGGGCATGTCGCCGACGACGGAGTTGGCGGCCGACGCGGACCTGGAATCGGACGGGGAGGGTGAGTCCAATCCAAGGGGATGCGCGCAGGGGCTGTTGCAAGGAGTGCTCCAGTTACGCGTCCAGCAGGTGGGCAGGCCGGGCGGAGAGTGAGATAGCGGGGGCGCTGTGATGCAAACGCCCCCCACCGTTCCAGCCCGGGCAGCCCGGGCTGCGCCCCCCACTCCCCCCCACTCCCCTCGTTCCAGGCGCACTTCTCCTACCCCAATTCACCCCAGACCAATGAGCGGGCCGGATTTTCAGTCGGCGCGCGCATCTCTCGCAGTGAAGGTCCCTCGGATTCAGGGGCGGCCCGTCTAGGACCGCGGGGGCCGCCCGTGGTCGCTCTGTCTCTGTCGCACTCACGGGCGTTCCGGGGCGTTCCGGGGCGCTGCGGTTCGAGGGATGCATCTCGAGCCGCATCTCGGGCCGCATTGCCAGCGAGCCGAAGACGCTAAAGCGCACTATAGGCTCCAGGTGCTTCCGCTTGGCCGGGCAGCAGCGATGCAAGTCACATTCCCTAGCACCGCCTCGTCGCGGCCCTCGTCGCCCTTTGTGCACTAGGCCCCGCGCACCGCATTCGTGCATTAATTAATCCGCACAGTGCGCGTGGCTCACTGCAAAGCTTCACAAAGATCACCTCCTGGCATTTTTTTTCGTCATTGCGAACTCACACATTCGTTGAATAATAAAGCAGGGGTGGATTGCAAAGCGATTGCAAAGCGATTGCAAAGCGATTGCAAAGCGATTGCAAAGCGATTGCAAAGCGATTGCAAAGCGTTTGCAAAGCGATTGCAAAGCGATTGCAAAGCGATTGCAAAGCGATTGCAAAGCGATTGCAAAGCGATTGCAAAGCGATTGCAAAGCGATTGCAAAGCGATTGCTTTTGCGCGCTGTAGGTCGCAGGTGCTTACGCCGAATCCATCGGTCTCTTTGGGCGGGTGGGGTCGTGGATGTGGAGGACGCAGTCGCAATCAACGCGGTGAGTGCGCTCACTTTGATGGGGTGCAGTGCTATTTGCCCATGCACTCGTGTTCGCACACTGCGCCGTGCACTGCACAGCCAGGCGACCCCTGCACACTGATTCCCAAAGCGAAAGAGACAAAACGACCATGAGAGTGAGAGAGACAGGGCGAAAACGACTGAATCAGTCGTCAGCTGGGCCGGGCCTTTGACGGCAGAGACACGGTGCCATGCGTCGCGTTCGAATCGTTCGTGCAGACGAGCGAGGCCCAGCCTGGGTACACGGTAAAAGCGGTTCCTGGTTTTCCCAGGAACACCCTGGAAATCGCCTATGTCTTCGCCATAGGGCTCCTGGGAAAACCAGGTACCGTTTTTGCCGTGTACTGAATCCGCATAATAATGCCTATGTGGAAGACTTGCATCTTGTGCATTCGGGTATGTCGAACAGCATGCATGGATTTGCAATGTACGCTTTAAGGAGAGCGCCAGCACGCTTGAAGAAAGACGCTTCAGTTTCACCTGTGAGCGCGGTAACAAAACCCGACAGAGAAGTGATCTTCGCATTACAAAGAAAACGGCGCCGCTTTGAAGACGATGTTTTCTCTGCAGCCACAACTCTAGAAACTGAAGAGAGTGCATGGCATGCTCCTCCTAGGAGTCAACCACAAAGCACACTCTTACCAAGAGCATGCTTGCAAGCACACTCTTCCCAGGAGCATGCTTGGCAAGCACACTCTTCCCAGGAGCATGCTTGACAAGCACGCTCTTCCTGGGAGCATGCTTGCAAGCAAGGAGAGTGCTTGAAAGCATGCTCCTGGGAAGAGTGTGCTTGCAAGCATGCTCTTGGGAAGAGTGTGCTTGCAAGCATGCTCTTGGGAAGAGTGTGCTTTGTGGTTGACTCCTAGCAGGAGCATGCCATGCACTCTCTTCAGTTTCTAGAGAAACAAACGTTCAGGAAGTCAACCGAGCGCACAGGTGACTCGTCCCCCCCCCCTCCACTTCTTCTCCCAATCACCCTTCGCAGTTCCCGGTCTCTGCGTGGAGCCCTTGTCCATTGGGAGACTGATTGCGCACGCCCCTTTGTCTCTCTCTCTCTCTCTCTCTCTCTCTCTCTTGCGCGTAAAAGGGTCGCCCCGGGTGCAAGAAACGACAGCGATGTGTGGAATCAGTGTTGACTCGACCCCACACCACCGACTGTGTTCTGTGTGTTCACCTCCATTGAGGGGCAGTTCCCGGTAAACACCAGCGGTCTCCCTCTCCCTCTCTCTCTCTCTCTCTCTCTCTCTCTCTCACTCACTCTCTCTCTATGATGGTAGAGGGAGTGAGATGGCGCTACTCAATATTGAGATGGGCGCTCGGTTTCCAGCGCGGGCTCGGCGAAACTGACTTTCATTTAGAACCTTGTGTTGTTACGAATCGGGCCACTTTTGATTTCGTGACTGTTGAAGCCGTGCGTTATGTTTGCCACGATGACATTTCTCTTTGGCTACGTTCGATTCCGAGGGGCGCTCTCTCTCGCTTTGAGTCATGTCACTGCATAAAATGTCAAATCCCCCCCCCCTTTTTCTCTCCCTGCCGCGCATCGTGGCGTCGCCTTGCCGTTGCCGGCTGGCTCTCATCGAGGAGGGAGGGAAGGGACGGCGTGCCAACACGGCACCCTACTAATAAGGAATAAGCTGATTGGGAATTACGGGCAAAGACAAGAGGCATTCGACTTCGAGCGGGGCGCGCAGCACAAGTCGGGTCTTCGCGCCCCGTCCCGCCCCGCGCCGCCCCAGCTTTTAACTTTGAAGCACGCACTGCAATGCCGTTCCCCGTACAGCACGCCGGGCCAAGCGCGCGGCCACGCCGAGAGCAGCGCGGCATCGACCCGATCCACTTTCCGCAAACTCGACTCGGCCGCGCCGCCCTTGCCAATGCGAAGCTGCAGACTGATTCCGACAGTCGTTTTCGTCGCTGTCTCTCGCAACTACGCGGAACGCTCCGTGCGAGGGATACAGAGCGACGAGAACAATCTCGGAATCAGTCTGCAGTGCTGACGCGTTCGGGCCATATTCCAACGCGACGCCTCCACCGGTGGGAGCGAAGCGAGCGAAGCCGCCGGGATCTAAACGCACGGCGAGCAGCGGCGCGGCGCGGGCGGAGAGGGGGCGCGCCGTGAACCGACGCGCCAGGCTGCCCCCGCGCCAGCGACAGGAGCACACGCCACGCCCTCGCGGTGCACAGTGTACTCAATGCCGCGGAACCTCGCTTCATCCATCCGCCATACCTTTCGCGAACTCCGCGGACACCGTCACCTCCGCCAACACGAGCAGCAGCAAACTTTTCGGGTCTCTCTCGTGCGCACGCGCGGGCCCGCAGGTTCATTCCGAACAATACCCCGTCACTCTGTCTCTCTCGTCCCCGACGTGCGAGAGAGAGAGAGAGAGAGAGAGAGAGAGAGAGAGAGAGAGAGAGAGAGAGAGAGAGAGAGAGCGCCGCCGCGCGGAAGCAGTCTGCAGACGAGCGACCGCCATATGGCCGGGGATGATAGTTCGCCGTCGCTGGGAATCGATCTGCCGACCAGGGGCTTTGGATTATGACGCCGCAGGCCGCTCGGCCAAGGCGATTTGTTGCTGTACGTTGCGGACGCGGGCCAACAGGGCAGTGTCACCGTGACAGAGGCCTCCCTGCGTTGCTCGCGACAAGCATGGCGGGCACAGCCGGGCACAGCCGGGCACAGTCCGGGCCCAGCGCCTCGTCCCGACGCCAGCGACTTGAGCAGCTTCAACAGTGCTCTTTTACTCTGTCGCACTCATGAGGCGTCCCGCACGGGAGAGAGAGACAGAGCGACGGGGACACCGTTCGGAACGAACCAGCCGGCGCCTGCTTTTGCTGCTTTTCGTACAGACGCGTCATCCACACCTTACGGCCGAGTCGCCTCGCCGGCACTCTGACAGTCTGAGGCAATAAAAAGCAGGTTGGCAACGTCGGCGGCGCCCGCGTATTGGTCGCCGCGGCCGGCCGGCCGAACCTCGCTCCGTCCCTGTCGCGCTCACGGACCGTGCCGGCCGGGCCGTCCAGGCGCGAGAGAGACGGAGCGACGAAACGCTTTGAGGAATGAGTCTGCGGGAGGCGTCCCGTCCGTCCCGTCCGTCCCGTCGCCGCGGACCTGCGCGGACCCCCGCCACGCAATGGGCCGGAAAGTTTTGTTCCGGGATGGCGGAGAGACGACGATGACGACGGCGGCGGCGACGGCGGCCTGAGTGCGGGTGTCCGAGCGCGGTGCGCGGGTACCACCGCCGCCACGCCGCGCCACGCCTCGATCCGGTGCGGCCGGCAGACCGGCCGGTTTGCCGGCCGCACCGAAGGGGAAAGGAAGGCTTGGAAGGACCGGGAAGGGAGGCAGTGGAGTAGGGCAAGCTGCAGGCGGGCCGCTGCGCCGCCCCACCGCCAACCGGGCCACCGCACTGCAAAAGGCAACGCCGTTCCCTGCCACGGTAACGGTACATCCACTTCTCCCACCATCCGCACCCGCGTCTCTCCCTCCCTCTCTCTCTCTCTCTTACTCTGCAGGTGGAACGGCAGTGCATCCCCCCTTCCCCTTCCCCTGTCCGGGCAGGACAGCGGTACCTGCCGGGGAAAGAACCCGCCAGCCTGCCGCATGCCGCGACCCATCAACGCCGTGTGTGTGTGCGCGCGCGTGTGTGCTCGCGCGAGCCTCTGTGTGTGTGCGTGTGTGGGTGTGCGCGCGTGTGTGTGCGTGTGTGTGTGTGTGTGCGTGTGTGTGTGTGTGTGTGTGTCGCCTACCGGGTATCAGCTCCGAGGTCGGATACATCACGAGAGCCGCCTCGCATAGATCGCGTAGATACCGAAAAGCGGTTCCGCGTTGCCACTTTTTTTATCGTTGATCAGGTTCTCTTTCTTATCGGTTTTCAGCCGGCATTTATCTCCCCTCAGTAATTAGCCAGCTCTCTTCCCGGGCGAATGACTCGTTTATTTCACTGCAGCTCATTCTCTTCCACGCGGGAGCCAAACGAACCGGGCCGAGCGGCGGGTGACATGTTGAAAATGTCGTTCCCGGGCGTTTTCCGACTCCCTCGACTCGGGGGGAAAAAATTGGTACCTGTCGATGCAAAGGGGAAAAGGGACCCCGCCGCACAGCGCCTGCAAAAGCCTGCAGCGGCCTGTCGCGCGTTCATTGACAGCGAGATTGCCGGCCAAAGCAACGACATAGAGCCAACACACAGCCAATATCCGCCCCTCCATTTGTGTGACACGGGGGTCGCTTCCATCGCGTCCGCCTGGTTGCTCCGCAATTATGGTGATGATGATAAGCCGAATGGGCGATGCGCGAAATGCGCGACCGGCCTCTATCCTCCGCGGAAAAGCGAGGCGGGTCGCCCGCGAAACTAATAAACGGCAAAGACAACAGTCGTCCAACCGTCACACGGTTCCAACATCCGAGCTATTCAGAGGAGCCTGTCTCTGTCTCCGTCGCACTCATGGGCTGGAGAGAGACAGAGCGATGAATCGATCGGTCGGCTGGGAACAAAACACGAGGCGCTCTGGTCCACAAAGAACCGCCGCTCTAACGGACGAGAAGCACAAACAGGCTGCTATGGCTCCCGGCTAGACAATATCATTCCCTCTCGTCATAATGAAACCCCACTGGGAATTCGGCTACGTGACGTCACTCCGCTTCAATACAATTGCACATTCGTTTGGACGTGACGTCACATTGCTGGGCGCGCAGCGCGCTTGGCCCCAGGCCTCGCCCCAGGCCAAATATTCCGGCTCCAGAAGACCATATTTTGGAGAGAGTAGACACACGTGGAGCGCCTGCGGGGTAGGCAACTCAGCCGCTCCACGACACGCTTGCGCTGCGGCGTTGCCTATCCTCGCGCGCGCGGGCGTTTCGGCCACACTGCCCAAACAAGTGTAGAGGACTCCGCACTTCCTGGTGCTGAGCGATTCTCCACACTTGGACGTGTGGAGTTTGCAGTCTCCGCGCTTCATGTGTGGAGTTGCTCCCCTATCTCTTGGCATGGTGTGCATGGTGCAAGCAAACGTGGGGAACTCCGAAGAGTGTGGACACTGCAAACTCTGCACTTCCAAGTGCGGAGACTGAAAATGCCACACCTCCGCGTTCCAAGTGTGGAGTTGAACATTGCATTCGGCCCTTCGGCCCGTCGAGAGTGGCGACACCCGGAGTCCGACTAAACCATCAAGACGAAATGACGTCAACAAAGTACATTGTTCTGACACGCCCCGGGGAGGTCTGCAACGCGACACGATTTGGCGCGATGTTGCTCTTTACTTTGGCAGCTTGTTCTTCTTGGTCTGCTTGCTCACCCACTGTTCATTATTTCAATGACTCTCGCCACGACGGGCGTGTGCGGCGTGCCAGCCGCGTACGTTTCAGGGAAGCCCCTCACCGCCCTCACGGCCCCGCAGTCCCGCAGTGCCGCAGTCCCGCGCACGTGACGGTTCGCCGCCCCGCCGTCTCCACTCACTCTCGCTTTTTAATCTGTTTTGCCAACGCCCCGGGCAGCCCCGGGCAGCCCCGGGCCACCGAAGCAAGGCACCGCCGGGCACCTGTGGGCTTGCTGCGGCCCGCCTGCGCAGGCGGAGACAAGGGCAATGCCACGGGCCTGACGCCAGGGCCAGGGGCACAGGCAGGACCTGGGGCAGGGCATGGGTGGGGTCAGGGGTGGGCCAGCAACAGCAGCAGTGCAGCAGCCAGTGCGTGCGAGGCCGCATATCTTTCACACCAAGAAAAATATGTGTTCGTTTCAGTCATATGGTTCTAAGCTTTCAAAATGGTTGATTCATAGCCATGCGGTACTTACAATAGCGTCCCGGTTGATTGGACATCAACCGAAAACGACCAAGTGTTTTCCGGGGAACTCGTGCTAATCTTGTCAGAATATCAGAATATCAGAAACCTGTCTGAAAACCTGGTCAAAATTCACGCACCTCTGAAAGCTGAAAACTCATTCTGACAGTCTGTAGAACTCAGACCATCAATATCAGAGTAAGTTTTCAGAATTTCAGCTTTTAGAGGTGCGCGAATTTTCATCAGGATTTCAGACATGTTTCTGACATTCTAACAAAATTTACACCAGTGGGGGTGACTTGATTTTATTTTTACTTTTATTTTGTTGGGAAGACATCCTTGGAAAACCTAGTCCGACCGAGACCCTCGTCAAGCCAAACACACTCCAGACGGTCCTCTCAGAGTTGAGGAGCTACTCCGTCCCATCTCTTGATATCCGGCCCTGCTGTCTTGGGGTGCAAGGCAGTGGCAGGCAGCAAAGGCTCGCCAAAAGGACGCTCGCTTCGTTTCTTAGTTCCTGGCCCTGTCAGCTTCGGAGGCGAGGCGGCGAGGGGCGCCAAAGGGATACAACAAGACCTCGAGGGCGCCTCGCCTGGCCTCGCCCCGACATCGTGCTCGAAAAGCCAATCATGCGCGGCGTAATTTGCTCTGCTTACCGGCTTCCTCGCGGAAGACACAATTACCTCCGAGGCGCGCCTTCGCTGCCGTCGCCGCTGCCGAAGCCCCACGGGGCACAATCTCTCATCCGCCCAGGACTCCTCCTGGCTGTGCCTGGCCGGCCTGGCCGGGGGTCAATTGAGCGACAATGCAATTTGCTACCGCCGACCTGTGACCCCCCCCCTCCCCTCCCCTTCTTTCCCGCTCACTACGGCCCGCCCTCTCGAGTCTAGTGTCCCGTCGGACAATTCGACCAATCTGTCTGATCGGCCCCTGCCGCCATGGTTTTCGCTGCGAGGCGGCTAATTTCTAAATTAACTGCGGGCCAGTCGAATGCGGCTGGAACTGGTATAGGCACTTGAAAACTCTGAGGCTGTCGCGCCTGTGAAAAGAACAGCACATTTCTACTACTGCGCGGGGGGAGGGGGGGGGAGCATGGAGATGTGTTCTCTAAATCTCAGCAAATTCAATGAGGTTTTCTTTTCGAGAAGTATGTTTTATGCGGTTCCTTAGTTTAAACTTCGAACAGAGGCATTCAAGGTTCAGGTGGTAAAAAGAAACATGACCGTCATAATAAGTTTGACACCCACAAAAACAGCCCGTCGGCGGTTCGTTAGGCCGAAGGACGCGGCGACGCTGCGTCTCGAGGGGACTAATGACGACCTTGGCCGATGCCGTGTCTTGATTTCGCAAAGCCTTTCACTTTCTCCGGGTGTTCCTTTCGCTAATGGGAGCGCCGACACGCCGAGGACCGCCAGGGCGCCACGTCCGCCACGGTCAGCCGTTTAGAAATTGTTTATGTCCATGTTTTATGTCAGTTATGGCACGGAGGGTTGACCCAGGCGGAAGGAGGGCACCCCAACGAGTAGACTTTGACTTGCCTTATTGATGCACTGGGCACTTCCCGGCAGTTTTCTTTCTTTCAAATCCAATAAGAATTTTATTTTTCGTGAATAACGCATTAATTGCGAACCAATTCCTAACGGAAATGAAACGCAAGCATGCGTGCGTGGGGTTGACGGGCCCAGAAGGCTTCGTTCGCGCTGGGAGACAATGCGTCGCGCCGCGTGCAGGAACGCCCGGAATGTGGAGAGCACGTGACGGAGATTTCGGCATGTCTTCTACATGGATCGGCGTGAGCGGCGCGAGCGGCGCGAGCGGCGGGGGAAGGGGCGCGAGCCTCCACCCACTACAGAAACTTGATGCCCCCCCCCCGCTCCGCCTCCCTCTCTCTCGTCCCCCCCCCCTCCTCTCTCTCTCCCTTGGCGCGGCGGGCTTGGCGTGGCGGGTAACTGACCCGTTCAACAGCCATAATGCGTAGGGCCACTCTGCACCGCCCCCGCACCGCCCCCGCACCCCCCCGCCCGCCGCCGCCCCGCTCGTCGCGCCGCCCTTTTGAGGCAGCGGGGTGGTGGGGCAGGTCGCGGAGGGCTGCGTGGCGGCGCAGGGCGGCGCCTTTTGGCCCTTGCTTGGCTCGCTCGCCCTCAGCGCCGGCTCTCGGAATCAGTGTGGTGCTGCGGCCCGGCGGGGCGGCTGCGTCCCAACGCGGTGAGGCCAGGTTGCCGGTGGTGTTGGCGGCGAAGGCCTGGACGCAGCAGCCGCTGCAGCAGCGCCTTATCGCCGGAGAGGCGGCCGAAATAGCCACTGCCCGCCAGCCAGCGGCAGCCTCGTTATGCCCCAGCCCGGCCCCGGCCAGCCAGAACGCCCAGCCCTGGCCCAGCCCTGGCCCAGCCCGCGCGGCTCCGGCCGGGTTCAAGGCCGGCCGCGCCGCGCGCCGCCGACGGCATTTGGCAACTATTGACTTTACCGACTCGAGGCGCCTCCTGCCCCCGACTGCCGCTGCTGTAGGCTGATCCGCGCAGTGAGCGGCCGTCGGTCTATCTCTCTCGCACCGCTCCGTACCGGTGCGAGAGAGAGACCCCCACTCGGAATGAGGCTGCTGCCCAGCGCACTGCGCGCGCAGAGGACGGTGCGACCACACACAGGATCCAGCGATAGGGGAAGAGAGAGAGACTGACTCCCAAAGGGACGTGTGGTGCATGGAACGAGAGAGACAGACCGCTGCTGGCCTGTTTCACTTTGTAGCTACCACCATTAGTGGAGAGGGGAAGAGACGAGAAAATCTTGCATAATCCCCCAAAAGCAAAGCAGCCAGGAGGGAAAGGGGGCGGCGGGCACACGGAGGGGGAGGCTGTACACACGAAAAAAGATAAGTTGGTGCAACCCATGCTTCGGTTGGTTTTGGCCCAACTAAGGGCCCGCCGTCGGCTGCAATGGAAGCAGGTGGAGGTGGAGCGAGAGAGACGCAAGGCGGCCACGCAGAAGGAAGCCAGGCAGTGGCTGGCTGAGCGGGCTTGTGGTCGCGCACGTGGAGGAGCTAGGGGCGTGGAGCAGGCGGCGGGGTGCGGCGGGGTGGCCCTGTGCGTTACCTAACGGCCCAGCGGCCCGGCAGGGTGGCTGCCGGTGGCTGCGATAATGAGCATTTCCCCGAAATGAACAGCTCCTGCTGCCGGAGGAACTCGTGGACCGGGCAGGCTGATTCCGAACGCCCCTCTCGCCGTCCTCCTCGCGCCCCACGGAACGCCCTGTGCTCCAGAGGGGCGGCGACGGAAGCTCGGTTCGGGTGCAGCCGAGCGAGTCAGAAGAGTCGCTTCGTCTCTCTCGCACTCACGGGGCTCTCCGTACGGGTGCGAGAGAGACAGAGCGACAAACCGACCCTCGGCAGAGCCTTCAGGGAGGAGGCGTCGCGACCGGCGGCGAGGGGCAAAATCCGATCAACACGGCGACGCGATCACGGTCGGGCTGTCTGACGGCGTTTGCATGAACTGGGAACAACGTGCGCGGGCGTGCCGAGAGTTCCATGCGGCGGCTTCTTCTGTCTGTTTGCCAAATATTGAATCCGTCACCGGTCGCGATTGCCGCGAGCGGCGTCGTCGCCTCGGGCGGCCTCGGGCGGCCTCGGGCACACAGCCTGCCGAAGCCTGCCACACCCACGCGTCCCGAGGGATAACTCACTCCGAAAAGAGGTGTACGCTGACTGGTGACGAGACTCAATTTCCTCTTCGGTAAAATATCGCAAAAAGGCGCTTTAAAAAAAAAATACTTGAAATGGGGCAGCAACAACAAAGGGCTCCTGACATGAAAGAGCTGGAAAAAGTGAGGCGGAGATGAGAGTAATGAGGTGGGGGAAGCCGTCCCATAGGTCACTTTGAACTTTCAATAAGAAAGCGGATCGATGGCTTTGTATGAGACAACACGCAAAGCTCGAACAGAATCTCATCACTGAAAAAAAATTTAAATATTGGACCGAGGTCTATTTCTCCCCCCTCCATACCGCCTCAGAGAATGACGACCGGTGAGGACCTCCCGCCCTCCAGTGAAGAGGCGCGCAATATTCTCCATTCTCCCAGGCGATATTGTATCCGCATGGTTCGATGACATTCCGCCCGCTGCCCCGAAACAAAGGAGAGCTCGGTCTGGTCCTTCCTAGCTGGACTGGACATTCTCTCTCTCTCTCTGTCTCGTCTCTGTCTGTCTGTCTGTCTGTCTGTCTGTCTGTCTGTCTGTCTGTCTGTCTGTCTGTCTCTCTCTCTCGCCCACTTGGGGGCCTTATTACGTTCCCCGAGCGCGCTGCCCGACAAAAGCCGGAGAGGAGCACTGCGAAGTTCAGCTGGAACGCTTGGAACGCGCCGAACGCAGGTCGCATCCCACACACTGCACGTCCCCTGTACGCTTTGGCCAGCCTGTGACGGAACTTGGACCAGGCTTGTCACCACGCTTCGCACAGGCTTTAGCCGGGCTGTGACCGCAGCAAGCAGACTCCGGGCCGAGCAGGAATGTGGGCCGATGCCTCCCGCTCACACCGGGATAAACTTGCAGCCGTGACGCAGTCGCTACGCCGTGGCGTGGCGTGGCGTGGCGTGGCGGTGGCACTAGGCTCGGCAACCGCAGCCACATTGTTCCGCCGCGCCCCCGTCGCCCCCGTCGTCCCCGCGCTTTGCAGTGCTGTAGCCGCTTGGGCGACGCGTCCGACCACTCCGACGCGCGCGCGCTCTGCAAACGAGAAGGTTGCGCAAAAAAAAATCGGAGACGCAAACACGACGACGGCGAGTTCCGGCCGCGCCAGCCGGCTGCCGCAACTGTGCGAATGTCACTTGGGGGAAGGACGCGTCCGAATCGTTTCCGAAAGGAGCTCCTTTCCGCCCCGCCCCGCCGGACCGCAGCTCGTGTGCGTCGGTGTGCGTGCACTCGGGCCGGGACGGCCGGGACCATGCAAGTGGTCCCTCGGTCTCTAGGTCCACCCAAGTCTCAGGCAGACGGCCGAGCCGAGCGGCTGGGGCCTGGCTCTCACATTCAACCCTATGAGGCCGTCTCTTTCCAGCCGAGTCTCCCTCCCTCTGAGGCCGCGGACGACCCTGGGCGGGGGTTGGCGAGGGGTTGGCGAGGGGTGGGCGAGGGGTGGGCGAGGGGTGGGCGTGGGGTGGGCGTGGGGTGGGTCGGCGCCAAGGAGGAGGTCATTCCAAGGGGCTGTTTTGCTCGCCTTGCCGGCCTTGCCTGCCATGAGCGGCCAGCTCGGTGCCACGGAGAGGGTGTCCTGGTGTCCGCGCATGCCTTGGAGAACATCATGGGAATCGGTGAGAAGGCAGGGTCGACACGAGCCCCGTCCGGTGGTCTGAGGCGCAAACTGAGCCCCAACCGAACTCGGACGTCAATTCAAACGAGCCCGGGTTCAAACCGAGCACGACAGGGCTCGGCCCAAAGCGGTCGGGGCTCAAACGGGGCGGGGATCATGTCGACCTTGCGAGAAGGGCGATGGGGGATGGGGGTCGAGACTGGACGCGAGAGTGCACTTCGTCGACTCCGTCACTCTGTGCGTTTGACGGCGACACGGCACGGAAGGTGACGGCGGGGCTGACAGCGAGCCGACATCGCACTCGGGAGGAGTCAGCGCGCCGCTCCGCTTATCCACGACTGCAACTGCCTGCGACTGTCACTGCCACGTGGCGCTGCCGTCCAAATAGACGGCCTGTCCAGGTGATATTCCCACCGGAGGGGCTGTTTCCCGAACTGGCGACGCAACGGCCCAGCCCAACCCCGAGAACTCCCCTAAGTGAGTGCGCGCGTGGCGACAACTGCGCAGCAGACCGCGTCGATCCGGTGTCACGTGGTGTGCGGGGCTGAGCGTGTGTGTGTGTGTGTGAGTGCGTGTGGTGAGGCTGTGCGAGTATCTGTGCGTGTTTGCGAGTGTGTGTGTGTGTCTGTCTGTCTGTCTGTCTGAGTGTGAGTGCGCTGCGCAGCACACCCAGCAGGAGGTCCGACTGCGGGGCTTAGGCCCATACGACCACCAACACCATGCACCCGCATGGATGCACGCACGGCTGGTGGGGCGGGGCGGGGCGGGGCTGGGCGGGGCGGCGCCACACACACCAAAACCCGTCGTGCCACACCTACACACGCACAGGCAGTACGCAGGTCCTCGGGCCAGCGCCTCATGCCACCCCGCCCCACCCCACCCCACCGCATGGCTGCAGGCCCCGCGCCGCACCCGCCCAAGGGACCTTGGCTGGCTGCATGCAGCGGCCTGATAATCTCACCATGGCGGTCCTACCAGCACTAGCAGCCCTTACGGCGCTTGCAGCACTCCCAGCCCTTGCAGCCCTCCCAGTACTACCAGCACTACCAGCTGTGCCACGAGGAAGGGGAGAGGTGGTGCCTCAAAGGGGCAGGCGCAGGCAATTCGTCTTGACAGCGATAATGGAGCAATGGCTCCGACACGATACGAGTGAGTCAATGCTCCAACGCGCTTGTGTGTGTGCGTGTGTGCGCGCGCGTGATAGAGTGTGTGAGACTGAGTGTGTGGGCGGAGACAAGGGAAGACCAGGGCCTGCGGCCTGCGACCTGCGGGCAGCGCTGGCTCGATCCAGCCCGTAGGTCGGTACAGGTCTTATCTCCAGCCCGGCAGTGGCACTCGGCCCCGCAGAGCTACGCGGAGCATGCCGACGCATGTGTGCCTCGCCACTACACTCCAGGGAATCCCCTGCCTCCAAGTCCCTGTCCACGCCGGCCTACGCCGTGCGGGCCGTGCGCGGACGCGGGCCGAGCGCGCGGCACTGATTTCGTTCGGACCAAACTTTCCGCTGATCACTGCGAGCGGAGCGCGGAGCGGTCGCAAACGCACGAGCTTTATTGCTAGCGAACGCAGGTGAGGGTGGTCTAGCCACACACTCAAGCGGGCAGACGACGAAGTTCTGCCCGCCCCCTCCCTCAAGTCCACCATCGTCCACCTATGAGTTCCCCTCGGTTCCCTCCGCCGCGGCGCCGCTGTCTGTTCCGTGTTCCCGCAATATCGAACTATGTCCACTCATCGCGCTGCGTGGCAGCTCTCTTGCTCATCAAAGTGCTCCCTCCCCCTCCCTCCCTCTCCCCGGGCGCGGCGATCAAAATTAGATTGGCGGCTGGACTGTCGGGCCGCAGGCGGCCAGCGGGCCAGCAGGGAGTGGTGGCGACCGGCGCACGGCACAAGACCCCCGCTCCGTTTGAGCCCCGACGGTCTGTGGCACCAAACCCGGTTTGAGTGCAGCTGGGTGCGGGGTAGGCGGGCAAAGCCAATTCAGATTGGGTTTGGGCTCGGTTGGGACCCGACCGAGGACCCGACCCGAGGGGTCGGCAACTCATATATTACTTCGTACGCGGTGGCTATATTACCCGTATATTACCTTTATATTACCATATATTACTTGCATATTACCACAATTTCACCTCTATAATACCCTTATATTACTATATATTACTTTGTATTTCTTTATATTACACATATATTACCTATATTACTGGTAATATACGTATACTCCCCCGTACACGGCCAAGGGAAGTTGCCGACCCCTCGACCCGACCGAGGACCCGACCGAGGACCCGGCCCAGCCCAGGTCGGGCCGTGGGGCCTCACGCCATCGGGGTTCATGGGCTGCATGCCGGTCGATGCTGATGCGCACTGTTTCGCCCACTCGTCGTGCGTGTTGTGAAAATGTTAAGCCGCCACTACACCGTGTGTCGGCTTGCGCGGCCCGGCGGGCCCGGCAGCCGCGGGCGGGGGCGGCCCGGCGCCGCTCGGCGGGGAGGTCGTTGCCGCCTTGCCCCTTGCGCCTTGTCGCCGGGAGGGCGGATGGGGCCTCGGCTGGGGCTGCTGGGGGCGGGGCGGGGCGGCGTGGGGCGGCGTGGGGCGGCGTAAGGCGGCGCAGGGAGGCGCGCGGCGGCGCGGGGTGCAACACCCTCCCCTCCACCGTAAGCCTCCCCGGCGCGGTCTCTCGTTCTGCACTCACCAAAACACAGGGTAGCAACTCGTGGCGGAGATGTTTCCCCCCGGCGTCCTCACAACGGCGTCCTCTTGAGCCAGGCGGCGAGGTCCTGGCGGCGGCGCAGCGTGGTAAACACAAGTAACAATCGATACAGTGTCCGGGGTGCGCGGTGCTGGCGGTGCGCGCGAGTGTGCTGCAGCCGGCAAAGCTCCGCGCTCAGCCTCAGCCGCACGGTCTGGGAGTCCGTCCGCGAGGAAGCTCCGCTGCACTCGCGCCGGTAGTACCGGTTCGCCGCGTCTCGCCCGCGTGTCCACACTGCTGACCTGCTTGGCCTGCTTGGCGCTCGGTCTCGGCGCCGCGCTGCTGGGCGAGAGGGAGAGCGCCGCAGTGCGCCGCAGCCGGGAAAGCCCTACGGCGTTACGTCGAGTGGCGGCAGACTGCGGCAGGCGGCGGCAGGCGGAACACTCAGTGAGACTTGCGCGCGGCACGAACACACGTCCAACCGGCTCGAGCGCCCGGCGACCACTGGCACGGGCACAGCCACGGGACGGCAACGGCACACGGCGCGGCGCCAAGCGCTCCACGCCCCGCCACGCCGCGGACCCGCGAGGCAGCGACGCCCCGCCCGCTTCCCCGCCCCGCCCCGGACGCGAACAGCTGATGTTTTCGCCAGCCCTCCTCGGCCGCGCACTGTAACCGCCAGTAACCGCCTGTGCCTCGGCCGCCTCTCTCTTCAGCTTGCTACAGCTCGCCTCGCTTTAGCTTGCTTTGGCCTGGTTTCACTCGCTTAAGCTGGCTTTAGCTCGCTTTATCTTGCTTCAGCTCGCTTAAGCGTGCTTTACCTTGCGATGCGCGGGGACAGAAAACGGAGGAGACACGGTGCATTTTGAGAACCCCCCTCCCCGCCTCGCTGAGCTTATTTTGAGATTCGCGAAGACTAATGCACGATCATGTAGGGTACCAATAACCAGTAGGCAGTGTTTTTAAGTGTCGAAAGTTTCTATGATACGGGTGGACGATTTTCCACCCGCTCCTGCTGTGCTTGATCCTTCCCACCTGCACTGACCCTTGTGTGAACATGGGGTCAAAGTGTAATGATGCCTATCTTTCAGGCGCCACCGGCTTGAGGATACTTTTGCCCACAAATAAACGTGTTGTTCTTTTTGTTTTGAATTCTTTTAAATCGACGACAGTGCCTCATGTTTTGGCAAGCTTTCAGTAAAGCGAAACGAGTTTCTGCTTTGTAGCGGATTTGAAAATGTTTTCCTGGCCTCCTGTTACAAACCTACAAACATCATCTCGAGACCAAATGCAGTCTTTCAAAGGGTATGAACACAAATCTTACCTTTTGAAGATGCAAATTATTCAAAAAGTAATTCAACCTATGGTCAAGAATGACTAAGTGAATGAATAAATGAATGAATGAAAAAGTTCGTAGTGATTGTGTGGTTGGCAACTTGGAAGTCGACTTGGACCGTAGCAATTTCTCATAAATAAGGGAACGAAGATGGGAGGGGGAACAGGCGAGCAGCGACAAGCTGCGACAAGCGCGCGGCCGCGGGCCTCGTGTTGTTTGACTGCCGTTCGGGCAGAAGTGTGCATTTCTTTTGCTTGGGTTTCAAGTGAACCTTGAAGCTCTTTCGGTCCACGAACGAAACAATTTCAGTAAGTACAAGTTCATTGCACTTGTGAAACTCATTCTCTGAGTTGTCATGTTGTTAATGTTTCGTCGGTTAAGCCTGAATCATGACTAGTGGCATGCGTCTATTATAACCCCTCAAGTTCATGTGATTTGGTGCGTTCCTTTTCACTATTGATTCGCGAGTAAGGTCCTCGGTTTCGTGGTATTTCATGCACTTCCCAAGTTTCATTTACAAGTTTTAGTTTCGTTGTTTATTTTGATTCCCTTTGTTTCGGAGCCCCTGTCCAAAATTCAAAGCTTTGAGGAAAATAGAAACTTCTCAGCCAAGCTGTCAATACCAAATGTCTTTGAAAGAATGTTTCGAACTTCATTTGATTCACTCTGAGTTGCCAATTTTTGTTCTTTGTCTAATGGGTCCCAATTTGGTCACAGAGCAGCAGAATGACTGACTCTGTAGAAGTTGCCATTACTTCGGAAGCCAGTGGGCAACTGTGGTCTGTGAGTGTATGGGATACGGTAACCGGATCTCAACTCATGACTTACAAGGTAAATGGTCATCTAAATTTTGTGCCCTATGTTGTTGCTCAAACTAGAAACTTGTATTCCTAACATTTTGTGTTTATAGGGTGGTGGTGTTTGTGGCAATCATGCTGTCGCACTTGTTGGCTCGGACTACATCATCGGGGCTGAGAAAACGAAGCCTCTGCTTCATGTATGGCCAGTAAACAGCTCGGAACCATCTCACGACTTGCGTACTGTGTGTCCTGGTCTAATTGGAGCCTTAGCTGTAAGCCCCAATGGCAAATTTATTGTCGCAGGGATTGGAGAGAAAATTCATGTTTGGCAGGTAAAGTGTTCGTTTGTGAATGTAAAGTGTCCAATTTATTATCGTTAAATAGATTGAACTAGAATCCTAGTCATTTCCTCTTCTATTGAACTCAAATTTACTTTATTTTGTATAATTTTCTTTTTAACAGGTTGAGGCAGGCCGATTGATGGGTGTGGCAGCTCGCCATTTTCAACCTATCACATGTATTCGATTCTTTGAAGACGGCAGCCATTTTGTATCAGCTGGTGAAGATGGAATGGTTTGTGTTTGGTCTCTCAAATATCTAACTGCCACTGATAATGGGCATTTGGAAGCTATTCACAGTTTTTCGGATCATTATCTTGCAGTGAAGTAAGTACAATCAGTTCTAGTGCTTGGTATTAATTCCCATCCTTCTAGTTAATTTTCTTTTAATAATAATAATAACCCTTTGTGTTTCAGAGATGTTTATGTGGGTAGTGGTGGTTCAAGATCACGCATAGTATCAGTATCATTGGATGGCTCATGTAGAGTTTATGACTTAAGTTCTGGAAAACTCTTGTTGTCACTTGTTGTTGACGGTGAAAATCTGACATCAGTGGTCGCAGATGTTCTAGAATCATCACTGTTTCTGGGGTGCAATTCTGGAGACATATTACATGTCAGTTTATGTGACAAACCACGTCAACTACAGTGTCACCTTACTGAGGAGGAAAAGGAATCCGTTTTTAAAGGTAAATATGACTTGTAAGTCATGGCATGAATTCGTGAGAGTTCTGGCTAATATCCTGTATCATTTGCATCCCTCTTTTAGGTCACACTAAAACAGTTACAGCACTTTCCTCATCACAAGATGCATCAACTCTGCTCTCAGCATCCGCTGATGAAACTGTTCGGCTGTGGCACATTGAAAGTAAACAGTCCCTACGGACCATTCAGCATAAAGGACAAGTCACCAATGCCTTCCTTACATTCCTGCCCTCTCAAATATTTGCTGAAAAGATGAAACCAAATATTGTTATGCATCGTCTGCAGCGGGTGAATGATTCAGCTCACAGCTCTGAATTAAGTGTGGAAATTTCTGTTCTGAATGAGTTAGTGTTTACTCCTATGTTTGAGACTGAGGGTTATAGTATTTCTCAAGTTGACTTGAGCAAAGATCCTTCTGCTACATCAGAGGAGACATCCTACCATAAGAAACAAATGAACCTATTGCAGAAGAAAAATCTGGAGTTGTTCAAGTTGGCATCGGAGAAAATCTTCAATGGAGTCTGTGACAGTAGGAAAACAGAGTCTGTTCCTAGTCTTATTGATATCAATAAGTGTCTTCAATTAGTAGCATCTAAGAGCCTTGATATTTCACAGTCAGTCCATATGAATAGTGAAGATTCTCCAATTGTTAGGAACCCAGAATCTGAAGGGAAATCTAGAAAAGCCAAGAAAAAGAAGAGGGCTCGTATTGTGCATGATATTAGTGATTGAGCCTATTTGTGTCTTGCTGTGTTAAGAAGTTAGCTGTGATTTACTTCTTTAGCTCCCTTCATTTCTTTTGTGTTTTATAAGTAATATTGTTTCAGATACAGTTTTTGTTTTGTATTAATGTGGAGTTGACCTGTAAATGAAAAACCAATAAGTGTAAAATTTGGTTTGCTGCTGACATTTGAATGGCTCTCCTTTTCCTTTTATTGTCTATTGCCTTTTAAGTTTCTCCTTTGACCAGGATTAACAGAATGTGTTGAGTTCTCTTTATCAAACTATTTGCAATTGCTCCTTAACTTTTGTTTCAGAATTCTGTGTACTAAGCTGTGCGTAGATCTGTAAAGTTTATTACTTTTTTTAAAAAATAAATTGTTTGTTTCACCTTAGACTTTATTTGATTCAGAACCTCCCAAGTTCCGATCTGTGTGATCAACTGCAAGCAACAATGAGTTTCAATCAATATTAGGGGTCTTGGGAGGGACAAGAAGTTTAAGCCGTTAATTCCTTCATTGAACCAAACCATGCCGTGCTGTGGCTGTGGCTACTGACAATACCCAAGTAGTTTTTTGTTCTTTTCTTATCTTTCGGGGAAGGGTAGGGATGGAGGTGCGACTAGACCCTTGCCTATTAATTGTGGGAATCTAGCATTACTTAGGGAAACAAGTTGGTGTTTTGTTGAGTCCGGCGTCTGGCGATACCCCACGCTGCGGTGGAGGACTGGACGGCCTCTCCACTCATTCAGCAGCGCCCGCCCTCTGGCGGACGATCCGCAAGTTACTGATCAGCGATACTCCGGCCCCTACACACTGCGATGACGGAAAATGACGCCGCTCAAAAGCACAAACCAACACAAAATTCCGTTAAATAGATGAATTGACAACCATCAGCACCCAGCCAAGCGATCGGTTCGTCGCTGTCTCCCTCGCACCCTTTTAGAGAGCCTCATGAGTTCGACAGAGACAGAACGACGAAACGACTCTTTTGAATCGCTCTGTCTCTCTCGCACCCACACGGGATGCCCATGAGTGCGAGAGAGACGGCGACGAGAGTCAGATCAGAATGAGTCTTTTCGGCTGATCCTGATCCCACCGCTCAACAAGTGCCCTGCTTTGGGCCTTTTGGCAGGCCCCGCTTCAAGCCCTGCTTGCTGGAGCTGCCGGATCCCCGGTGCTGCAGCATGGCCGGCGTGCGCGGAGGCCGCGGGAGGGGCCATGGCCACGGCCGCCTGCCGGAGGGAGAGGCTCCGGACGCGCACGTGGCGGAGGAGAGCAAGAGGGTCATCAAGGAGCTCGTGGCGAAGCAGACGCTGGCGGGCACGTCGCTGCACCAGTGAGTATGCGTGGGCTGTGCCAGGCTGTACCGTGGACCCAAACGGCCCGGCCCGGTAGGGGAAAGGGGAAAGGCAAGGGGTGAAAGTTGGCACCCCGGGCGGGACTGGCGGGACGGGGTGGCCGTCAAAGCCACTTTCGGTTCGGCGCGTAACTTGACCGACGTCGCCGCGCTTCCGCGCGACCAGCATCGCCAACGCGGCAACGCGGCGGTCCCCCGGGGCCGAACCGCGCGCAAAGAAGGGCTGCTGTCAACCAGTCAGCAAGTTGAGAGCGCTTGCTTTCTTTTCCAGGACGTGTGTTTTGCCGCCTCTGCCGCGGCCCTCTGCTCTGCGTTCTCGGTTGATGCTGTCGCTTGCTGTCGCTGCTCTGCGACAGCGAATGCCTATGATGGAACGCTGCAGTGCAATGCCGGCGGCGGAGTTTTGCGTTCATTCACCTGTTTCATTTTCAAACAGCTCTGTCATTCCTTCGGCAAGGTTTCGCAAGTTCCCACTCGCGTAGAAACGCTTTTTCTGTCAAAATTAATTGTGCACGTCTAAGTTTGTTCGTTTCTTGACTCCTTGCTGGGAGAAGCGCTCGTGGGCCTTGGAGGAGGTCACCGGGCTTGGTCTGGGTTCTTTGCGGTGCACTGGACGAGGCCCTTGTCGTCGACTTGTCTTCAAATTGTTTTCAAATTGTTTTCCGACTTGTCTTGGACTTGTCTTGCAGGCAGCGCGCCAGGGAGCGGGAGCGCGAATTCCACCGCGCGGCCGCCGTGCTGCCGCTGAGCAGCGTGTCGTCGGGGGCGTCCAGCCTGCGGGACTTCACGGCCAGGGCGGAGCGCGCGCGCCACGTCGAGGACCTCGCCGGCACGGGGCTGCCCCTGCACGACCTGCAGCTGCTGCTCAGCCACGGTAACGCCACTCTGTAATCAGAAACGCCGAAGTGGGGCATTTTCAGCATCCGCATTTTGCGGAAGTGCAGAGTTTGCCGTCTCCACACTTGGTTTGACAGTGCAGTGGCCAGTGGCTGCCGGCCACCACGTCGGCTACCCCTGGAGACAAACAAAAACATGTTTGGCTTGATTTTTGTTCTTGTTACGCAGAGGAGGATGAGGCGTCCCGGCTGTCGCTGCCAGAGCGCCTGGCGCGCGAGGAGCGCCTTCGGGACATCCAGGAGCGCCTGGCCAGCACGTCGAGCACGTCCACGACCACCGCAACGACAGCGGCCGCCAGCGGGGAGCAGCCGGGGTGAGTTCCACGAACTGCCGTCGGTGGCGACCTACACTGGAAGCAATGTCTCACTCCACCGCCGTGGCCCTGCAGGCCGAGCCGCCACGTCCAGGAGCTCGACGCGTCCCTGCGGCTGGCCGGCCGGCTGACCCCCATGGCGCGGCTGGCCCTCCTCAAGGCCGGCCGGCACGACGACGGCGACGGCCGCGACCAGGACGCCGACGACGAGGTGCCCCGCTTCCGCGACGCGGCGCCGCCCGCCGAGGACCACCCCGCACTCCGCCTCGGCGCGCTGGAGCGGCGCATGTTTGGCCACCTGGACGCCGGTCCGTCCACCAGCGGGGAGGCGCCGTCGGCCACCTCCAGGAAGCGGCGCCGGCTGAGGCAGGCCGTCGACCAGCCCAAGGTAAGGCAAGGCAGCGGACACGCACGCGGACACGGCAACCCTCTCGCAGCCGAGTGTTCGTGTTGCCTACCGCCAGCTTGGCAGGTGGGGTCGGGTAGGCTACCCCAAAACAGCCGAGTGTTCGTGTTGCCTGGCATGCGATCATGTGTGGTCTAGCCCTTAATGGTAATGGTAATGGTCGGGTAGGCAACCCCAAAACAGCCGAGTGTTCGTGTTGCCTACCACCAGCTTGGCAGGCGGCAAGGGGGGTCGTGTAGGCAACCCCAATGCAGCCGAGTGTTCGTGTTGCCTACCCCAAGCTTGACAGGCGCCCTCCGGAGCATTTGTAGCCTCGGGTTGCCAACCTTCTCCTATATGTATTTACGTGTGGTGACTTTGTCCCTTGCTGTGCCCGAGCCATCCCTATCCATCGTCACCAAGGCTGAAGTCACTGTCTAGTCATTATCGTTCTTCTGTTCGTCTATATTCTTCCGTGACAATCGTGAGTCCGCCAAGGTGGTTTTTTTTACGACGTACACTGGTCTACGGCTTACGGCTTCGCCGAACTTATCGAATAGAGCTAATAGTCGCATGTGCAACGATATCAGTACAGTAAAAGAAGGAGCAATTTGGTGCTGAAAGTTTTGTTTGGAAGTTTGATTTAAGGCAATAATGTCAATAACTGAATTCACTGCCAAAATTGTACGACGAGGGAGATGTTTATGAGCGAGGAAGAGTTAGTGTGACTTGAGCAAAACTGACAGAACGATGTCGGTCCTGGGCCCCACACTGTTAGGAGGTTGTCTTTGGAACCGGGGCGACGAGACAAAACCAACGGTGCCCGTTTCAAGCGAATCGGAGAAGTTTGGACCCGGGTTGAAATCCCAGTGGGGTATATTTTGAACATTCTTTTTATTCGAGTTTTTGCATTGTTTCTGACTCGGTTTCTGATGTTTCTAAGGGCGCTGATGACGAAAATAACATCTGTTTTGACCCCAGACTCAGATTCAAATCCCATTAGGGTTAAACATAGGTGAAATTTGTACATTTCTAAATGAAAGGGACGGGCCAAAGTTGCCGATGTGTATCGCTACTTTTCCTGTTATTTCTAGCTGGTGCTGGCCGCGTCGCCGGAGTTGCTCACACTGAACAACTGTGCCTTTTCCTGTGTTAATCTCTCCACGAAAATTTGAATTTGTGGATTTCACGCACGCTCAATTTCGTGCAAAAAATTTACACACGGAAAGAATTACATAGTAATTTTACTGTGTGGCATCGTAGACCCGAGATCGTGCGTCAGGCACTGGGTCGTGGTTTCGTTGTTTTGACGGTCTGGGCACGAGTCACGACCACTGGGCTTTAAAAGGGCGGCGCTGGGGACGGAGGGCATCATCGTCCACCATGGCTCGTCTCAGCTTCGTCGTCCTCGCCCTCTGCGCCGTCGTCGCGGTAAGTCCGGGTGCCACCGAAAGGCAAGCAGCCCAGCCAGGCGGCCAGTGTGGTGCCAAGCTCACGTCAATCTGTGAATCTCAATCGCAGGCCGTCGCCGCTCACCCGCCAGAGCAAGGTGGTCCCCAGGGTGGCCCCCCCGCCGGTCCCCACGGTGGTCCCCACGGTCACGGTGGCCCCCAGAAGCGCGGCCCCCACGGCGCCCCGGCCGAGCACGGCCTCAAGGCGTGGCTCCACGCCAAGGAGGCGCAGCTCAAGAACTGGGCCCACAAGGAGGCCGGCCAGCTCAAGGCGCAGTGGCAGACCAAGGTGGTGCCCCAGATCAAGGCCCTCAAGGAGAAGCTGGGCGCCGAGTGGCAGAAGGACGCCCCCAGGATCGTCTCCCTGCTCAAGCAGAAGACTGGCGCCGCCTTCGACAAGGCCGTCAACTTCGTCAACAAGAAACTCCAGAACTGAAGTTTCAATCGCGCAACGCACAGCGAGGGTGCCCATAGGGCTGCAATAAAAATGCCTTACCTGTGAACGCTTGTCAGCTTTCTCCCCTCCTTGCGGCGTCCTGGCGTCCGGCTGCACGGAACACACCGAACACTCCGGCCCGAACGATAGGGGATTGCTGAAAATACAACTACCACTACAGAAAATACACTCCGACCAGGAAACGAAGAGCTCCGAGTTCTCGCATTCGAGGACCACTGCCAATGGTAATGGTAGCCAAGGCGGCAGAGGGACTCGACCGGCCTCGACCGCGAGAACTCAGAGGTCTTTGTTTTCTGGTCGGAGTGTAGCACAAGTTCGAGAATTAGAAAAATGAAATAAACCGAAGACTCAACACGTACAGTGCAGTTACAGATTGTTAGGTCCCTCGGCGCATTCAATTTGATTCAGTTCGAGGGTGAATGCGTGCAGGCCTGCCACTCCCTTTGCCCCAGAGAGCCCAAGCCACCCTCAAAGGCGGCACTCCGGAGGCCGAGGGACAGTGCGCCCTTTTTACTCGGCCGTCGTGCAGTAGTTGCTTTTTCTTTTGCAGGCACAGGGCGCGGGTGGCCACGGCGGCCGCCCTTCGAGCAGCTCCGTGGGCGGCGTGGACGGCGTGGGCGCGTCGCTGTGGGACGTCCGGGACGCTGCCGTGGCCGAGGCCCGCCACTCCAAGGCGCACACCTCGACGGCCTGCGCACGGCGGCCGCACGGCCCCGCCAGGGCCAAGCAGTACACCATCCAGGACGGCAAGATCGTGGAGCTGGGCGCGGCGGCCGCGCACCGCGCCGGCCGGCCGGAGGACCCCCAGGGCCACGCCCAGAGCCACAAGGGCGCGCCCTTCGTGGCGACCGGGGAGGGGGCGCTGTCCCCAGAGGACCTCCGGAAGAACCGCATGTCTGTGGAGGAGATCCGCCAAATGCCGCGGTTCGCGTCGTACGAGGAAGGCACCCCGTCGACGGTGAGCTCCCCGGCCACGACTTTCACCAGCTGCTGCGCGCTGCGGGTGTCAACATGGGGCTTGTTGCAGGTGCTGTACGTCAAGAACTTGGACGGCGGCGTGACCGAGGACGACCTGGCGGCCGTGTTCGGGAGCTTCCAGACCTTCCAGGCCTTCCAGGCGTCGCCGGGGCCCAGCCGGCCCTGCCCGACGATGCGGCTGTGCACGGGCCGTATGCGCGGCCAGGCCTTCGTCACCTTCCCCAGTGAGTGCCCAGAGGGTCGCGCCACAGCCACGGTCTGTCCACCGCAACACAGTGGACTTGCCAGAAGACCGGTGGGGGCGACGCGTTTTTGAGCTCCGGAGTCAGCGAACGTGTGACCCCCACCAATGGATTTCTCCCCAAACGAGGAATTCATTGGTGGGATCACACGTTCGGTTTGAGTCCCATTTAGCTCAAAACGCGTAGAATTTTGGCCGCCTCCACCGGTCTTCTGGCCCACTGTGTGCAACAGGGGTAGTTGGGCCTTGCAACGTCGCTTCGCCCTTGCCCCGCAACCACCCACATGGAGCGGGTTGCCGGCGCTCTGCTGCTCGCGCGGCTGTGCGTCTTAACATTCTTCAGGAGCCCGTCACGTCGCGTGCGGTGGTGAGAACGCCGGCAACGCTTGCGGCTCTAACGGACCTGTCCTGTCCTTTCCCGTCGGTCTTATTAACAAAGTTTGCGGTGCTGCGGCGCCGAGCGAGACCTGCTGTAGCAGACTGATTCCGGACAGCACCTGTCTCTCTCGCACTCACGAGCGGCGTCCCGTCCCGTGGTGGTGCGAGAGAGACAGAGTCTTCTGGTGCTGACGCCCGCTGACGCCCGCTGACGCCGAGTGCCTCGTGTTCCAGGCCAGGACGCCGCCAGCGCGGCCCTGGAGGCGGCCAACGGCTTCCTGCTCAGGGGCCGTCCCATGATCGTGCAGTACGGCCGCAGCCACAGCTGAGCCGGCCGAGGCACAGTGGGCCAAAAGACCGGTGCAGGCGACCAAAACTCGAGACGCGTTTTGAGTTCCAGAGACGATAAACAGGACTCAAACCGAACGTGTGACCCCACCAATGGATTGCTCTCCGAACCAGGAGGGGGTCACACGTTCGGTTCGAGTCCTGTTTATCGACTATGGAGCTCAAAACGCGCCTGGAGTTTTGGCCGGCCGTGCTTGTCGTCTCGCCCGCTGTGTGACAGGAGCCGGCCGGAGCCCAGCGACTTGCGGCGCAGTCGGCGCAGGATGCCAACAACAAACACCATTTACTTCATCTTGATCTCATTGTCGAAGTACAGCCACCATCTTGTTTTGTGAATAAACGAAATGTGAAACGAACAAATGGTCTATTTCTGTACCCCGGTGTTTTTTTTTCGTTTCAGCAGCACTTGGTGGAAGTGGGGAAAAGGGGGGGGGGCGCTCTTCTCAACGACAACGACTCCCGGAAACCCCCAATCTTGTTCCTAAAAAAAGGGTACGCAAATAGTAAGCTTTTTCTTTAAAAAAAAAAATTCAGAAAAAAATTTACCAGTTGCTACTCTAGGGACGAAGTTTTCTTGGTGGGCTAACGGATGGCTAGTCCGGGAAGGAGAAAGGGAAAGGCACAGCGCGGCGGGACGCTCGCTTCCGACGGCTTCCGATGATCACATCATTTTGCATCATTTGCGGAGGACGACGCGATTGCACGCCGTCCGCTCCACCGCCGCAGTGAAGCGTGGCGGAAGGGGAGGGGAGATCATGGAGCGTCTCCATCGGCGGGGCCAGTCTGCTGGCACTGATGCGGGCCAGCCCACCGCCTCGGCGTCAAGCGCGAGCTGAGGAAGCAGCAGACTGATTCCGCGAGTCGTTTTCGTCGCTCTGTCTCTCTCACTCTCAAGGGACGTTCCGTGTAGGTCCGCGAGAGACACAGCGACCAAAACGACTCTCGGAATCAGTCTGCGGCCCGGCCCCTGCTGCCAGACTCATAGTGAGACGGCGACTACCTCGACGGGCAGCGGAGCGTGGCCGGGGGTAAAAAAAGGGGGTGGGGGAAGCTCAGCGGCACTACGACAACGGCTTGCGAGGGTTGGAAATCAGAAGAACACCTCCCCGTCAACGTCCACTGTGCCGCGCCAGGCTGCCAGCGCCCACTAGCGGACGGGCGTTTCGTCCAATTTGGAAAATAAAACCACGAGTGCCGCGTCGACACAAGCCGCCTACCACACCGGTCTACCACACTGTGCCACCACGCTGGGCGTAAAACGTGACGTCGGCGTCGTGACGGCGTGTCGGTTTATCCCCATTCCTTTTGATCCAGCTGCTGAATGACCACTCGCGTGTCCGGCGTTGTCTCACTCGCACTCGTGCTGCGCGCAGCTGGAGTGAGAGAGAGAGAGAGAGATGGCGGCCACGAGTCTCAGGTGGTGGACGTCGGCCGGGCCGGGCGATGTCGCTCAGGCCTGGTGCGGAGCGATGCGGGGCTAGTCGGGCAGCCCTCGCCCGTAGACGCCTGTAGGCGGCGGGGTGCCTTGATTGGAAGATGTGGCGTCATTCTAGCCCCCTCCCCCTCCCCTTCCCCTTCCCTGCCGCCTCTGCGTTCACGGCGGATATGAATCTAATAAAAGAGATCCCGGAGTGTCGCCTGAGCGCGCCTGACGACGGCACGACGCCCGGGGCTCGGCTCGGCTCGGCTCAGTCGGCCACGCCCCGAGCCGTTTTAATTAGCTGCGAATCTTTCACCCGTTTCGCCTGGCGCGCCGTGCCGCCGACGCATGTCTCTTCGTCGCTCTGTCCCTCTCAGTCGTGGGCCGTCACCGTGGGGCCGCGAGAGAGACGGAAGGCGCTGCTCGGAACGAACCTGCAGGCCGTCTCGCTGGCTGCCACTGGCTGTGTCGAGCTAAAAGTATGAAGCCCGATACGCGAACGCGGCGGCGGCAGATCCAACTTGATTCGACAAATAAATAGCGAGGCTCGAAACGCGAGGAAACAACCCCCGCGTCGCTCGTGTCGCGTTGCTTCATTTTTCCGCCTCGCTGAAGGTGTCTGAAAACCCCCCGGGCAAAAGTACGGTCCGCCCCGACGGGCACGCTGAAAGGGTAGCACCGCGGTGCTGTCGGCGACGACCGGCGGAGCAAAGGAAAAGTTGTTTGAAAAGGGACATTTCGCGGGGGAAGGTTTACTGTTTATTCAACGAATGAGACGTCACGCTCGCTAAGATTGTGAAGCGCGTCCCCTTCGTTTGAAGATTCGTTTCACCATGGCACGCCCGACTCACACAACGTGTGCGCCGTTCCTTGTTCGAACGTGCAACAGCTCCAACGAATGTGACGCGAGAGAGTGTCGTGGACAGTGAGTGTATAGTCAGGGCAAAGTAGCCGAAACTGCAGTAATTATGCCGACCCGGGAACAGTGTCCTACACTTGAAGCCTAAAAGGTAGGCAAAAAGTCGCACTTTGCCCTTACACACGGCAAAAACGGATTCTGGTTTTCCCAGGAAGCCCATAGGGAAGACGTAGGCGACTTCCAGGGAGTTCCTGGGAAAACCAGGAACCGTTTTTGCCGTGTAGGTAGGCAAATTTTGCGCCTGAACCGTCTCTGGATCCACGCCTGGTCGTTGTCATGTTCCAACTGCGTGAGTTGGTGAGGCTACCCTTTCGGGTGGTAGGGGGCAACAGGGGCGGAGTGCAATTTGAGAGCTGCATAGTAGATGCTAGCCGTTTATTGGCGAGGAATTGGTCGCGCTGCAGGCCTACCTCTTAGTGGCCCTTCTTCTTGCCCTTCTTCTGGCTGGTGCCGGCCTCCCCGCCGGAGTGGGGCTGGCCGGAGCGGATGGGTGAGGAGTCCCGGGCGTTCTTGCCCTTGGCGAGGTAGCCGTTGGTCTGGTGGCCCGTGTTCTCGTTTTGGGTGTAGTCGACCTGCTGGCCGACGCCGTCCTTGACGGTCCTCCTGGAGGTGGGGCTGCCGGGGTTCTTGAACCAGCTGTTGCCGGAGCGCTTCACGAGCAGGTGGGGCTGCTCCTCCTCCTCGGCGTGGACCAGCACGGCCTGCAGCCAGTCAGACAGGGAGCTCTAGAATGCATTCATCCTGGCAGGTACAGTGCACTCACAAGTGCGTTATGCACAACTTTGTACGACATTGCGTGGGCACGCGTTTTGAAATGCGCGAATTCGTGCGTAGCTAAGCATGGAAATGTGCTTTGTTATACGCAGAAATGCGTACATTTCTCGCGTATGCTCAATTTCGCGCTTAGCTATGATCATTTCTAAAAATCTAGCGAAATCTCGGTGAAATCCCTACCTTTGAAGAATCCTGTGTACAAAAAAATTTCAGGTGGTTGCCCCCTTGAAGTGTGGGACAGTCTCTCACAGTTTGACGGGAACCAAAATGTCCCACGCCCACAATAGTGTGAACCACGTTTGTCACATTCGTGGCATGAGGTCAGGAGCGAGTGACACACGGGGAGAAGATTCTAGCCAGGCTACTCACCGCGAGGCACACCAGCGCGAAGACTGAGAGCAGTTGGAAGTTCATGGTGATGGAGTGTGCCGCCTCACGTCGAGCCACCCCTTATATAGGGCAACGCGGCACGCCTTGCGTCGCCTTGCGAATGACTCGTGCGGCGCATGCGGCTCGTGTTCCACGAAAAATCAGAATCGACAATCTTAGCCAACTCATTGGCGTTAAAACTGCCGCCGAAACAGGTGAGGCTCGTGTTGCTTGCCTGCGCACTCAGGGCCTGCCTGCCAAGGTGGTAAAGGGCCAAAAATTTCGCATTTCACACGGTAAAAACGCCCCCTATAAAGCGAGCAAAACCAAGGGAGTCTTGAAATTGGTCAGCATGCGTGAATCCAAGGAGTTCTGTGGTTTTCCGAGGAAGTCCACCTTTTGCGCCGGTCTACCTCTCGTACGACGTATCAGCTTTGCGGCGTTGCCTCGGGCGTTGCTATCCTATACGACCGTGCGTCCTTCAGTGGTTCTCTGGGAGAAATAAAGTACGGAAAAGTTGCGGAAGAAGACCGGTTAACAATTTTTATGAACCATCCGTACTTTCCAACAACGAAACCTTGGAACAAGCATGGACGTTCCGTGCTTTTGTATTCTGGTCGTCCGTAAATTTTCAGACAGACACAGACAGACAGACAGACAGACAGACAGACAGACAGACAGACAGACAGAGACTAAGGAAAATTTTGTCGATTTAGGAAGGGCTGGGCTTTTTCCGCTAATACTGAGAGTCCCTCCTGCGAGGGTTTAGTTCCACGACAACCACACTGTGTTTCAAAGAAACGAATGTTCATGTCACGGTCGTTCGAATGTTACGTCAACACGTCAATCCACGCCAAAATAAAATGACTGCTTGGATCTAAACTAGTTAACTTTTCTTGTGTGTTTTTTTTTTAAAGAAAATTTTTATTTATCCCAGTATAAAGAAATATTTTCTTTTTTTTTCTTACAAAAAAGGATTAACAAACAATTTTTCTGTGTGCACAACGAATGTGACTCTTGCTCATTTGACAGGATTATCATGTTCAACCGACCGTGACACGGTTTGCCCACGGAGGAACGTGACGTAGGATTGGCGTACCGGCCGCCTCGAGCGCCACGATCATGTGCGGCCTGGCCTTTAATGGTAATGGCAATGTTGGGCGGGCCAGCCCGCACGCCGGCCGAGTGCGGCGGGCCGGCCTACCCCTCCGTCTGCAGGCGCTCGCTACTGCTGCGAATGCTGCGCGCTCGGCCGGTCAGACCGTCGGTGGCTGTGTAACTTCTGCAAGGCACCCTCTGCTGCCACGGGCCTGTTGAACTAGTCAATTCACTCGCTCGCCGCGCTTTCCGGAGCGCGGGAGCACCCGGAGCCAGAAATCGGTGGCAACCTGGGATGATCCAGCGGTAGCCCGGCGTAAACCAAAGGAAGTTCCTGAAAATTTGATTTAATTTGGAAGTTATCCGCCCGCAGGTATTCCGGACAAGCTGGCTGACACGACTTTTAACGGTCGGTTCGCGTCGCGCAAAGCTCATAGCAGGAGGCTGGTTTCGAGCTCTGCTCTCGTCGTCGCTCTGTCTCTCTCGCACTCGTGGGGCACCACGTCTCGGTGCGAGTGAGACAGAGCGCAAACAGTGTTCTCGACGGCGGCGTCATTCCGCCTCGACGGTCAATCTTTTATGACGTGGAATGGCGCGAAAACGGTTCACTCGCGGGCCCTGATGTTGTTCGGTGGGGCAAGCCGGCACGCCGGCACGCCGTCCTCGAGGCGGAACGGAGAACTCTCGCTCCGCGCGCCGCCCACGCAGAGCCACTCAATGAGTGTGCAGCCTCGCCTCGACCTGTGCACGCCACGCTGTGCACGCCACGCTGTGCAGCGCTACGCTCCAAATTGGCGGGCCCAGAAACGGGGCCCCACATTGTAGGGGGCAAATGTCGCCCAGTCTCGGGGTGCACAAATCTTCACACATCTGGCCTTCTCCCATGGTAGGGCATGCACAGGTATGCAGTTTCTGAAGCACCTCAGGTGCTGCCAAGAGCAAGTCGCTTAATGATTTGTGCACCCCGAGACTAGGCGACAAAGGTGCCCAGGAACAGGGTGACCAGGGCGCCCTTAAAGTGGAGAGGTGACAAAAGGCATGGGCATGCCAAATTTGGAGTGTAGCCGCGCCCGCCAGTCCGCCATGACCGGATAGCAGCTGTTCGCCGAAACCCCGAGCGCCGCACGCCGCGCGCCGCCCCGTCCCTCCGGTGGTGGCCTCCGCGGGGACGGCGCGTGGCGCGCGCGACGACAAGGCCGGCCGGCTAATCCCGGACACGTAGGTCGCGGCCCCGCATCACATGCGCGGGGCGCCCCGCGCGCCGGCCGGCGTAGGCAGGGCGTGGTGGGCAGTGTAGTGAGCGGGGCGTGGTGACCTTGGCGTTCTGGTGGGGCGTTCTGGCGGGGCGTTTTGATGGGGAGTTCTGGCGGGGTTTTCTGGCGGAGCGTAGTGGTGGCGTTGTCGGGCGTGGTGTCGGGACCAGTCGGGGCGATCTGGCGGGGCGTTCTGGCCGGGCTCGGGCCGGGCGTTCTGGCAGGGCATTCTGGTGAAGCGTGGTGTCGAGGCGTTCCAGCGGGGCGTTCTAGCGTGGCGTTCTGGTGGGGCGTTCTAGCAGGGCGTGGTGGCGGGGCGTTCTGGCGGGCCGTGGTGGCGGGGCGTTCCGGCGGGGCGCGGTGACGCCGGGGCGACGCCCCAACAACGCGCGGCCCGATGGGGATGCTGCCTGCCGCCGGGCTCCGGGCGCGGGGAAGCGGGGGAGGGAGGGGGCAGTGGCGGGGCTGTGCGCAGGTGAGCGCCAGGGACGGGCCGTCCACGCGCTGGCGGCGCTGGCGGCGCTGGCCCCCTGCTCCCCTTGCTCCCGCCCCCAGCAGCTATAAAACGACGAGCTGCTCATCTCCAACACCCTCTTCTTCTGAGACCGCCGCCCGGAGCACACACCCCACGAGGAACGCAGCACCGAGCCGAGTCCGGTACCCGGTACCACCAGGAACCCGGCGACGACACCGACGACACCGAGGCCATGCGGGAGTACGTGCTGCTCTTCGCCGCGCTGGCCCTGGGGGCCGGGGCTGAGTCCCTGCAGGACCACGGTGAGCTGCAGCCTGAAGGCCCAGCAGGCCTCGGAAAACCACCTCTTAAATGTCTCTTAGTTACTGTGTGTTGGGCGTTTCGGGGCTTCCATGGGTGTCCGACTCCGTTCCGCTGGTTCGGGCTCCGCGATTCGCGCGACCCTCCGTTTCCCCAGACCTCTATGTGGTGTGTGCTGCGCAAGGCTCTGCAAGGTGCCACCGCCACGGCCTCCAGTTGCTTCCTCGTGTCGACGCGGTGCTCGCTGTCGCGGTGGTCGAGCTGCACGGCGTGCCCACTGAGGCCACGGCCATGGCCACGGCCTTTGCCACGGCGCCACGGCCGAGAGCGGCCGTGCCTTTTTTCAGGACTCCCCCCGCTCTCCCCTCGCCGCTGCACCGCTGCGGAATATTGAACCCACGGCCGAGACTTGTTCCCTGACCCTTTGTTTTTCTTCAACAAGTGCATTTCCAACTTGGGCCATCTCGGCAGCTGCCGTTTCGGGCCTCGCCAATCCCGGCAGCGCCTCAGGGGTTTGCCGTTTGTGGACAGGCTGTCACCGTCAGCGCGGCGGCACGCGGCGGCACGCGGCGGCACGTCGTCGCGGCCAACAGTCGTAAGCAGCAAACGCTGTCCGGAGTGACTTGGGAGCCCGACTTCGTGACAGGGCGTCGAGTCCAGTCCGCCCACTCCAGTCCAACTGAGTTTTGTTGTTTTATTTGTTGGTGACCTTTTTTTTCTCTAAGCATTGGACTCATGATTGCGTGCGCGGTGCACTGTCCTGCCTGGCGGCGTGGCCCGCAAGGGAGGAACGCGCTGCGGGGCGGGGCGGGGCGGGGCGGGGCGGGGCGGGGCTGTAATCCCGGTGCGCCCCACCGCCCCACCGCGCCCCGTGTTGCGGTCGCCTAACTCCGGCCTAGCCACGCGTGACGCTGCACTGGCTGCACCCGCACTAAGCCGGCCTAACTCCCAGTCCCGGAGGCTGATTCCGAACAGTGCTTTCGTCTGTCTGTCTGTCTGTCTGTCTGTCTGTCTGTCTGTCTGTCTGTCTGTCTGTCTCTGTCTCTGTCTCTGTCTCTCTGCCTCTCCCTCTCGCACTACTTCGGGACGCCCTACGGGTACGAGAGAGACAGAGTGACGCCGTTGGGAATGCCGCGCTGCGTGCGGCGCCGCCACCAGCCGGGCGATTCAGAAGAGCGGTTTGTCGCTCTGTCTCTCTCACACCCTTATGGAGAGCCCCACGAGTGCGAGGGAGACAGCGACGAAAGCGACTCTCAGTCTTGCCCCCGCCAATGATGCGTTTGTTTCGGCAGAGGACGGCCCGACGGAGCAGCACAGCCGAGTGCAGCGAGAGGTGCAGGGCCTGTTCCCCTTCCCGCGGGTGGGCAGGGCCACGTGGGCTTCCAGGGACTCAGGTAGACCGGTGCAACCGGTGCAACCGGTGACCGCGGGACTTGTAGACGCGGTGCACTTGTGACGCACTTGTAGACCTCGGCACTCGTAGTCCACTACACTTGTAGACTCTTCCTATTGTAGTCTCTTCCTATTCTTTGCACCTATAGCAACGACTTCGCCACTGTGCATTATAAGTTACACCTGTGTGAACGTGAACAACATTGCGGGGTCCTTTCCCGCACTGTAACCTTTGAGCCAACTGGGAGGGCTGCTGGCCGAGCCAGACGTGGTCCACTTCCAAGCTAAAACCGCTAAAACGCGGCCTTCGGCTGGTGAACGGAACTTTGTAAAAAACAACAAAAGCGTGACTTTCTATTTCTGAAAACGATTTGAATGCTGGAAGCAGTCCAGTGAGGTCGTTAGTCGCCGCGGCAGGCGGCAGCTAGCGGCAGCCATCCCAGTTGGCGCTCTGTGTGGCACTCTTCGCATGACTCTTCTAGTGCTCTATCCACTTTTCAGATCACCACCACTCTGTGCCTGCGGCCTGCTCGCTAAAGGACTGAGGGCGGAAGGGCGCCGCCTCTTTGAGGGACGCGAGATCCACTTGGGCCTCGCTGTCGCCCTGCAGACCGATTCCGGGCGTCGATGTCGTCGCTCTGTCTCTCTCGCACTCACAGGGACCACGCCACGAGTGCGAGAGAGACGGAGCGACGGAATCGACTCTCTGAATCGGTCAGCGCGTGTGAGCGCGTGGGCGGTGATGTGACCCGATGTTGGTTGGCAGGTCTGGGAGAGAAGCGCCAGGGCCTGATTCCCTTCCCGCGCGTGGGCCGCAGCGAGAACGCCGACCCCCGCGGCATGCCCGGCCTGCCCGTGCCGCTGGGGGCGCCCGCCGCCTGGCTCGTCGCGCCCGAGTTCTACCCCGGCAAGCGAGGTGAGCGAGAGAGAGAGAGAGAGAGAGAGAGAGAGAGAGAGAGAGAGAGAGAGAGAGAGAGAGAGAGAGAGAGAGAGAGAGAGAGAGAGATGGTGTTTAGTTTCTGAATTAACAATTATGGGGATGATGTAGGACTAGTGTCGATTTGGTAAATGAGCATGCTGTTTTTATGCTTCTTGAGGTTTTGATGAGAGCAGCGAGTGCCGTTTTCACATTTTGTTTGCTTATTTTCAAACCATTTTCATGAGGTGAAGATGATTATACATTAGGTTGTTAGAAAAAAATGAAACAAAATAGTTTGATTGGATTAACATTAGGCCTATTTGAAGAAATAAAGAAAAAATCAGGACATTTAAGAAGAAAATTCAACAAGAAGAAATTAAATTTTGTTAGAGTTTTAGTTTTTGAATTGCAGTGAAAAGGATATGATTCTAAGATGAAGCAGATTAAGCGCCTGGCAGGTAGGCCTCCAGGTCTTCTTCAGCGCGTAGCGGAGGTGCGTGTTGCCTATGCTGGAGTTAGCAGGCGCCTCGCGCTGTCTGTCTCGCATCTTCTTCTTCTTTCGTTTGGGGATTTGGATTAAAAATAGAAAAATAGAGAGAGAGCGAGAGAGAGAGAGAGAGAGAGAGAGAGAGAGAGAGAGAGAGAGAGAGAGAGAGAGAGAGAGGGAGGGAGGGAGGAATTGACCCTTCCGCTCGTCGCCAAGTAAAGAACCAAAGTAAACAAACAGCCAGGAATTAGTAGGGGAGCGCCTACCCTCTGGTTCCTGTATTTCTGATTACTTTTGTTCTCCGCCCGGTGACGGGCGAGAGCGTCCATTTGCCACAGTTTGACACAATTTGGCCAGTTCTTGTTGGACTTCGCGAGATCCATCTCAGAGACAAAGACAAAGTTTCATCGACTCGACGCCGTCGATGACCTCTCAAAGAATCCAATAGCAGGCACCGAGAAAGCGGTTAGCGCGAAGGTTCGACGACGCCACTCTGTGAGACTCGAGCGGCGGCCGCGGACGACGAGGGTGACGAGGATAACGAGGACGACCTGCTTGTGTTGCAGTGGCGTCGTGGGTGCCGTCGTCCTCACCACGGCTCGGCCGGCAGAGTAAACGGTTCGACTCGGACAGCGCGGCCTGGACGCTGGTCAACCTGCGGGGTGAGTCGAGTCAGCCACCACGCAGCCACGCAGCGCGCAGGGAGGCTGGAGGGGGAGGGAGCACCTAGTGACATGTTTTGCCGCCGCATTACCCGCCCTATGCTTAACATTTTGCATCGAACTCATCAATTGAACCTTCGACTCTAAGTTCCATCAGAAAATTTAAAAGGGGTCACCGAGTAACAGATAAAATACAGCCTGGAAATGATCTCTGTTTATGTAACTAGGTGCTCCACGGCGGGCCACCGATGTATCGGAGTTCCTGCTAGGACAGATGTCCTCAACAACCCTCCTAACTAGCATCCCTGTAACAAGGGGCTCCTGTAACGAGGTGCCCCTGTAACGAAGTGCCCGACCCTACCCCTTACGTCAAACTCTTTTTGGAGATCTGACACTGGCGCACGCTGTGAAACCAAGTGTGCGGAAGTCCACACTGGGAAGTGCAGACTTTGTAATCTCCACACTCCAAATGTGGGCGGAGACTCCTTTTTGGGGACTGCAAAGTTTGCTCTTCCAAGTGTCGAGTTCTCCACACTTGGTTTGACAGTGCACTGAGCGACGAGCCGCTGTCCGGGATCTCCAATGGCGTCACGTGAAACTTGGTTAAGGAGAGGGGGGCACATAGTGACACGGGGCTAGTAGTGACAGTTCGTGTTTGTACTGTTCCCGCGCGATTTTGCCCTCATAATTTTTCATAAGCTTCGTTCAAGTCCAAAACGATTTTTTGAGAAGGTGGTGGAAGAGAGAGAAGTGGGAAGGGCGTCTTTAATTTTGGGAAATTGACCCTCCGGAAACGAGGCATAACCTAAATTTTTTTTCCAATTGAAGTCCTGTAGCAGTCTTAATGATTTTGAAAGCTTATCATATGTTTCTCCGTTTGCTCTACAGTCAATACGTATATCGAAAAATTTTTAATGTATCAGTCCATCTGGATAAAGGGAGGTTAAGTTGCAAAGTTTACTTTGTCTCATGGGGAATAGTGAAAAAATTCGGGGGTAAATAGTGACACTCTTTTACTGGCATTTTTAAATTTATTGCCAAATTTTGTTTTGTTTATGTTTTTTATTGGGCTTTTAATTTTTTGGTCTTTATGTTGGGTTTTGGACCATTTTGGTTTGAGGTGAAGCGTTAAAAATTTTTTTTGGGTCTGGTCTCAATTCTTGTCGAAGAAATTTTCCCGCTCAATATGAAATTTTAGCTTTTCTTAATTAACTGGAAAAGTGATGTTCCATGTCCTCCAGGACATTCTACCAGTAAAAAGAAGTTTTTTAAGTAACAAAATATGAATGTTAATACTAAAAACTTTAAACTTTTGAAAAAAAAATTAAACGGGTATTTTATAAAATGATCAATGACCAAACCCAAAACCCTAGGTGGGCCTTAAAGAATTTTAGCCGTAAAACGTTGGGGAAAGGGCTTTTGTCAGTGAGAGTACACAAGAAGTGCAGCTGCTAACATATGGTAAAACGGCAAAGCCGCTGCTCCCCCTTTTGGAAAACCCCCAAAACTGTACCCTCTTTGATAAAAAAAATTTTGGGTTTTTCCTCTTAATTTAGTTTTGGGCACTTTTAAATTTCAAAAACATTTAAAAAAACTTTTTATAACTTTTTTGTGATGTAAAGAAGGGGGTTTTATCAAAGGAAATTGATAGTGTCACTATGTCCCCCCAACCCTGTCACTATTTACCCCAGGGTGGGGTAAATAGTGACAGTTGCAAGGTTTACCAGAAAAGCTTTTGGAAGGGATTTGTGTGACTCAGGCAACTCGAATGCTACCTTTTTTTACTCAAATAATACCATACTTCAGTTATCTTTAAAAAAGGGAAAAAGTCCCTTAAAACGCCCGTAGGCCGAAAAGAAATTATCTGTCATATTTGCCCCCCTCTCCCTTACGTGGCCGGGCGTCCGGGCCGGGCGGGGCGGTTTCCGAGGTAGTGCACCACCGTCGTCGCCTGACCGCGCCACGGTCGTTGTCTGCCAGCAGAGTACCCGGCAATGAACAGGCCGCAGCGGGGCCGCGAGTCGGCGTCCTTCACGCCGCGCCTGGGCCGCGAGCTGGAGGTGGACGACGAGGCCGTGCCCCACGACGCCAACCTCAGCCCCGAGGACGTGGCGGCCGGAGTGCGCCTGTAGGTGCGAGGAGTCCGAGGCTGCCGCCGCACGACCCGTCGGCTGCTCGCCCTTGGGCCCTGGGCCCTTTACCGCGTACTGTGCCGCCACCAGGTCGCGGGCTGGAGCCCACCAGACGGCCGCCATTCAGCAGCGTGGGGGAGGCACTCCACCCCGACCTCCTGGACTTGCTGGAGTCCCGGCGGACGGGGTGCTTCGCAGAGCTCCGCGTGCGGGGCGGCTCCGCACCCCGTGACTGCGTATTGCGTCTCGGGGCGCGGCGCTCTAACGATCCGCCGCCTTGCCCCCCGAAAGCTTCTTTCCCTCCCTCACAGCTTCCGTTCTGTAGACGTCAAACTGCTGTAGTCTCGTTCCTTTTACCTTTACGTCTCCCGTTTGCTGCGACTGTCGTGTCGTGTCGGCTGGGAATGACATGCACAGCTACCGCGTAAATAGGCAGCGAGGCGCTGAGTCATTTGTAAAGAGTTTGAAACTTCAAATAAAATAAACCATTTTCATTTGTGTGATTGATTTGGCAAGCAATCGTCGCGCCCTTTTGAACACTACAGTGGTCCTTGCAAGACAGACAGATGTTTTATCAATGGTCATAGTATTTTACCAGGAGGAGAGACGTAATTTTAGATCAAGTTGAAGAAATTAACAGATTTAATAACAGTTGACAGAACGTGATTGCCCTCCCCACTCCATGCTTTTACCCTGACCTTGACTGTTTAATTGAGCTAAACTTAAAACTTAACACAATATGCTATGAAAAGAAATCTTCATAAAATAATCTCAGCATTAATTAATTTATTTGAACCCCCAAAAACATTTCTTGAATGTTTGGTCACTTACAGAAGAACACATTATACATTTCCTTGCCTATTGTCTTTCATACAGACGGTCAATACTAGCATTAACCCTAGACACGATGACATTGCACTGTTTATCACATGGGAAATGGGACCATTAGTGAACAAAACTTGTGATGAGGGCAGCAAAAGAAAAGAGTAGAACTTTGGTTTAGATAACAACCCTGAGTACATGTTCATTTAATAGTTCTGTGCAAACAGGAAATTCATTTGGTATGTGATGTTTAAATTTACAGGGTGACTGTATAGCTGTATTTTAAATTGTACTCCATTTCAAAAAGACAAAAAATGTCACTGGAACAACATTAATATGGAACTATGTAACAACAAAATGAGCATATTGGTGTTAAAGTACAATAACTATTTGAAGGCTTACAGTATAGGTTTTTTTAAAAATATTTTTTGATGCATATAAAGATGCTTAACAATCAGAACTAATGCAACAAGCCATTCTTATGGCAAACTGGTTCAATAATTTAATATTTTCTTCCCAAATGATGCATAATTAAAATGTCACATCAAATATCAAACCCAAGCCCTGTTGAAACACAAAATATTAGGAACAAAATTACTATAGATTACTAGAAAGTTTAATAGGGTGCTATTAATGGAAGCCCGTTGTGACCTAATTGTTTCACTCAGGTTTTTCAGCCAGAAAAAAGGCACACACCATATGAACCAGAGCAAACCTAATGAGTGACACTTAAAGAATATTTTATAGAAAAACAACAATTGCAAGACATTGACAGTCAGTTAACCCATTTAACATGACAAGAAATATGATAACATGATTTGCAAACAAAGACTCAGCAATAATGTTTGAATAGGTTTGAATGACATCTCAATGCTCAGATTTCACCTCAATAAACCAGACAAAGAAGTTAATTTATCATAACATAACGACTTTTTCAGATAAACTGGTCGTGTATAATAACTTAAAATTAACGCCTGAATTGAAAAGATGAATTTGAAAAGAATGAAAAAATATCCCTCTTTTCAGCAGTTCTCATCTAAGCTAACCTGAATAGTTCAAAAGATATAAAATAAAATCCATATTGCAAACAAAAATTTATACATATACATGTTTTTTAATAGTACAGTTTCAAATTGATAAAGGTTCACAATAGCTTAACTACATCCACTAACCACAATACAAAGGCTATCAAAGGAGTCCCACTGGCTGTTGATAGCAAAATTCTCAAAACTCTTAAAATCAACACAAAGGTTCTCTCAAAAAAGATGAAAGTAGTAACGGATAGAAATATCGTAAGTGCATCATTGATTCAATCTAGAGAAAAATTAGAAGAGAAGTCAATGCTCAATGGTCTGAATTACCACGTTTCAGAAGAACCTATACAGTAAAAGCAAGAGAGAAGGAAAGACTATTTCATTATAATCCAGGACGGATATATGGCATGACTTTCCCAATCACATGATCACATGAGAAAAATTCTCACTTGACACTAATGACAATAGATGAACCTCCAAAGGGTAAATTTGTAACAAAGGTCCCAATAGTATTTTTTAAAATTTTAATATATAAAAACTGAGTTCCAGCTCTTCAGTTTCTCTATCACTATAAAACACGGCACCTAATGGCTTCTTAAAGCTGCGGTGGGACTTTTCAATCAGAGGCAAAGTGTGTGCTTCCAGTCAGCTAGAAGTGCAACAATTAGTAACCACCATAGCGTTCCTGAAATTATAATATATAAATGAATTACCAACAACCTACACATGACTCAGTTTATTAAAAACATTCAATATTATGTAGTTTGATTACATACCTGTAAGGAAGACATAACTCCATTGGCTAAAGAGCTCAACTTCCCAGCCACTTTGGTCACTCCTTGTCGCACACTCTCTTTAACGTCTTCAAGGTCAGGAGAAGACATCTGCCCGCCATATCCACTAGGTGACCCCACACTCGATGATCCATTTCCAAAGTAATCAGCAGAGGATATTCCAGTTGAACCTTCAAAGCGAGAGAGGTTTGCCTTGCGTTCCCACTGAAACCAAAGTGAATGAATTTATAATTGTTCTGATGCAATAGGTCTAATTGGTCAGGAAGAAAAACATTTAAGGTGATCCTTACAGAATTAGCATCAGAGTCAGCAAAATATTGATCAGAGGAAATGGCCTTGGCAGCTCCAAACTTCTTTTGAGCCTCATTTCCAGTGGGAGTGGAATCATAAGATCGAGAGTTGGCCCCTCCAGTGCTGGACTTTTCCCATCTCGAACTACTAGAACTGTTCTTGAACAGGTCTCTTTCAGATTCTCTCTCCCTCGGTCTGTCTTGCTCCATCTCACGATCACGTTCGCGCTTGCGCTCACGCTTAACCTCAAGCTTATGCTCTCGTTCGAGTTCCAGCTCCTTTTCTCTATCTGATTCTGATTCAGAATCCCAATTAACGTTATCATTGTCATCATTTAATGATGTCATTGCCCCTCTCATTAACCTAAAAAAAAAAAAAAAGTTGTTACAAAAACAGCAATATGAAACCATCTCCCAGGTTATTCAGATGAAACTTACGCAACAACATAGCCACGATCTTGCTGCATGGCTTCTTCAATATCTCGATCAAACATAGATTTGCGAAAGCTTCCATAGGAAGCCGAAGACTTTTTGACTGGAGCATCTTGCTCAATAGTCTGCATGTCATTCATTGCGGAATGACTGACGGCACTGAAAACAGAAGATAGAAAAAGAAAACATAAGACATAATCAAAAGCCAAAATTGGCACTCAAAACAAGTAGAATTAATCAGTCATAAATCAAATATTACCTTCTATTGGTAAATCCCATTCCTAATCTTTCCATCTGGGTTGCCTTTTTAGGGTCAGTGGTGCGCATTATCTCCTCTTCTTTTTTCTGAGCTATACTGAGATCTTGATACGCTAACCTCATGGATGCTAACTATAACAATTTTAAAATAAATTTAATACATTGGTACAGTTAAAATTCAAAATTTGCACCGTTGGGTGTATAATTGATTACATACTTGCTTTTCCTCTTCTTCCGCAGTCCTCTCAGCTTGAATTTTAGCTTCATGCGCGGCAGTTTCTTTCATTTGATCTGCCATAGCAGCCTTCTGTTCTATTTCAGAGAAATTTGTCTTGACTCTCTGAGCTCCTAGTCCTTTCTTAGCACCAAGCTGTAAGCATCAGTGAGTCAGGCATTGTAGGCAACCAAAATATTCTCCCACACAATCAGCAATGCCTACAAATTGGCATAATTTTCCCATGTGATACTTACCCCACTTTTTTTAGCTACAGGCTTTCGACTACCAATGATGTGCTTCCGTTCAACTTCAGTATCAGGTACTGAAGCAGGAGACAGGATCCCTAAAACACTGGGTTGCCCAGCAGAGTTGGCTGCTGCACCATCCGGAACAGAAGAGTGGAATGCTGTGGAAGTAACAGAAGCTGCAGCAGCAGCCACCTGTATTTAAAAAAAGAAAAAACGAAAGAAAGAAATTAAAAATAAAATTGCAACAGTATGTAACAGAGGAAAATAAAAATAATTTTTTTTACAAGTCACCAACCAAAGAATTGTCATCTGTCAGCTGAAGTTTCTCATGTTCTTCAAAGAAGTCCACTTCTTTGGCAGGTTCATCAATTGGTGCATCATGGGTTGGATCTATGATGAGCTGCAAACACAAGCATGTGATAACCCAAAAAAAAAAAAAAAAAAAAAAAAAAAGGGTAGAAGATTGGGATGGAATAAAAGAAAGAGACCTCTCTTTAAGTACAGCAACATACAATCAATATTTTCATGAGTCAACTCAATTGTATGCAGTTCGAATGGTCACCAAACATGCATTGAAGAACTTTACAGGCAACACATTTTATTAATAAAAATTTGAAGCGAGTTATTTGTTGAAGTAAATTACACAAAGCATTCTATCACTAATCTTAGGTGCAGAGCTAGCATAGCTTGCAAACATTCAACATCATTAATCTGCTTTAGTCAACTTTTGCACTGTGAATATTAGATGAGCAATGAACATTCACTCAGTTGCAATCATAGCATGGCAAAATGCCTTGCTCACCATATAATTAATAGAGGTATCTCTATTAGAAAGAGCCTTCAAGGATGCCACATGTAGCTGTCCCAGAGAGATATAAAAATAATGAAATAAATTGTATAAAATTGATGACATGGAAATATGAAGTCATTAAAACTTTTCTTCTAAACAGAGTTTAACATGGCTCGAGCCCAGAGGTATTTCATTTGATTGAGAAATTAAAAATAAAAGAAACCAACCTTGGTGCCATGTACTTTCATAGCTTGGATTGCAGCACTGTGTAGTTTCTCTCGATATAGCTGAGCAGCTCGAGAATTATATTTATGGTTGGCATCGTTGGTGGTGCAATTGTGTTGTTGGAAAAATGTATGCTATAACAGAGGATACCATGTTAGATTTGAATTGAACAAAGTAAAGCGGTAGGCAAAAAGAAAAGAAATTGAACTTTAGATACTTACAGCATTTGCATTTCCACCAAGCTGCATTTGTCGTAGTTGTAACCATGTCCAATTGGTGTCCAACTGGGTTGATCTGACAAATGTCAGATGAACGCCTAGACTTCGATGAACTGCAGAGCAATCTATGCAGATGAAGACTCCATAGGTCACTGTGGCCCATGTTGGGTTTTTTGAACTGCAGTCAAAGCAAACCTGAAACCCCCCAAAAAATTGAAAAAAAAAAAAAAATCAAATAGATGAAATAGGATTTTGACACTAAATACATTACACACAGGAGGAGACAAAACTAGGCACATACACAATAAGGTTAAGAAACAAGATTGTGTTCACATTGTTTGAAAACTTCAACAAACTTATGAGCAATACGTATGCCACAAATCCGCACAAATCCAAATCTGTCTTGCTGTCAGGCAAGAGAACCATAACCAAAAAAAAAAAGTTTTACTTCGTTCCATTGGACATAAAATTTCATAGTAAAAAAAAACAGTGACGCAAGCGAATATTTAAAACAAAATTTAACAAATAGGAGTATAAATTTAAACCACGATGTGCTTAAATATGGTATCAGGAGGAGTAACTTGCTTGACAGCATGACCACACGTAACCAGGGAATTGCGAGAAGGGGAAACGAAAACGACTCCTTTAAAAACAGAAAACGACTGACAGACCTTGTTAGGTCCTTGAGACCGCAAGCGTTTCAAAATAGCTTGAATATCGTTCTTGCTTGGAGCTTGTTGTTCCGCCATGATTGACCTGTTGTCAGATGTGGAATTTCTCTTCCTGCGACGTCATAAAACGTCACTGAGTATGTGGCAGAGAAAACGATTGGCTGGTCAGAAAATAAAATTAAAAACAGTTAATACCCTGCGAAAACATAAGCGTATTGGAATTCGGAATTTTTCCGCACTATACATGATAAACTTTTGCTTGTTTTCGTTAGTTATTTCTCTCTCTGCCGACGACGTGATGACGGTGACGATGCTCTTCTTTCAAGTTCCTTTCGCCGGGCTTCTCAAACGCCGAGCCGAAGGTTATTTACATTCGTTGTGATCACATTTGTGTTATTATTAATAATTTTACCCCAGTACATCTACGCGGGTTATTTGTGTGAGCTCACAATCTCATTGGTGTCCTTTTTTCGTGATGGTTCGTAACGAGTAAGTAATTTCATTTGTTTCAAATTTTATGCTGTTGTCCACTCACTAAGGTATTGTTCGTACTCTGGACGTTAATTTAACGAGCGTGTGGATGTTGATTATCTATTTTCTTCGTAGATAAGGGAACACGGTTTTCTTCTTGTTCTGTTTACGACTAAGATTTATTTTTTGTATGTATCATTTAGTTGCAAAAGCCGTGCTGCAAATGGGCGTCCTAACCTTACATTAATTGCAATTTTGGGAGTGTCAAGTATTATTGATATCTTCCCCTCACCGTTGATAGCCCCATTAGATGTTGTGTTGTGATATTTTTTCTTTTATCTGCGCCATTGTGATTACTGTGTCATTCTTTGTTTTCTCTTTCTGTTACAGGCACCATAGAAAGCGGTCTCGAAGCAGGTCTAAGGACCGAAAGAAGAGACGCCGTACTCCTAGCCCTCGTTCGCGGGAACGAGAACGGGAGAGGGAACGTGAACGTGAACGTGAGCGCGAGAGAGAAAGGGAAAGAGACAGAGACAGGGAAAGAGAGCGTGATCGGGAAAGGGAAAGAGACAGAGACAGATACCGCCGCTCGAGGAGCCGTGACAGAAAATAGTTCGTTGAAAGCCTTATATTTCATGCATTATTTCTGTCCTTTGTCCGATTTTACCATTATTAATTTGGCGCTTTTTCATTTTCAGCGACAAAGACAAGGACAAAGATAAAGATAGAAGTAAACGCAACTCTTCATCTAAATTTAAGCAGAAACCATTGAAAGATTCACGCTCTAAATCAAGATCTAAGTCCAGAGACCGGGATAGGAAAGATAAAGACAAGACAGAGGATAGCAAAGAAGATGAAGCTTATATCCCTGCAAATTTGGACAAGGTACTTTTTGTTAGTTTCAGCTTTTTTCCTTATTTCTGGTTGAGCTACATCTCAAAGTACTATGGTTTCTTTCAGGAAGCGGAACAAAAGAGACTAGAAGAAGAAATGAGAAAGCGCCGAGAGAGGATTGAACTATGGCGAGCTGAGCGTAAGAAGGCAGAAACGGCTGAAGGCGTCAAACAAATAGTCAAAAATGCTACTGCTGCTGGTGTGTATTATCATTTTAATGATTCTTATTCCCGTATGAAATGCTGCTTTGAATCATTGTTAGTTTTGCTTATTGCTTTGTTTTGAATTTCAGTGAACAATATTGTAGCATCAGGACGAAAATGGAATTTAGAAGATGATGATGATGATGACGATGAAGAAAAGGATAAGAAAAAGGACCCAGAAGAGAAAGATGACACAGAGGAAGTGGAAGAGAAAGTAAAGGTAGAAGGGGAGGCAGAGGAGCAAAAGGAGGAGGAGGAGAAGAAGGAAGAAATAGTTAAGGAGGAGGAAGATGAAGATGAAATTGATCCCTTGGACGCATTCATGATGGTAAAATTTATTTTCCTATTGACATCTGAAATTATCTTTCAATCCAAAAACTACTAACCTTTTTTTAAAAAAAAAAACTTAGGGAGTTCAAGAGGAAGTCCGAAAAGTCAATAAACAGGATTCGAAAAGCTCAGGTCCAGCCCCTGGTCCTGTCCCAGTTAAAACAGCTGGTGTAGTTATTGTGTCAGGTGTAGCCAAGAAAAGATCAGATAAGAAAAAGGGAGAATTGATTGAACAAAATCAAGATGGTTTGGAGGTAAATGAATCTCTGCAGGTTCAGCTTGCTGTCAGCATTTATCTTCAAAGCATGTGTAAAATTTCTAATATTTGTTGGGAATGCTTACTTTTATTCCTAGTATTCATCGGAAGAAGAAGAAGAAAATTTAAATGAAACTGCTGCCATTTTAGCCAACAAACAAAAGAAGGAACTAGCCAAAGTTGATCACAGTACCCAAGAATATCAACCATTCCGCAAAAGTTTTTATGTTGAGGTTCCTGAAATTGCTCGGATGTCTAATGAAGAAGTGGAAGCTTTTAAAGAGGTATATTGTTTTGTTACTGTGCAGTGTTAAGCCATGTTAAGAATTGTGTTCAAAAATATCTATTGTTGATGTATTCTACTGATCATTTTAGGAAATGGAGGGCATCCGTATCAAGGGGAAAGGTTGTCCAAGACCTATCAGGACTTGGGCTCAGTGCGGTGTAAGTAAAAAAATGTTGGAGGTTCTTAAAAAAAACAACTATGAAAAACCAACTCCAATTCAAGTACAAGCCATCCCTGCTATTATGTCAGGTCGAGACCTTATTGGTATTGCAAAAACTGGATCTGGAAAAACTTTGGCATTTGTCCTTCCAATGTTGAGGCACATTATGGACCAGCCACCCCTTGAAGAGCTTGATGGTCCAATTGGTAAGTTATGTTACCGTTGGCATGATTATGACCATTACAACTCATCCCTTAGTTGATGTGCCCTAATGGTGATGTACCTTTGCAGCGGTAATCATGAGTCCCACCCGTGAGCTGTGCATGCAAATAGGCCGAGAGTGTAAAAAGTTCACAAAGCCACTGGGTCTTCGCGTGGTTTGCGTGTACGGCGGTACTGGGATATCGGAACAGATAGCAGAGTTGAAGAGAGGGGCTGAGATAATTGTGTGCACCCCCGGCCGCATGATTGATATGCTAGCTGCAAACAGTGGTATGCCTTTCTCCAGTGTACTTTTAATTCTGGTAACTTAAATTTAAATTAGAGATTGATGGACATCATCACTGGTGAACTTGGTCTTTGTCACAGGTCGAGTGACTAATTTGAAAAGAGTCACTTACATTGTACTAGATGAGGCTGATCGAATGTTTGACATGGGCTTTGAACCACAAGTAAGGAGTGCTCTTTTAACCCCATTTTATTTTACCAATCTTTCCGAATGTCTCTGTATTTTTGTTTCTTTTCCTAGGTAATGAGAATAATTGAAAATGTTAGGCCTGACCGTCAAACTGTCATGTTCAGTGCAACTTTCCCTAGACAGATGGAAGCCTTGGCCAGAAGAATATTGAATAAACCTATTGAAATTCAAGTAAGTTCATATTATACCTTTGTCATAGTATTGATCTGTCTGCCTAAAGCAAAACATCATTTATTCTCAACATCCTGTTTGTCAGGTGGGAGGACGCAGTGTTGTCTGCAAAGATGTTGAACAACATGTTGTAATATTGGAGGAGGAGCAAAAGTTCTTAAAATTATTAGAATTACTTGGTGTCTACCAGCCACAAGGTGGTGTGATAGTGTTTGTGGACAAACAGGAAAGTGCTGATGAACTTCTTAAGGATCTCATGAAGGCCTCTTATCACTGCATGTCTCTACATGGTGGAATTGATCAATTTGACAGAGATTCCACAATTACTGATTTTAAATCCGGTAAAGTGAAATTATTGGTAAGTCAATTTTATCACTGTTTCCTGATATTTACTTCATATTTTTCCAATTCAGTACTACTGGGGTATTTTTTTATTTCAGGTTGCAACTTCTGTTTGTGCCCGAGGTCTTGACGTCAAAAATCTTATTTTGGTTGTAAATTATGATTGCCCAAATCACTATGAAGATTATGTGCATAGAGTTGGCCGGACTGGCAGGTATAATAACTGTAGTTTTTAATGAAACAATGTTCCGTCTGTGAATGGATGAAATGCTAATCTCTAATAATCTTTTAATAGAGCTGGCAACAAAGGTTTTGCCTACACTTTTTTAACACCGGATCAAGAACGGTCTGCTGGTGATATTCTCCGTGCATTTGAACTGTCTGGTGTCCCAGTTCCTGATGCACTTCGTATCATGTGGGATAGGTGTAAAGCCAGGGCTGCTGCTGTAAGTTGATTGTTTCGTTTTTCCAAACCTCAACAATATTTAGAGTATTATTTAGATAATCTCATTCATTACTGTTTCATAGAGGCTAAACTAAATTTCATGAAATTGAATTTGGTACTGTTATTGAATTTGATTTAAGTATTAAGTGTACTATCTTCTGAAAGGATTCTGTAAATTTTTCGTTTTCTTGGTGTTTTTAGGAGGGGAAAAAGATTCATACTGGTGGAGGCTTCTCAGGCCGGGGCTTCAAGTTTGACGAAAATGAAGCCCAAGGAGTGGCTGAACGAAAGAAATTCCAGAAAGCTGCTCTTGGTATGTATTATTTTGTTCTCCTCCCTCATTACTTTAGTGACGGAAAATTGTACTATACCGCTGGTGAAAATTTTGCAGGCTTACAAGATTCAGATGATGAAGACGTGGAAAATGATATTGACCAGCAAATTGAAAGTATTATGGCTCCCAAGCGAATTGTCAAAGAAATCAAAGCTGCATCTCTTACAGCGGGTGGTGTTCCAGGTAAAAGGAAGAATACATAAGACCTAAAGCTTCTTGACAACTGACAATTTAATTTTTAAAAACATCCTGTGTATTTTTTTACAGTTATTCCTTCCTCTGGTTCTGCACCAGCTACTGGGCCTTCTGATAAACTTGAGCTGGCGAAGCGATTAGCTTCCAGAATACAGGTTGCGAAGAACTTGGGCGCGGATGCAAAGGTCATGACGCAGGTCACTGCTGAAGCCATTCTTAAGGGAGCTGCTGGAGGGCAGCCTCTCATCACGGTAATAAATTAATGAATGAATGATAATGCAAAATGGGAATGGATGAATCAAGGAGAATGAATGATTGAATGGGTTCAGACTTCCCCTATCAATAGCTTGTTTGGCACTTTTCATTATTATCATGTGTTTTGTATCTCTTTTTCAGGCCAAGACTGTGGCTGAACAGCTAGCTGCAAAACTAAACACCAAACTTAATTACCAACCAAAAGAAGAAGAGGAAGAAAAGGTCAAAGAAGAGGAACCTGAAACATTTAGAAAGTATGAAGAAGAATTGGAAATCAATGACTTCCCTCAACAAGCTCGTTGGCGGGTCACTTCTAAGGTACAGTTCACATTATTGAGTAATTAATAATAATTTGTCTTAAGTTTCTTGGATTTGTTTTTTTCCAAATAATATCTGCTTTATTACCTTTATTTTTTAGGAAGCTTTGGCTCAGATTAGTGAGTACTCAGAAGCTGGAATCACTGTTCGTGGAACATTCTATCCTCAAGGCAAATCACCTCCTGAAAATGAGCGGAAACTTTTCCTTGCCATTGAGAGTACTAATGAAATGGCTGTTATGAAAGCAAAAACTGAAATCACGAGGTTGATCAAGGAAGAGTTAATGAAGCTTCAGACATCAGGCCATCATGGTTTGAAATCTCGCTACAAAGTTTTATGACGATGGAACTTAAATGTTTCTGTGGTTTTTTACCAACTTAGCCATATATTTTATTATTTTAGAACTCTTTTTGTAGGGACTGTTGCTCTGTAAATCATTTCATTGTATCTGTGAGTGAAGTTGTATATTTGTCACTTCTTGTTATGGACTGCTGACTTACAGGTACTAGTCGTAATTAATTTTTACAAGAATGATGTGCTTTAATTCAAATTATGAATAATCTGTGTGTTGTTCCTGAAACTTGACAGTGTTTTAAGATGCTGGCATGCATTTGTAAATTGCAGAAGCCCAGCTCTAATTCAATCAATAATTTATTGTCTTTGTAATGAAATTCTTAACATTCTGTTCATTAGTTGCTCCTTTTGTCAAAACCAATTACACAAGTTTTTTTCTTGTCCTTAGATTCATGTGGTGTTCTGTTTTGATTGATTCCCAGTTTCCCGCCACAATATCACCCCATGGAGTCATAATCACTACATATTAATTTCTTCCAGGCCAGCAGGCACATGTGAAATAAATGTCAAACAGATAGTATAATAGTATTTTATTACTAGAAAACAATATTTTTCTCTGATGTGTTGATTTTAGCGCTATGAAATGGTCCCTGAACCAACTTGATCATCCCGACCATTTCTGAAGTTGTTTATTGGGGCCCTAAGTCCCCTGAAAAATACCCTCAACTCCCAACACAATCATGGAGAGAATTCAGAAGAGGAAAACTAGCTATCAAACGCGATTCCCGATTCCCTCTCCCTAGCGTCTCCTTGAGTTCTACTCAGTGTCTCCGACAGGGAGAGGAGTCTTTCGTGTCGCATTCCCCCGCGGTGCGGCCGCAGAGGAGGTGGAGGGGGAAGCCGCTCCTTTGAGTCGGTGATGGTGGGGTGGGTGGTGGTGGTGGATCAGGTTCAGTTCAGTTCCGCCGCGAGCCCGGGGCGCTCGTATCGCTGCTGCCGCGCCGCGACCGCGACCGCGAGTTGTGTGAGAGGAGGCAAGAGAGGCGGCGTGTCGTTGGCGTGAAAAGGGCGTCTCGGACTCGGACTCTGTGCGAATTTTAATTTTGCCTTGTGCGTCCCGCGCCGTGCCGCGGCATGCGGCTGAAGGGTGGCAGCCCCGGCCGACGGGGTGGCGGCCAGTGACGCGACAGGCCGACAGGCCGGGCCGACCCTGTCCGTGAAAGTGAAGTCAACGCGACTTGAAGAGGAGAGGAGAAGAGAAGATGGCGGAGCGCGGGGTGGGTGGCCGTCAGCTGCCCCTCGCCCTGGGGGCCCTGGGCCAGACCCACATCTCCCATGGGCAGCCGCACGCACAGGCCGGGCCCAAGCCCGTGCCCATGAAGCTGTTCGCCACCTGGGAAGTGGACCGCACCCCGCCCAACTGCATCCCCAGGTGAGTGCAAGCAGCGCAAGCCGGCCCGGTCCGGCGGCAGGGGCGGGGCAGCCCTTGTAAACAAAGTGACCCTAACCTCACCTGGTCAGACCGCCACTCTGTCAAGTCCCGCCCGCCGCCCTGGCTTTTCGGTGACGTGCTGGCGTCGCGTCGCGTCGCGTCGAGCACTTTCCCTGGCGTCAGCTAGCGCCAGCGAGTGCGGCGAGGCCTTTACCGCCCACTTCTTCTGTCTCTGTCTCGGCGCCATCGCGTCCTGGCTGTCCGTCTCCGTCTGCCCGTCCCCTCCTTTGTCTTCTGCTTCTGGCTTGCGGTTTTGTCATTGAGCGAGGCAGGCCAGGCGCCTGGCGAACAGAAAGGCGTAATTAGCAAACTCCATTCACTCATTTTTAAACGATGGACGGATTGTTTTGTTCTTTGAAAGGATGCAAATTATTTACTTGTCAGGTCTGCTTTTAACATTTTTCCATAAACAAACCTGCAATTTTCCTAGGAATGAATGACAAACTTGTCACTTGTGTTGATTTTGACCTTTTAATATTTTCAATTACATCTTTAGCCTGGATACAAAAGTCTTAAATAAACCACATTTTAATTTTCCATTCAACAGATCAGCTTAGTAAATACGCCGTGACGACTGTCTGCAGCTGTGCAGATAATGGTTCTTGGTAGCAGCCTGCTGCTTGCAGGTGGTGTGCCATTTAGTAGTGTGGCTTGTTTTATGTACACAGCTAATGTTGGAAATTTTAGTTTGAAACTCACAGGAATTGCAATTATTGCATAAAATTGTGACACAATTGCACCCAGTACGGAGCAAGCTTACTAAGGAGCTAAGCAACCAGGCTGAGGTGAGGGCAGGGCAACAGAGCCCAGACTCTTTTAGATCCCCTTTTTTTTTAAATTAATTTTTTGGAAATTGTGACTGACCCGTGCAAGCCGACTGTTAGCAGTGCACCGAGGTGTTGAACATGAACAGTTTGCGCCCGTCAGTCCGTCAGCGGAAAGCATAGGCCAAAGCACAGCGTCGCTCGCTTTGTTTGTTTCTATAAACTCGCCGGCAGTCAACCGGTCCGCGGTGCGCCGGAAGCGAATGCAGCGGATTGCCGCCGTTCTGTCTCTGTCGCACTCACGGGGCGCTCCGTTGGGGTGCGAGAGAGAGAGACGGAGTGACGAAACGATCCTTGGGAATGGCTCGGCCGATAGCGCGTTAGTCATCGGGAGCAAAGGACAATGGACGAGTACGAGTCATGAGGCGGCCTGGCCTGGCCGGCCATGGCCAAGAAGACGTACGCGCCTTCCTGGCGCGGCAGGCGCGGAGCTTCCTGCAGGACTAATCGCAGTTTCCGGTGTAGGCGCGCCCTCCGCGCTTCCCTGCCATGCCGTGCCATGCCCTGTCCTGACAAGGGGAAGTGAAAGTCACGGCGAGGCCGATGCCACTTCGATTCGGCCCGATTGCGATGAGATTAGTGGTTGGCGCACGAGGAACGACACACCGCCGTAGGGATCTGCCCCACTGTGACTTCCCGTTCCCTCCTTTGGCTTTGGAGGAGAGTGTATTCCCTCCTGGATGACGGCGGCGCGGCCGGGCGGGCATGGCGTGCTGGCCAAGTTTTCATCAATCATGGCCTCCATGGACGGCGCTGCGGATAGTTTACGCTGCCGCTCCGCGCGCTCCGCTGTGCGCGGCCAGGCCTCGCAGAGCGCGAAGCCCGCGAAGCCCGCGAGGCGGCGGGCTGCTTTGGAAGCGTGCTTTCGTCGCGCTGTCTCTCTCGCCCTGATGGCGCCCCCCGCAAAGCCGCGAGAGAGACAGCGCGACGAAGCCCCGCTCGCTGCCCGGCTCGGCCGACTTCCTTTGTGGCCGGCTGTCCTGCGGCGGACCGGAGTGCCGGAGCGGCGCCAACGGTGTAGTGTACCCCGGACAGAAGGTGCGAGAGAGACGGAGGGACGGCAAAAGTGTTCCACTGACGTGGCACGGAACCTGCAAGTTTGTCCCGTCGCCCCGCGGGTGGAGCAGGGAGTAGCGGAGCGGAGCCGAGCCGAGCCGTGGCCCATGGCGGAGCGCTGACGGTGGCCTCCGCCCTTTGCAAGAGACGCGAGATGCTGACGCGGCGCTCGCGGCCCTTTTCGCTCCTCGCTGCCCGCGGTGCTCCCGGCCCTCGGGGCCCTTGGGGTCTTCGATCGAGGTGCACGACGGGGCCGTGCCTGGGGGCACGAAGGGCACTGGGGGCTGCACTGCCAAACCCAGTGTGCAGTACGCCACACTTCCTGGTGCGGAGGAATTCTCCACACTTGGACGTGCAGTCCCCACACCGACGGGGCAACCACTCGAGAAATCCTGTGTCCTCTGGGGCCCCCCAAAATCTCTGGAAATCCGAAATCTTTCCCCTAAAAGGCCGAAAAACAGGCAGATTTAAGGCTTAAATATGGACGAAATCTCTTGTCCTCAGGAATCTCGTGTCCCCAAACATCGTACGTGGTTGCCCCCTCGTCCCACACTGGAAGTGTAGCTCACACAGCTCCTGTCTCTTGGCACGGTGCACTTCCAAGTGCGGAGATTGCAAATTCCGCGCCTCCGTATTTCAAGTGTGGAGTTCTCCACGCTGGGTTAGACAGTGTGGGACTAGAGCAGTGGCGCCACCAGCCGTCTGATTCCGAGCACTGCTTTCGTCGCTCTGTCTCTCTCGCACTCATGAGAGACAGAGTGACGAAGCAGTGTTCTGAATCAGACGGCTGTATTGCAGTACTATGTAGTATTTTGGCTGCACCGTCGCGTCACGGCGCTGCCAGCCCGCTGCCAGTGCGGCATTCCGAATCCCTCGCGGGCCGGGCCAGGCCGGGCAATAAGGCGCATATGCGGCATTGCCCTAATGCAGTGCAGGCACCACCAGGGCACAGCCAGGGCACAGCAAGCAGAGCCACCCAGCGGCGTTCTATTCTCGGAACTCGTGCTCACTGTGTACTATCGCACCGACCTGCGCCTACTTTTGTGCGCGCTTTTGCGCTCCTTTGATGTCCGGCCGATTGAGGCGGACTGAAATGCGAATGAAAGAACGATTGACTTTAATGAGCGAATGGCCGATGGCGCGAATGAATCAATGAACGAATCAATGAATGGCTGGATAATCCCGCGGGCTTGAATGAATCACTGAGGACTCAATGACTCATTGAGGACTGGAGTGAACGACTAACTGAGGATTATGAATAGATTATTGACGACTGGCATGAATAAGTGACCGAGGACTCGGCCCCCGCCTGAGACTTGGTCGCCGTTGGAGGTGTGAAGTTGGTGCTTCCTTTTCCTGGAGGCCGCGTCTCGCCTCGCGCCCCCTTCCTTGCGACTCCGTGGCTCCTCGGCCGGCCACGCACTGCCCGGCTTTGCCCGGCACTGCCGCGCTTCGAGACAGTGTGTTCCGGGCACACAGTGTCACACGGTGGCACACAGCGCACAGTGGGCCAGAAGACCGGCGGAGGCGGTCAAAATCCCGGACGCGTTTTGAGCTCCAAAGTCGCTCAACAGGACTCGAACCGAGCGTGTGACCCCACCAATGGATTCCTCGTTCGAAGAGCAATCCATTAGTGGGGTCACACGCTCGGTTTGAGTCCCATTGAGCGACTCTGGAGGTCAAAACGCGTCCGCAATTCTGGCCGCCTCCGCCGGTCTTCTGGCCCACTGCGCGCTGTGCTCGGGCGGACGATAAATGAACGATACGACGCTGCGCGGTCGGAGGCCGCGGGCCGCCCCGGGCCCCGCCTAGGGCCACACGCAATATTTGTTTTGGTTGTCGCAACGCGAGCGAGCGAGCGCGGGCTTTCTTTCGGTGTGTGTACGTTGTTCGTTTTTAGAGCGGAACTGGGACACTGCACTGTCAATAGGAAAAGGCCCGGAGGATTACAACTCGATTGCGCAGAAGCGTTTGTCGGAATACCGCACAGTTGTAGTTCAAAGTTGACCGAGGGAATCCTTAAAAATATGAATCAGATTTGTTTCTTGTTTCATTACAACTCCTGCTCGGTGCTAGTCAGCAGACACTTCTCGTTACAAGGTGCTAGTCAGCTGACTGTTCGCATCGGTTTCGTTTCCAAGGGAGTCTCTCGCGGACCGATAGGATACTTGTCCACCGACCGTGCATGGGCGTGGCGTGGCGGGGCGGAGCGAGGCGGAGACCTTTGCCAGGCTGGCCATGCTTTTGACACGGGCAGATGTGAAGCCAAGCCGACAAGCCCAGGCCGCGAGTAGGGACCGCGAACTTGAACTTGAAAGGGGAGGGACAGAAAGGGTCCGGTGAGGGGCGCGGTGAGGGCGAGGGGCACGGCCCGGCACGGCCCGGCACGGCCTCTCCGCCGACGGCTTCTCCAAGCCCTGCCTTCCCTCTCAGGCCTCTGAGGGGAGCCAGCCGAGCGATACCGCACGGCAGCGTCGTCGCGGCCTTACGGTGTCGTCGCTCCGTCTCCGTCGCTCGCATGCGGCGTTGCGCGGGGGTGCGGAGAGACGGCGGTCCGCGAATCTGCGACGTCCAAGACGCGAGACGGCCGGGCGGCCGGGACTGGCCCGCTTTGCGGCGCTTTGCGGGCGGCTGGGCTGCCTCCGAACGGTGCTTTTACTTTGGTCGCCCTGTCCCTCTCGCACTCACGGCGCGCCACGCGGGGCTGCGAGAGGGAGAGAGAGAGGGAGCGCCAGTCTGCTCGCGGCGGCAGCGTCGTCCCGCGCGTCCCGCTAGCCACTCGTGGGTACCCGCGCGGCCACGCCGTGGGCCACGCCGTCCGAGACCCGTACCGCCGGGCCGGCTCGGTCCTCGCCGCGGCCGCCGCGGCCCCGCGTGCCCAATGTTCTTCGTGCCCCGCCACGCCCCGCCAGACTTCTTCCGCGCAGTGCCGTCCCCTTGGGCTTGAGGCCGGCTTGGGCGCGAGGAAGACGGAGACTGCTCTCTCTCCCTCACGTGGCGGGTTGGCTGAGGCGGGCCGTCTAGGCCCTAATCCTTAGCGAGAGGCGCATGCAAATAATTATTTGGCGCCGAAATAGACTTGGCGACAATGTCGCTGCGCGGCTGCGCCACGCCTCGGACGCCCCGCGCTCCGCCTCGCCGCGTCACGACGCGATACGACGCGTCCTCTCCTCGCCGCCTTAACTGATTACGCCAGTCGTTGCTCCGTGCTGGAGGCCCTCGCTGTCTCTCTCGGAACGCCCCGCCGCCCCGCGAGCGCGAGGGGGACGGAGGGACGGCGAATAGCCCCGTTCGGAATGAACGTGCAGGACGTCCCTCCGCCAGGTGGCGCCACTATCGCCCAGCGTGCCGCGCTGCCGCGCTCGGCCAGGGTCGATCCGAACACTGCTCCGTCTCTCTCGCACCCGCACGCGACGTCCCATGAATGTGTGTGTGAGAGAGACAGAGAAACAAGCTGCTGCGTATCGCTGAATGGAGCGAGCGCGCTGTATCTGTCTCGCTATCGCGGGAGCGCGGAGCGGAGCGTAGCAGACCCGAATGCTGTGATGTTGCTACACATGTGGCGTTTTTCCAGTGCTCTACGCATGCTTGCTTCGTGGTGCGAGCAGTGCACGAGTCCCGCTCGACGGTCGGACGCTGTTCCAGTGCCCTAGGTTGCGACGCGCGATGCGCGCGATGCTTCGACGGGCCGGCCAATGAATGGCAAGTGGTCACGGCTGTCTTGGCGGCTAGCGCGGCCAGTCCTGGACACGCTGCTGCCGCCGCCGCTGCCGCCCACTCGACCACTCGACTCGGCGGCAGCGCGATTCCGACCATCGCATTCGTGCTCTCTCTCTCTCTCACTTGGTCCCGCGCGGTGCCGTGTGTGTGCGAGAGAGACCACAGCGAGGACGCGCCGCGCAGATGGTCGCGGACCTAGCCACAGGGTCGCGTCTGTTCTGCCCTGCCGAGGCAATTGGAAACGAAGCCGCGGACGGCGCGCCTCGTTACGCGAAGGCCCACTTTTAGGAAGGTTTTGACGGCCGCACTAGGCTGCCGCTTGTCGTGTACCGGCGGTGCTGTGTCTCTCTCGCACTCGTGGGGCGCCGCATCAGGGCGCGAGAGAGAGAGACGACTCTTAGGCTGCCGGGTTGTCCGCGGCCTTTTTTGGGACCCGCCGGGCTGGGCCGTCCTCGGGCACGGGCTGCTTCGCCTTGGCGTCGTCGCGTCGCGTCGTCGCGTCTGCAGACTGAATTCCGAGAGTCGTTTGCGTAGCGCTGTCCCTCTCGCACTCATGGGGCGTCCCGTATGGGTGCGAGAGGGACGGCGCGACGAAAACGACTCTCGGAATGAGTCTGCTGGGTCGCGGATAAAACACGGCGTGATTTGCGGGCCAGAAGGGCGGCGAGGGGCGAGGGGGCGAAAGCACGAGAAGAAGGCCCTCCTTGTCGCGACATTGCGGCTCGTTTTTGTGCCAACATTAGCAGGGGGGGGGGGTTGTTTGTGGGCACACTTGGCGGTGTCAATAATTAATGCGAGAGGCCGCTGCTTCTAGCGTCCTGGCGGTGGGGCGTGGTGAGGCGGGGCGGGGCGGGGCGCCCGTTTTTACGGCGTCATGACTGTTGCATGTGCAGCACGAGGTCTTCCCCTTTCCATGTCCTCAGAGCGGCGCTTATGCCCCCCAGGGCACGGGGTGCGGTTCGCAATCGATTCTGTGGACTACCGTCTGGTTTTCAACTGCGTGTTGCCTGCCCCTCTGGGCCCTCTGGGGTCAGGCACTTGAACCTGAGAAGCTAGACCATACTAGAGCCCAAGGGCGGCTCCAGACGGAACCAGTGATGGTTCCGGGTGAGGGGGGCCTCTCTGGACTCGGCACCGACGGTGTAGCAGGGCCTCGTATCGCCTCGGTGCACGCCCGCCGGGCCCGTCGGGAATGCCTTGTCGTGCCCTAGAAAGCCCTGTGGCCTGCGGCGAGGGCTTTGCACGCCCCGCCGGGGCACGGCGTGGCACGGCGTGCCACAGCTCGGCTGCAGGCTGGCCGCTCTGCTCGGCTGTGCTAGTCCACTGTCGGTTTGTCGGACAGTTAGGCCCTGCTGCATTCTGCTGCTTCTGCTGTGTCGCCCCGTCCCTTGTGCCGCTCCTCCCCGCGCTTCGCCCCGCACCCTGCGCGCCGCGGCGGCAAACCCGTGACGGTGCAGGGCGGCCTGCCCGAGGGCCTGCCCCCTATCGACGCGGAAGCGGAGGAGGGGGTGAATCACCCTGGCCGCAGCTTCGTCCGATCTGCATGACGCGGAGCGGCTTGGACGTTCTCCCCGCCTCGGCGACCGCCATACCGCGGTCACCCTCTCGCCGCCGTCGCGGCGCACCGCCCGTACCGGCCGTACCGGCGCACCGCGGTCGGCGAGGCGACCGCGCCGACCTGCCGGCCCCGCGGGATGCTCGACGGCGTCCTTGACATTGGACGCGTTCCTCAGGCCGCGCGCGGCCGCGCTAACTCGTCGCGCTCCTCGGCGGGCACCACGGCGACGACGACTACGGCGTCCTTGGCGGCGGCCGCGGCGCGGCGCGGCACCCCACTGCCCTTGGCGGCCCTGCGGACTGATTCCCAGAGTCGTCGTCGCTCTGTCTCTCTCGCGCGCCTGGCGCGTCCCTTGCGGGTGCGAGAGGGACAGAGCGACGACACCGACGACTCTCGGAATGAGTCTGCTGGCGGCGCGGCACGGCGGCGTGGCGGCCCGACGGGGAGCGTTGCCGTAAATAGCGGAAGCGGCACGCGCCGCGCGAATCGAGGCGGATGGAGGGGGGAGGGGGAGGGGGCTTGCAGTGTAGTACAGTCTGTCGCAGTGATTACCTGCCAGAGGATGGGCGCAGCGCGCAGCTGTGGCGGCGGCGGCGTGGGGGTGTTGATGCAGTATGTAAGGCCCCCACAACACACACACCCACACACACGCAGATACACGCACCTGCACCCTTAGACACACACACACACACACTCTCGCCCTTAGCTGTCGCGCGGGAGACAACACAACACAATGCAGCCTGCGCAGGCCGATTCCGAGAGTCGTTTTCGTCGCTCTGGCCGTCTTGCCTTCACAGGGCGCGCCCTGTCGGCGCGAGAGAGCCAGAGCGACGAAAACGACTTTCGGAATCGGTCTGCCGCAGCGTGTACGTGCTGTGGCACGCCGAAGTCGGCTCGGCCACCTCGCTCGACGCAGTGCAGTGCCAGCGGGGCCAGCGGGGCCAGCCCATGGTGGATGCACGAACTGCGGCACCGTGGCGTGCTGCAGACTGTTCCCTCGCTCTCTCTCTCACTCGCGGGGCGTTTCGTGAGGGTGCGAGAGAGACAGACCGACGAAAGCACTGTTCGGAATCACTCTGTCGGCCGTGCTGGCGCATAGCGGTCTGGATTCGAACAGCGCTTTTGTTGCTGCCTCCCTCGCACTCGCGGCCTAGCGGGGCCTAGCGGGGCGCAGTCAGGCACAGTGCCATCGACAGGTGGTCTGGCTCTGGCCCCCTCGGCGCCCAGGCGGCGGGCTCGGACCGGAAAAGTTGAAGCACTGTAAAAGCGAAGGGTGAGATCAAAGTTGTGGCGCGGAGTGGGGAAAAGGGGGGGGGGGTTACTGCGGAGGTCTGATCACCCCTCATTTTGGTTGACCAAGGTCTCGCGATACACTGTAATCGGCCTGAATTTCGACCCGAATATGTAGATCGCAGGCAATGAGCATAATTTGCCCCATTCCCTTCCTTTACAAAATTTGTGAGCACGTCGCGAGCCCAGACTTGCTTCTACCATGCCGAAGAGAATACTGTACTTCTTTTTAAGTTTCTCTTTTATTTTTTGAAAAATTATCCTTTTTTTTCGTGGAGAAAAAGAAAGAGAAAGTGTCACCGACAAAAGTTGATTAATCACCTTTTCGTCTTGATCGTCTGTCCGACATGTGGCGCAGCTCGCGCGGCTCGCGCGGCCGAGCCGACAAGAGGCAGGGTGTCATCTTGCTTGAGTCATTGCTGCCATCGACGGCCGATAATGTCGCACTCTCATCCCACGCCCCGCGTTTGCAGCCTTTGGTGACGCTGCAGCACTCGGCGGCTCGACTGATGCACTGTAAACTCATCAACTCAGCAAACAACAGCAATTCAAAGAACACGCTCCAATCCCCGCATGAACACGTTTAGGGAATTAGCACTGCAACTGGGAGGCAATTGGATGGCCGTGCCTCGGTAGGAAGGCAGGCCGGCTGCTGTAGCTCACTTCACTCCGCTCTCGGGGACTCCTATTCGAACCCCCCCCCCCTTTTTCTCCCTCTGCAAAACTTGTTTTTCCAGCGAGTCCTTGATGACCTTCCGCGATGCATGGGATTGGCCCTCCGCTCCATCCCCCTGGCCGCGGTCCCACGGTCGCTGCGGCACGCCCTTGGGCACGCCCAGGCTCTGGCCCCGGCGGCCCCCTGTGCATTCCCTTCATGAATAGTTAAACCTTATCGTCCTGCAGGCGAGGCAAGCCCCGGCGGGCGCACCGAGGCCGGGAAGAAGGATCGCCCACACTGCAGCAGCGGAGGCGCCCCGCTTCCTATTGGTCGTGCTGCTTCGAATACCCCCAATTCCACCGCCGAATTCCTCTTTTCCCTCCCGTCCCCCCCCCCCCACTGCACTTCAAAGCGTGGGCCGCATTGTGAATGAAATTGGCCCGCGACGGAGCAGCCTGTTGCAGTGCGTGAATGAATTAAGGTGCAGCGGCACGGCGTGGGCTGCTATGCCCGCGGTTTGCCGCGGTTTGCCGGCCGGCTGCGGGAGGACGACGCCACACACACACACACACACACACACACACGCACACACTATGCCATCCGCAGGCACACACACACACACTCACACTCACGGGCGAGCACATGACTCGCGGCTGTGGAATGCCGGCGTGGCGCGGGGACAGGGTGCGGGGCGGGGCGGGGCGAGGCGGGGCCCTCATCGAACAGCACTGGAGCATCGGCACGCTGCACCGCCCCGCCCCGCCGCGCCCCGTCGCGCCCCGCCACGCCCCGCCCCGCCCCACCGCGCCCCGCCACCGTCGTCTGCTTCGCTCGCCGCGCCGGGGCGTGCCGTGTGGCGTCGGAGGAGGCGACAGGCTCTAGTCGTTGTCGCAGACGTCAGTGTCACGCCGGTGTCACTTTGTGACGGAAGGGCCGGCCCGAAGCCCAGGCGACACCTCTCTAACGAGAGTGATCCTGTGCCACTCCGTCGTTCCGATCTGCCGCGGCGGCCGGATGGCCGGTCGGCGAGGGGGCAACCACGTTTGATGTTTGGGGACGCAAAATTTCTTACGTCGAGAGGTTTCCTCGGATTTTGCAAGATTTCGTCCAATTTTACGCCTAAAATCTGTCTTTTTTTTTTGCCTTTTTGGGGGGGATAGAGTTCGGATTTCCAGAGAGATTTCTAGGGCTCCAGGGGACACAGGATTTCTCGAGTTGTTGCCCCCTCGCCGGTTGGTCCCCGTGTGCCTTCCTTTGGCGCCTCGGTGTGACTCAGACTCAGACCATCCCCCTCCCCTCCCCTCCCCCTTCCGCACTCACATCGACACGCACTGACCCGCCGCGGCCGTTTCTGCTTGCGCCTTTTCCCCCGTCGTTCTTTCCTCAAAGGAGTTGACGCTGGATGCCCAATCGCGGCACACTCGTTGTTTTCTCGTCACACTCTGCCTGGGAACGTGACGTCACGTTGAAACGAATGTGATAAAGTGTCACGTTCCTCTGAGCATGGTGTCACATTCGTCGGAGTGTAAATATGCTAATTCGTGGATGATTTTCATCAAAATGAGTGCGGCTCAGTGTGAAAATAAACGTGGCTCAGTGTGAAAATGAGAGTGGCATTTTGTCACGTTCCTGGAATGAGAGTGCCTTTCCTCGACTTTTCATTCCGAAAGCCTCTCGGGAAACTCTTCTCGTCCTTGGTCGCGTCGCCGGGGCCGAGCCGCGGGCGGACCGTGACGGCGATGGCATGGCCTGGCCCGGCCCCGCTTCCATTCCCGACTCTCTGACGCGCGTCCTCTGTCTCTGTCCGGGTCGATTGGATTCCGGTGCAGTCGTTTTTCTCTTTCGATTCGGAACTAATTAAAAGTGCCGCTGGCCGAGTGGAGCGCGCGGGGTGGCGCGTGGCCCAGCCGGGCCGTGTCATCTTCGTCATCGCGGTGGAGAGCCGAGCCGAGGCGGAGTTGGCGGAAGGCCGTCAGGCCCGAGGGCATTTTTCTGTCAAAGATATTTCCTCCGTCCAATACCATTTTTATGCCAGTAACATTTCTCCCACCCAAGAGCATTTCTTCCCCCAAGAGCGAGCCCCAAACGGAATGAGCGGTGGCATGGGGCCTCTCCGACGGGCCGGGAGGCCGCGCCGCCCTGGACGGGGACCGCCACCGCACAGTGGATTTGCCATAAGACCGGTGGAGGCGGTCAGAACTCTAGATGCGTTTTGAGCTCCAGAGTTGCTAAATGGGACTTGAACTGAACGTGTGACCCCACCAATGGATTGCTCTCCGAACGAGGAATCCATTGGTGAGGGTCACACGTTCGGTTCGAGTCCTACTTTGCGACTCTGGAGCTCAAAACGTGTCCAGGATTTTGTCCGCCTCCACCGGACCCGCACTGTGCACCGGTGCACCGGCGCCACCTCCCCGATGGCCGATGCGCGCGGGAGGCGTCGGCCACGCTGCGGACGTCGCGGACGTCGCGGACACAGACGGCATCGCATTGCCGATCGGATGGGCGAGGCGGTGTGGCGCCGCGTTGAAATTCTAAACGCGCCGCCCGCTGCCGCCCGTCCTGTGCGTGTCGCCGTGTTGCATAATAGTGGCCGGGGACGCTCGCTGAATCCTCTCGGGGAGGACCCAACGACCCCGTTGATGGCACGGCCGGCCACTCGCACGCGGGGCCGCAAGGGGTGACCTGCACTGGTGGAACCGAAGCAGACTTTTACGCCTTTCTTCAAGCGTAGTAGGAGACCGGCAACCAGCAAGTCGCGCGCCTCTCTCTTTATTAGTCTCTGCCACATTTCCTCGTAGGAGGTTGGTTCGGAACATCGTCGTATCTCTCTCTCGCACCCATGGGGCGTTCCACACGCGTGCTAGAGAGAGCGCTGTGCTGGCGAGGCGTCCTGGAGGACGCAGGCGGCGCCAGGCCGGCAGCCTGGCTGGAGGCGTCACGCTGTGACATTTCCACCTGCGCGCCCGGCATGCCCGGCATGCCCTGCTCTCCAGCAGGACTCTCTCTTTGTGTCGCCCCCTCTCTTGCCAGGCCGCGCCGCCGCGCCGCCGCGCCATGCTGCTGCCGTCTCGGGCTGTAGCCTGGCCGCTCTGTCTCTCTCGCACCGCCACGGGACGCTGCACGAGTGCGAGGGGGACAGAGCGACGCAAGACCTAGTTTAAAACCTGCGAGCCGTTTCTTTGATGCGACTGCTCCTACCTTTTGTGCCCCCCCCCCCTCCCCCCCCCACGTGACTTTGTGTCGCGGCCAAGGTGCTGCCGTGGACTGTTTCCGAAGACGTTGGCGTCGCTCCGTCTCCCTCGCACTCACAGGGCGTCTCGTATGGGTGCGAGAGAGACAGAGCGACGGAAACCAATCTCGGCATCAGCCTGCAGGTGCGGATGCGGATGCCACCGATTCCCTGACGCGCCCTGCCTCGCGCCTTTGCCTGCGGGGGTCTCTACCGCGCCGCTGCGGCGTGGCTGCGTGCGCCGGGCTGGGCGTTGCCCGGGGCGGCCCACGTGGTGTGGCTCTCCAGCGCGGCGTGGGCGGGGGGTGGCGGGGAGGGGCGACTCATGACGCAAGCGCCCTGCGAGGGGCGCACCGCACCCCGCACCGCAGCCCGCAGCCGCTGGCAGCCACTGGCAGCCACCCCCTTCCTTCCCTCCTGCAACCATCGATTCGCCTATTGCGAACCAACCCTATACCCCTATGCTGCTCGTCTCCTCGCTCTCCGTGGCGTGGCGGGACCGTGACGCGGAAAGTGACGCGGACATGTCGCGGAAAGTGACGACGAAGTCGCCCGCTTTCCTGTCGCTTTGCAACACTCGAAGCCGGGGTGGCGACTTATGACAGTGTGCAGGGCGCCACAAAATACCAGTGCAGTAGGCCCAGGCCCTCGTGTCGTGGTCTGCGCCCCCCTCCCCCCCGGCTCCCCTTCGCCTGTTGAAAAATGGATCCTCCGTTCTCGTCCTCGTTGTGGCTCTTGCATGCTGCACAAGCCAAAGTGGCGTGGCGTCGGGGTGGTTTTGATTGCCCCCACCGCCCTCCTTCCCCCTCCCCGTTCCCTGCCCTTCACAAACGACTGACTGTTGAAAATAAACCGGAAAATGCCGGAAAGTGCGTTTTGAATAAGCCGCCCCGTCGGGACTTTACGGAAGCTTCGCTTTTCAAAAGGACTGTCTCCCGCCACAAAACGGCAAAAAAAATTGTAATTCTGGACAAAGTTTGGTTTCAATTCTTACCCTTGAATGTCGAGTGAAGTCGCCTTCCGCGGTCGTGGGGCGCTGGGCGCGGCCGCCGAGCAAGTTCTTTTCCGTGTCGTGACCGGCGGGCGAGGCGTTCGTGACGCGCTCGTGACGCGTTTGTGGCGACACAGCGACACGAAGGCCCTTGCAGCGCATCCATGATGCAAGGGCCTCGAAAGGGGCCTCGAAAGGGGCCCCGTACCCGTCGCGTCCACGTGTCGCGTGTCTCGTCGCGAGACTCTCGTTCCGTGTCGGCGATGCATTTTTCATTCGGCGCTGCCGGCGCTGCCCTTACCGGCCTCGTCGTCGTTCTCCCGAACCCTCTCCAGCGGGGCGGGGCGTGGAAGGCCACGCCCGGCCACGCCGGACGCGAGTTTGAATGACGTGTGGTGGCAGTTAAGTGGAGAGTGGAGCCTAGTCGGAGGGAAGTGACACACTGCAACTGTGAACTAAGGACGCCACCACCGCCGCGACAGAGCCTACCGGATACTGGTGCTGCCTAGCCACGTTCCCACCTTCAGGGCCTTCAGGGCCGCCTGCCACCGGCCGCTACCGCCTGCGAACGGCGGGGTAGGCAACACTGCAGCACTCGGCTGCGTCGCACCGCTCCGGTTGCCTACCCTCCGTTTGGCGGGCGCTCCAGACTGAATGAAAACGATGAAGAGACAGAGAGAGAGAGAGAGAGAGAGAGAGAGAGACATGGGAGCAAGCTGTTGTCGGCCCCCTCGTGAAGTGTAGCGCTGCGATGAACAGCCCGCCCTGCCCCGCCTGCTCCTATCAACTCAGTTTGGAAATTGGTCTATTGGAAGAGGCGGCGTTCGGTCTCGAGGGCGGGCCGCGCCACGCCGCGCCAGGCCGCGCGCGCTTCGTGTGCGCGTTTCAGTCCACGAGTTCGGCCCACTCTCCCGGCCCAACTCGATATTGCCGTTTCCACGGGCCGCTGTGATGTGCGTTGCGCGTTGCTAGGCTTCGCCCGGTCGGTCGGTGTTCTCTCTCCGTTCTCTCTCTCTCGGCAGCGGCAGGCGAAGCAGAAGGACAAAGGCTGGGCGAGATGGCGCTGCCGGTTTGTTGACTACGGCAGATTGCTTTTCCCGGGGAAGCAGGAGGTGCAACAAGCATACCCCCTGCCTCAAACAAACAAACACACAAACACACGCACAGAGAGAAAGAGAAGCGTTCGCGCGGTCCCCTTGCGTGTGATGGCCAAACCTTTGTGTGAGAGAGACGTTCAGTAGTGACTCACATCGACGCGGCCACGACACCCACGCCGGCTTGCCGACGGCTTGCTCATTGGCCGCATGACTCGGTCTGGGACGCGCTCGCCGCGCTGGTCCTGCCCCCCTCCGCCCCCACCCACGCCATGCACCAGGACGAATCGCGTTAGCCTGGCCAATTTGCCCGAGCCGCGCCTCGTGGTCTGTTTGTGTTTTGGACTCGTCCATGGGGAATGGAATGACTGATGGATTCGGCGGCTGGAGCGTACATAGTGCATTAAGAGGGGGGGGAGGGGCTCTCTCGGTGCAGCGCTGGATAACTTGGTTTGTGTTAAATTGTGTTGTGTGCTTGTGGGCGTCCCGACTCTCCCCTCCCCCCCCCCTCCCCTCCCCTCCCGAGGGCCCCCAGCCGGCTTGCCGAGGCTAGAGGCTCAAGTCTAGCCGCGCCAGGCGTGTGTGATTGATCTCACGACTGTGGGTCACTCGCCTCTCCCAAACCAATTTTGTTTTATTTTTGTCTCTCGTCTCCGTCCTCTGGACTTGATCAAGCCACTCAGTGAGCAGAAAATGAACCGCGCGAGCGGGAAAGAGAAAAAAGAGGCATCTTCGTTCTTACAGCCTTATTCGATCTCGCGCGGGGTATTGGGCGGGAAGGGGGGGGGGGCTGCTGGATTGAACTTGTCCATTTTTCGACCCGTTTGCTCGCTAGACTGTGGTACATTTCTTGCACCGCGCTCTAAACCAATGCAAAATGTTGAGTTTACGCTCTTTCCTTTTTGTGAAGCGCCTCAGGCAACCCAAGGACCGAATACCATCCACCCAACGGACACCCCTGAACGTTTGAGCTGATGGTCTTGTTTTGCCTTTGTTCCAGGCTGTGTTCCCTCACCCTGTCCAGGCTCGTGGTGCTGAAGCCCCTGGGACCTGACCTATCATCCCTCAGCATCGCGGTGAAGATGCAGGTAGGCGTCAAAGCGGAGGGTTCGTGGTGCCCTCGTGTGAAAAGTCTAAACTTAAACCTAAACTAAAGCAGCTAAAGCTTAGTTCTACGCTTGATTCAAGCACAGAACTACGCTTCAAGACCATACGCCCTTCTTCGAGCGTACAACCACGCTTCAGAGCAATCCCCCCTTGAATGAAACGACACTCAATTTCTTACAGTGAATTTGGCTGCAGTGTACGAAGAAATTCGTGCAAACATAATACGAACTAAATTTGTTTATATTACAAATATTATTGGCTTTTCTTTGCAAGCTACCAAGCGGAAAAGCTTCATATTACGAAGGAAAAGTGGCCCCCATAATATGTTTGCACAAAATTCTTTGTATTATAAAGAAATGGGGTTCTGAAGACTCTCAGATTGGAGCGCTTGATCTCTTGTACGCTTCAAGAAGGGCGTGGGGACTGACTGCGCGATTCACGAAAGGCGCCATGTTGCGCCTTCGTGCTGCCAGTGAAGTCCGTGACGAGGTTTGTGATGTGCACTGCGTGATACAGGGCCTCAAGCGCACGCTGCGCTCCAACGAGCTGGTGCTGCCGCCGCGCGGGCTGCTGGACACGGAGCTGCAGCTGCACTTCTCGCTGCAGTACCCGCACCTGCTGAAGCGCGGCGGCAACCAGCTGCACGTGAGCCTGCAGCGCCGCAAGCGCTACAAGAACCGCACCATCCTGGGCTACAAGACCCTCGCCGAGGGCGTGGTCAACATGTCGCAGGTAGGAAAATCGCGCACTCCAGCTCAAGTCGTGGGGAAAATCGCGCACGTCTTGCACGAGATCCGTTGCAAGTTTAACTGATTTGATCGTGTTTTGCTGGATGTTTCCATTTATGAGTAGGTTTTATTCCATGGCTATAGAGAAAAAATGTTTTTTTTTTTAATTTGAGGTTGTATTGTTAAATTATGGACCTCCCGATCTCGGGAATAAAGTATCAGGGTTAAACGCAATGTTTTGCTGGGGAGACGAAAATTGAGATGTAGTGTAAAATCTGTGATATGTCTGACGCGCTGGCTGCGCTTGCGTGTGCAGGTTCTCCAGAAGCAGTTGGACCTGGAGCTGGAGCTCTGCGGCGACTCCAAGGAGCCGAAAAGCCACCACAACGTGGTGGCCAGAGTGTCCGTGCTGGGGCTCAACTCGCAGCCCGTGGACCACGAGGACACCGCCAAAGTGAATCCCCACGATGTTTCTGGTGAGGGCAGATCGTGAATGGGCAACGAATGTGTTCTGTTTCCAGTTGCGGACCGGGACCCCGGAGATTGCTTCCCGCCGAAAACTGGGAGCGCGGACACCGCAGCCGATTGGCTGAAGCGAAGCGGTCGACCGTGTTCCTATGAGAGTGTTGGGCAGCGGGAGCTAGCGGAAGCCACTGTCGGGGTCCCGGTCTGTTCTGGGTCCATTCTGGGTCCATTCTGGGTCCATTCTGGGTCCATTCTGGGTCCACTCTGGGTCCACTCTGGGTCCACTCTGGGTCCACTCTGGGTCCACTCTGGGTCCACTCTGGGTCCTCTGGGTCCGTTCTGGGTCCGTTCTGGGCCCGTTCTGTCGAGTGCACTGTGTCACTGTGTCTGTCCAGATCGTGTGGGAGACTTCTCTGACGAGGATGAAGAGTTTAGTTCAAATGAAGATGGCGTGGAAGAGGCGGAGGGTTCGGACTCGGAGCCGATGCTGGAGGACAACGTGGGCCGGAGAGCACTGCAAAGGCAGCGACAAAGGCAAGCCGCCCGAGCAGGGGCGATACCCACCAACGCCAGAGTACGTATGGTGTAGAGGCAGTCACTTGTCACTTCCTGGCTGGAGGGAAGGCATTTGAGGCGCTAATTGTTCTGGGTTTCATTTTATTTTCAGCAACGCAATCTCAAGCAGAAATTTATTTCCCTATTGAAACGGTTTCGTGTTAGTGAAGATCTCCAAGGGCTGGATCATGATCAAGAGGAACTGGCAATGTCTCACAAATTATCAGGTGAAGCAATTTGGACACATTCTCCTCACTGTACTCATCCTTTGGATTGTGTTTGTGTTTTGTGCGTTAAAACAGATATAAGCGCTTATGGTGTAATGGCCACTCCACCATCAAGCCCTTTAATTCCAAGACTGAAATGCCAATACAATCAACATGATTCTAATTCTGATCACACTGTTTCTCCTCAACTCAATGTTGTCAGTCCTCAACGTGTGAGCCCCAAACATCGTTTCTGTAATTGGCCTCAAACAAGACTTAAAGCTCTGACCTATTTCCATCGAGAAAGTGATGATGCTGATGAATCTGAATGTTGAACTGTTCACTTGTAAAACAAATTTCAAAGACAACTATTGTGCAGCATCACTTGCCTGTAATTTAATCTGTGTATACATATTCCCCATGAAAACAAAGTGCAAAATAGAGACATGCTGCACTAAGTCTTATTTGTGTGTGCACTTTTCATTTCAGAAGGGTCTGGGTGTGAACCTGCCTGGAGCCGCCTGTAGTGCAGATCTTGGTGGTAGTAGCAATTTCAGAGTAAATCTTACTGCTCCAACCTTGGCTCCAACCTTTCTTTAAAAAAATAATTTCCTTGTTGGTGTTAACTTGTTATAGACTTTTGAAGTACAGTATACTCTGTTTTTAATACCAATAAAACTGCATACACAAATAAGCACTCAGTTCAATAGGTTGATTGCCAGTTATTTTTATTTCTTTGTTTTCTTTTCCCTCAGTTGTAAAACAAAACCGTCCATATTGATCCTTTCAATTATGTAATATTAAACAATAAAGAAAGTATATCTAAGCTTTAAAAAAAAAAAAAAATGAATCAGTATTTAATGTGAGTGTTCTAACTGTGAAGATAAAGGCACCAGGTAAGAATGGGATTCTTAGCAGTGCAGCATCCCAACTCTGCCTCCACATTAAGTGCCAGACCACTTAATACCCATGAACAGTTCATCCTTAGTGCTGAACTTTTCCAGTTGATTCCTTCCATGTCCCTTACTTAGTTTATTCCACCTTTGCTTTTTCAATTAAGTCCTCATTTGGAATACATTTATTCCCTTAGATTTTGTTTTAAGTTGTTATAAGGAACATATGGTACAGTTTCTAACAAAGCTCTCTGCTGATACAGGTTTTATTTGGGCTAGTCTTTGAGCATCTCTAATTTTATGTCCTAATCTTAATTAATAGAATTAGTGTTGTTGCTTTGATTTAAAGTGATAAAAGCAGACTTCCTTACACATTTGTGTCCTCTTATGATTTTAGCTGGTGGAATGGACGCCACTGAGTTCGAGGATCTCATGGAAGAGCTTGGAGAATTGTCGGGGTCTGACTCAGGACCTGAGGTGGACACACTGAGCATGTCCTCTACTCCCAAACCATCCCTGCGCCCATTTTTCTCTAGCAGCCGATCCCTAGTCCACGATACTCTAAATGTCCCAGGAACTGGTGAGTGTTCATTTTCTCCTACGTAGGGCTTTCCTGACTGCCATTAGAGTTGTTCTTTGTGTTCATATTTCATTCTTTCAGTGGAATTGGGATCTTGTGTTGTCCATAAATGCTTATTTGTGATCCTGAATTGTGTGTTGTCCTTGGGTTCTTTATCGTTTCCAAAACATGCTTTTGTTTGCTTGCTTTGGTGTGCCAAGTGGAACATGCTCGAAAAACATTCTTAATTCAAGTCGTTAGGTATATCTGTAGTTGAACTTAAACATGTCTTAACTGAGTTAGGAGAAACCTATCTAGCATGAAGCAACTCCAGGTTTCATTAAAGAAACAGTATTAAACGTAAACAATTTAAGTACCTTGCTGTGCTGGTAAAGTATCTGTTTGCTGTTTGGTAACAAAATTAGTACAGTACTGTTAAATGATAGCTTTCGGTGTTTTATTTTAGTTTTATTAGAAATAAACTTACTAGTTTGGTTTATTTTTATTTATTTATTTGCCATGTAAAATAACACTCCATTTCAGAGCAAGTAACAAAACTAACTGATTTGCTCGGATTTGCTTTTTGTGGAACATACGTGGCTGTGGTCTTGTCTTAAGTTTTGTTTTTTGTTTTTTGTTTTCAACTAACAAGTTCATGTATTTTCTTCATGGTTTATGTTGTATTCGAGGGTGTATCAGTTCTCAGCTTCTACATGCCTCCTTTCTCTATCCGTAGTATCACAATTTCACTGGCATTTCAAGTATAGACAACAAAGTCTCATCTTCGTTTCTATTGACCTAATGTCTTATTGAATTTTATCGAAGACAATCGCAAACAAAGCATGGTATCTGTGTGCAGGCTTGACCGAATCGCTGACCTCTGCTTCCCCTCATCCTCAGAAAACTATCTTTGAACGCAAAAAGTGGTCAATCAGCTCTGATTCCAGTACTGTCAAGCGATCACCCAAAAAGGCGGAAGAAACTGAACAGAATTTGCTTTCTTATGATGAGTGATAATGTAGCAATTTTTTTAAACTTTTGGTGGTCTGACTTTATTTGACATTTGTTTATCTAATTTTTAACTCTGTTGATGTCTAATGTGTCTACTATTTTCATTCATTAGAAACTAGTTTTAGAGAATGAGTACAGTTGTGATCGGTTGTGACCATAATTTTTTCAAAATCCTGTTTCAAGCATGTATAATACTCAAAGATTATCTGCACCTTTTTTTCAGCTAAACTGTTAGGGGTTTGAAATTGTCACGGCTATTCTTATGTGTGTGCATTTATTAAGCATTTTTAACATAGAATTCTGAAAAGTGGCATGTGGGTTATGTGAGTTAATCTGGTAGAAACGTATGCCAAGACTCACTCTTGAAGAAGGAGCTCAATGCAGGGAACAATTATTATAATTTGGCATGCATGTGGCTGCTCATCTTCTCAAACTGTCTTCTTGCCTCTTAAATTTTCCTATTCTTCTCGCTGAACTGTTTAAAGTAACTGTTGCGTCTTCTGAGACAATAACAAATATTTGCAAATTAATCTGTCAATAATGATCCATTGTAGTGTTGGCATTTATCAGCAAAGTATTTATTAATTGAGTAGGTTTCTCACTTAAGTTTAAGTAAAACTACTTCATCACAAGACTGATACAATTACAGTACCAGAAAGGTTAACTATGATGTAGAATTGAGGTAAAATCAACCCAGAAGTTGCTTAATGTTACGTTGATTACACTACTCTAAAAACATCTATGAAGATCATTGTCTGCTCAGTGCTGGTGTAATGCATGCATACATATGCTTGGCAAGCATGCAAGATTGCCTTTTTTGTGGTCTGTAACAGATTTGAATAAATTTAATGACATGTTTTTACTATTCAACTCCTCTTGTACTGCTGTGTGTAATCATAATTGTTATTGAATGTTCTTTGTTCTTTGACAGTTTTGTGATGGGTGCAATAATGCATTGATCTCACTCATAATTTATATTAAACAAAAAAACTCACACCTCCTTTTCATTTTTAAAATTGTTGCTGGTGAGGTGCCTGTGGCCTGAAAGTTCGTTCTCTTATCGAGCAAGTGCTGAAATATCTGCATTACATGAATCATAAGCTCTAAACATTAGGGTGGAATTGTGATAATTTTGTCATATCTTCCCATGAAGCCCCTGGGTGTTCTGGAAATTTTGATTTCTTGAAAGTAGAAGTGTGATTATATTGCATATGAAAACAAAGCCCTTCCAGATAACTTTTGCTTTTAATTTTTGTATACTAGTCAAATATATGCATACAGTATATACTTAAGTGCTGTCATAAAAAATCATTGAGCTTGTGTTCTAGTTTCTACGATTTTATCAAACTTTTATATTGTATCTTTGATCATAGCTATTAAATGAACAATGAACTGTACCGTGCTTTTATTTACTACCAAACATTTCTTGGGCATTGCTGTTCAGAGTTTTTTAAATAATTTGAGTTGCAAGTATCCTATTTGTTTTAATTTGTGGAAAAGCACTTTGAACTGATTCAAATTAGTTTATTGTTACTTTGCTTCTCTTCGTGTGTTTATTTGTATGTTTTGAAAATGTAGACCTTCTGTTGCCACCTTTTTTTTTTTTTTTTTTTGTTAGTCTGATCAGCTAGATTTTTATTTCTTGTTCTTACTATGGTCACACTATTTTGAGGTGAACAGGCTAGGAAATCTGAACTGCTCCAACACCATCAAAATTTGCAGAATTTTCTCATTTTCCTCATAGTATTTGTGCTTCTGATCTCTTGCTGTTTGAGGAACAGAGGATTTACAATATTGAAAGCAATGATATGTGGTTTGTTGGTAGTTTCTGTGTGCAAACAATGTATTAGATTGGTTGAATAGATTTTGTTGCACGTTGGCAGTAATGCTGCTTTGTGCTGTGCATATGCAGGCTCAGTCGCTGCTGCAGTAGTTCACCAGCCCAAACAGGTTGTGCCAACAGCAAGCTCTCCTACTGCAGGTGTCCAGACTGCCCAAGTGCCAGTGGTGGCAACAATACCTTTGCCTGCCTCGGGCCCAGGTGCGTCGTCCAGTCGCGTTTAAATTTGTCCCTTATTTGCAATGATGCTCCAACCATCAAATTGCTCTTTGTTTTATTCTTCCCTCTTCACTTCTGCCATTTCCTCTCACTAAGTCTATTCTTTGTCTTTCTATCCTATGTATTTCTTTAATTTTTTTAATGCCCTTTGTGCCAAGAATTTTGTGCCTTAATCAAACACCAGCTTCTTTTTTGAATTGAAATGCTGGAAGTCATAATACAATAAACGTACTTGTCATTTGCAACAATATATTTAAGTCTGGTTTTCCTCCCTTTTGAGTAAAATTATTCTCTTACCTCAGATGCCTTGTGCTGAGGACTCTACTTCTTTTTCTTCTTACAAATGTTTTGGCAATTAATTGGATACTACTGCTCACTTAACTCTTTTCTTCCATTTTAAGCGAGGAGGGCACAAGTCTTCCACATAATTTAACTATTGTGGCAACAATTAAGAAAGGAAAGCCACCTGCTTCATAAATTTTTTGATTCCATGTGAAAAACTGATGCTTGAAACTGCTTGCTTTGATTGTGATAGCTTCATGCATGTTTTTTTTCCCCCTTTTTTTTTTTTTTTAGGAATTTCTTTGTATCCAAAAAGAAAAGCTTTGCACTTGGTATTGTTTATAGTTTTTTCTCTCTTAGTTTCATTCTATGAGTGCTCATTATGTTTTCAGGCACTGCTGATATTAAACACGAATGACTTAATTCTAATTAGATTGCCAACAATTGTAGGGCGTTCTTCATTTCTTTTGCACACATCAATTATGACATTGATGGTTGTTTTAAACCAGTTGTCGCCCCCCTCTCCCCTTTCTTTTGGCCTGAAAATTCAGGGGTGGCAAATTTTTGAAAACCTTAAAATGGTTGTTTTTTCCTGTACTTTTAACCTTTGTTGAGGGTTGTATTCTGAGACACGCAGTACTTTGTTTTATTGTCCACCTTCCCTTCACTCTCTAAATTTTCTTTTCTATTTAAACGGTACTGTTGGAATAGATTGTTGTAAAACACATTTTAACGATGGCACCTTCTGAACTACAGAATCCCCTTGTATTAGACACCCTTGGCTTTCTGCCTATCTTTACTCTGTTGCTTTTTGCAGAAATTTTATTTTTTTTCTAAATTGAAATGAACTAGTGCACGTTCATTAATAGTTTCTCAGAGATTTATGAGACCTTTTCTTTGAGCTACCTCTTTCTCTAAATTTGTTTCCATTAAGTCATTAGTTACATTTTGTTGGAAAAATATTGTCAAGAGTTATATTAGCCCTTTCCTTTTTGTGTGCAGACAAATCTGGTGATCGTTTAAGTGATGAAAGTTCGAAAAAAGCGGATTCTGATTCTCATCCAGAAAATTGGACTGATCACGAAACTAGTGATCCCCCTCCCCCAACATCATCTCCTCCCAAACAAGTTAGTTTGTTTGTTTTTTTGTTGTTTTTTTTGGCGCTTGAATTCCTCTTGCTCTTTCTGTTCTTTCAATTTATATCTAATTTGTGCTTTCTAGGATGGAGAACGTGAAAGAGATCGCAAAAGTAAATTGTTTATGAGAGACCGTAATGCCAGTGCCTTGAAAACCAAGAAACAGCTTAGTGTTGTTAGTTTTGGAGAACATCAAACACGGTCTAATAATTCTAATAGCAATGCTTCGGGTGATATAACACCTAGTGAGGTGAGCATGCTTTTGATGATGCAAGAAAAAATGACGTCCATGTCAGATAGTTCTATAATGTGATTAATTTTGGTTGTGTTTTTCCTGGGTGTTTCTCACAGCCCCGAAAGGTGCTTCTGGAACAACTTTCTAAGATATTACCTGCTGATGATGTGCCACCAGATCATCTTATTCTTGTAAATGTGTCAGAAATGGGTGGAGCCAGCATAGCAAATCGACTGGCTGACTGGCAGCACAAGGTTGTTGGTACAGCTGGAATGGGGGATGTACGAGCTGCAGTTAGTTGCATTCTTGGAAAAATTCAGAAATTGTGAGTAATTTTCACTTTTTTGTTTGGTATTTTGTTATTGGGTGGTTTTTAATATCTAACATCATCTTTAAAAAATTTTGTAGCTGTAACTCTAGTTCAAGAGCACCAACTCCTTTAAGAGTATTGTTGATTGGTGGAGACTCATTTTTACATAGTGTACTAAGGTGTTATGTAGAGCAACTTTCATTCAAGCCACCTGAGTGGCAAAGTTATCTAAGGTTTCTCTCTGTTCCTCTTGGTAAGCATTTCATTTTTTGTTGGTTACTGGTTGTAAGCTTTGAAACTTATTGGGCTTGTTATTTGAGAGTTTTTATTTAATTGCCCAGGTGGGAGCTGGCTCGGAAGGTATTTGTGTTCTCTGGATGCAAATTATGCATCTGCATTTGGGGGCGATGCATGGCGAGAGGTTGTGGAGAGAGCCGAAAGAGGAGAACTTTGCAAAGCCGACTGGCAAGAGGTGGTGGGCCGAATATCACGATATCTGCATAATAATTTTGGTGCTTTATTGCATCTTCCTGTTGCTGAGGCCATGCTAACATATAAAAGGTTTGTAGCTTTTGGACTTCTTCTTTATGGCCAAAGAGAGTGTTTCTCAAGCAGTCTCTTTAATTGCTCTGGGACTTTTTCTCTTTTGTGGAAACCACTTAATTTAATTGTGTGATAGTAAATCAAGTTCTCATTATGAATTTTTTGTGTTTAGCTCTGATGAAGAATCTTCTCAAATATTCATTCCTTTTATGAATGTAAGCAAACTTTACTAGATATGAGATATAAGGTTATTATGGTATTTCTAATTATTTTAACCACTTGCGTTTTATCTTATCTGAATTTTAGGAAGTTCGCCTTGGTTCCCAAGAGCCAGTGTTATCTGCATCAGTAGACCTCGAAGAAAGTGCATCGTCTGTGATATCAGGTTCTCCACCTTCTCATCCACAGCTTGGGCCAGCTGGGTCTCCAGCTGGTCCTAACAACTACCAGATGTCTGTGATACCCAGTGATAGGAAAGGGGAACGTATAACTCCCCCATCTTCGCCCAATATCAATAGTATTTACATGGGACCTCCAAGGTATGAATCATGCTATAATTGTAAGCATTACTTCAATTTGAGTGGCTCTTTACTGTCATTAAGTTTCTGTTGTTTGTTTTCAGAGAAAGCCCACAGCCTGAACCTATGGAACTCCAGCTTGACTATTGGCTCTGCAGACCAGCAGACACTCCTCAGGGATCAGCTGGGAAGCCAACCAAACCTGATTCTGCCAAATCTACCCTCAAGACAGCGTTTCGATCACTGCAAGTTGCACGTGCTCCACCCTGTGGTGAATTCCCCCCATCATTTACTCCTCAACAAATTCAGCAACAGCATCAATGGCTTCAACAGCAGCACTTGTTTCTGAACTATTGCACCAAAGAGAAAAAACAAAAAAGTAAAGTACCAGTAATTCTTGTACCATTTTCTTCAATACTGACTTATGTGAAATTCATGTTGTTCATCTATCTTTATTTTACAGTAATGAGATTAGGGAAGAAAAAAGAAAAGGAGAGAGATAGCGAGACAGGAAAAAACCAGTCTGTGGATGGAGTGTCAAGACTCATATGTTCTCCAAAAATCCACAACATTCCTTTAAGAGGTTAGTTCAGAAGTATTTGTATGATTTGTAGGATTTGGAATCTTTCAACGACCTTCTTGATAAATGAGTTCTGTATTTTTCTCTTGTATTTTTTTGTTTACAGTGAGCATTGATGGTACCGAGTGGTCAGGTGTCAAGTTTTTCCAGTTGTCTGCTCAGTGGCCAACACACATAAAACACTTTCCATTAACCTTGCTTGGTTCAGTGTCTTTACCTACTGATACTTCTCCATTGTAGTTGGGCAACGATCAACAAACAAGACTAGATGGAATTTGGGTTAAATTTTTGTCTTCTAACACGGACATGAATCCCTCTCATGAATAAGTCTTTCTTTCTAAATCTTGAGCTGTGTGATATTGTTTTAAAGTATGTATTTGGTTCTGTTAGTTACGGGCAGATATCTGCTTGCCTAGTCAGCATTATTTCATAATTCATATCATTATCCTCTTTCCTTTTCTCCAAATGTAAGTGCATTATATTATTGTATGATATGGAATAATAATTCTGAAATGATGGGTTGAACTTATGGTAAAATATCTGTATTATCTTTAAGAGTTAGGTCTTAGCACAGAATGTGTGCTGCTTATATTGGCTGTGTATTGATTGCTTAGATTTTATCTTGCTTGTGATGAGAGTTGGATTTATATGCATCCATAATTGAAATGACTATGATTTTACAATTTATTAACAAAAGTGATTTTTTTTAAAAAGTTGTTTCTTTGTAAACGAAAAAAATATCTTCGAAGAATTTTTAACTGAAAAGAATGTAGAGTTGTACTGAGATTGGAGAAAAGAATAAGGAAATTGAGAGGATAATAGAAAAGGGGCATGCATTACAGTGACACGATAGAGTGTGATAATGTTCTCTTTTCTTTAACAATTCTGAGAGAGGAAAACGTTTGGGAAATATGGTATTTCCAATTTGTTTCTGTCTGAAGGTTTAGTCTTCCTGAGGTCTCTCATGATTTACTTTATCGTGTTTGTGAGTATGTGTGAATGCATTCTTTCGTGCTCAGAATAATTTATTTGCTCTCCTTCCTTTCAACTCCATAGTCTTTTCACCTCTCAGTCTTAGTTTTTTTTTATTGACTAAAGTAGCTCAGTATTGTGAATTTTCTTGCCCAATGTTGACTGCAAACATTATATAGACTGCAAGCATACAGTCCTAGTCATGTTTAGTCTCAGCAATTATATTAACTTTGCTGTTGACTGATGAATGTTTACTGTTGCTTGAATATTTCATTTCATCATGTGGACAACAATTTCTTTTTCTTTTGTGAACCAAAGATGACTTGTGTATGTATGAAGTATACCAGTTCAATTTCAAAATGTGTTGAAGTTAAGTTTTGCCCGAGTTTAAAGGAAATCGAGCATTATTATTTTAAACAGATATGACAATACATATATCCATTTTTGTGTTTTTTTTTTCTTCTTTTAGATTTTTGTTAGTTTATTGAGATTTGAACGTTTACCTTTTAAGTTACCAATTTCAATAGATTAAGTTGTAACTAAAATTCAATTTGCGTTTGTTTTGTTGGTGGTTTTTTTTTGCATTTTTTTTTTTTTGCTTTTTTTTGTTTTTACATGCCTGTAGCTTACTCATGATATAAAGAGAGTCAATTCCCCTCTACAGCTTCAGAATACATCTTTTTCTTAAATAAGATGACTTGTGCCAGACTGTTGTAAGTTAAACTTTGGACAATAATTGAGAAAGTTCTGTATCTCTCTATTACTTTGTGATTTATGTATAATTTATGATATTCATAGGATAATTATGTTTGTACTGACCTCAGAATTAATCTGCAATTCACTTTACATACACATCACTCAGTGGTATCATGTTGGTTTGATGCCTACAATATGATCTCTTGTGGCTCTGCTGTTTATTTTCATTTGTCTTAATTTATTTCATTATTCAAGTAATCTATTTCATGAAAATCCTAAGCTGTAATTTGGAAGAAGTAGGTATGGAAACGACAGTACTGCAGAGTATTGTAAACTCTATCCACAAATTTCAAAAATGTGTTCAGTAACTGAAATAAATCCTGCTTCATCATCCGAGCCAAGAAATCTCCATTCTCTTTGTAGTTGAAAGCAGAGACAATGAAATGAGTGAAGTTGTTGATTGCAAGTTAAGGCTGCTTTCTTAAACTGTTGATACAATTTGAGAATTCTATTGCACACTGTCATATACATTCCATTTTGCTGACTACAAGATGCAGCTCAAAACATTCTGCACTATTATATTTTGAAGAGCAGAACTTTACTAAAATATACTGATGCAATAGTGCCAGTTTTTTCTTTCGAGTTGCAAGGCCCCCTATTGTAGCCTTTATCTACCAAAAATGTACCGTGATAATGAACAGTTTCTGTTCATTCCAGCACTACTAAGGAATTAGTTTCTGTTGTTTGGAATGTACAACGTATTGTTACACAGCAATCGCTCAAAATGAGTCCAGGTCTGCTTTCATATCATTGATTTCTTCGTACCCCCTTCCCTTGCACTCCTGGGAAGACTGGTGTTTTTGTATCTAGACAGGTTACACTGTGAAAGGATTGCATGTGAATGAATCTCAACAATGAGAGCCTCCTTCAACTTTGTTGTAATACTTTTTTTAGAAATATTCTGGCTTTGGTGTGTAATTTTGATCTGCCGTCAGCTTCTCATTTAATAATAACTCTGAAATGCTCATGAATTTTAAAGAACTGATATAGTTGAGGGCGAGTGGAGCACTCATCCTATGCCTTGAGGTTCTGTGTGGCTATTGGTTTGCCCATACTTCTGTTAACATAAGTATACCAATCATTTGACAAAAAGAAAATTTTGGTCCAGAAATTAAACAATGAATGAACAAAAGTGTATTTTATCTTTATTGCCTCTTCTTTTCACATTTTTCAAGTAGCTGAGTCCATGGGGCCATGTTAGAGTCAGGATGGAACATAATCTAGTTACTTCAGACACTACAAAGTAAGCTTTTTTTCTTTTTCTTTTTGCATGTTTTTGTTTTTAGTAGAAAAAGATAATCCTGGGAATGAGGATAGGAAATTAATTTAAAGTGTCTTTCAATCGCTTTATTTAAAAGGATATTTTTTCTTATCGTAACATAAATAAATACTAGTGATCTACTTGTATATATATATATATATATAAAGTGTTACAAATAGCTGTATGATACATTTCCAATAAAACGTAGGTGGGACTATAAATCAGCGTGGTACGCATCTCTTATCACAAGCCCGGTGGACTTCCCTGTCAACCAAACAAGGCTGGAAATGTTCACCTTTTCTTGCTAGCTCATGACATTTTTTTAAAATCTAAGGTTCTATGTTTTTTACTAACAGGAATAAATTGAGGAATCTTTGGTAGAAAATTGTTAGGAATATCTCATGCCTAAGTGCAACTTACAATTGATCATGTGTCTTTCTTTGAATCTGTAATGCCGTTAATTAGTTAAGAAGGAAGACTTACATAGGAGTGGGGGAATAACTTAGCACTTCAGTGCAACGCTAGTTAAAGTTCTATTACCTTTGGCGAGTTTTATTTAATTCCTGCTGACATTTTGCACACATTTTCCAGATTCATCCTCGAGTGTAAGGCCTTGTATGGGTACAGAATGCTTTAACTTGGCAACTACAAAATCAATTCAAACATATCAAGAGACATCAGGTACAACCTCGTATTTCTAAACGTCCCTTCTGAATCACTAGAACATAACATGTATCAAGAAGTTAACGCACTGGGCGACAGCAGCAAACCTATCGGACACTAGCAAAAATAAAAGCTTAAAAAACATTAAAATTAGAAATATACAGTAACGAGAGCGGGCAGCGGGGCGCCCAGTGGTCCAACAACGCCATGCTCCACGCGGAACGGCGAGGCGATAAAGTATATCTCATTAATTTAAAACAATCAGAAACTTGACTTTCGCGACACTGGGAGACGAACCAGCATCTAGAGCAGCCACCCTGCGGGCTACGTCGCTGCGTCGCAGCTGTGTCCTATCTATTCTAAGCGACAGAGTTCACATAGAAAATATTGAGGCACGATTTCTCATCAGTCTTATTTCCACAATGGAGATTCCCAGTTAACTATCATCTACCTTACATCTAGCTCTGCGAGGTGAGGGTGGAGGCGGCGGAGTGCTGCGTGCGTTTGGCGATACCGGTTTGGTTGCTTCGGTTCGAGGGTCTTGGCGTCGTCGCGTCCCCGCGTCGTGTCGTCACGTCGTCACGGCAGCACCCAGTGTCCGGCCGCTCTCGTCCCTCTCGTCCCGTCACTCGCACACCGCGCTCGGGCACTAGCACAGCCCACTCGCTATCTTTGTACACTTGGCTTCACTTACACTAAGTACACTTTTTACACTTGGCTGCCGGTGCTAGTCGTCGCTCCACGCCCGACGCAGGTCATTCTGAAACAGAAGAAACGCAGTTCGGGAACGCCGAGCAGGCGAGCAGGATCAGCAGGACGACAGGCCCCCCATGTCCGTCGCATGTACGCCACAAAACAAAGACTTGTGTCAGGACGCCCAATAAAACCGTAGCTACGCGTAACGGGGTTCATGACGGCTCTGGGTAGGTAAGAGGAACAGGCTGCCAATGGTCAATGGCGCATTTTGGCGGTCTTAAAGTGACTTTTCCCGGATAAGCGCCTTAGCACAACATTTTGGTATTTTTCAAATATCTGGGCTGAAACGGTAACAATCCTTCTTCGCATTTGTCGATGGGAATTCTTGAGGCCTTTTTGAGCTCCAGAATAACTAAATGGGACTAGAATTACCCCCCCTCCCCCCTCAACCGTGCCTGTGGTGGGGTCACACGGGTCACACGTTCGGTTTGAGTACTGCTCTGGAGCTCAAAAACGCCTCTCGAATTTGCGAGCGTGCGTGCATTGGGGCGTGCATATTGACCATCGTCGTCTTCGCCGTCGTCCTCGTCCGCGCCGTTCTCGTCGTAGTCGTTGTCGAAGTCGTCCGAGTTGGCGTTGTGGCTGTTGCTGGTGCCGTGGTGGTGGTTCGACTGCGACTGGCGGTAGGTCGGCGAGGCGGCGGTGGGGATGGCGGCGACCAGGTCCTGGTTAACGTTAGTCAAGCCGAGAGTAGTGTTAGCCCGAAACCAGGGGAGGGGACTAGGAGACTCTTGGGGTAAGCAGCACACCACACAAGGGAGCACATCTCACTCACAAGTCCACTCTTTACGATTTCCGTTGTCAACTTCCTTCTTTAACTTAGCATAGTGTTCTAGTTTTAACAAGATCCGGGAATCGAGCCAACGATAAAATGATAAAAATGTTCCAACTGGAGCTTGTGGCAGGAACGAGTGGGCGTGCAAACGTGAGCTTACCGTGGGCGGTCTCCAGCCGCAGCCGGCCAGCGGCAGCCCGTCCTCTCCGATGGGGCAGGGCGCGTCCAGCCCAGGCACGCCCTGCGCGCCCTTGTCGCCTTTGTCGCCCTTGCGGCCGCGCTTGCCCGGCGGGCCCTGCAAGGGGTCGAACACGCGTCAGCACTCACAGCGCGCAGCCATGGCGCAGCCTGCAGCTACCCCGCGCTAAGGAGACTCCCCAAAGTGGCCTCGTCGATACTCCACGCGCCAGGGACCGGCCACGGCCACGGCCAGGTTCGCGCGCACGGCATTCCAAAGTCACTGCGGCACGGCGTGTCGTCGGGGGGCAGCCTCCTCGCGCGGGGTATGGACAGGCTGCATTGTTGTTGTCTTTTCTTTTGCCGCATTTCAAGGATAGTTTGTTTCAAAAACGAGAAAAGGAGCTTACCGACTCTCCCATGGCACCCTTCTCGCCCTTGGGACCCTGCGGAAAAGCAATCCCCGATGACGTCACATGGCAGTGTACTTTCATGTCCAGCGCAGCGCATGGCCCAAACACGGCAGGCTGAATACTGGTTTCGTCACTGTCTCTCTCGCACTCATGGGGCCTCTCGTGGGAGTGCGAGAGAGAGAGAGAGAGTGCCGAATGGAAGCCCAGCCGCGTTTGGCTCATGCACGCCCGCGGGAAGCAGCCGTGCACGGCAATTCGGCTCTCAATCATTCAATGCAGAGTCTTGTCTGCTTTTCAAAGCTCTCATATTCATCTCTGATGCATGGCTTTCTAGTTGAGACTTTATTCATGACACCGCGCCGATGGATGCACAGGGGCCACATGAGTATTGGTTAAAAAATCCCACCAAAAATCAACGTCCTTACCAAACTGTACTCACTCGGGGAATGCGAGTGGCGTGATCAAAGGTTTTAGAGACAGCTCACGAATACCTTACGACTTGCCGGCCCATTTCGAGTCGAACAGTTCCTCGGGACTTTTGAGCATGCCTCGCACCCCACCCATTTTGAGACTCAGTTGTAAGGACTGACAAAACAAACTGGTTAGCGGCGTTACCTCTTGGCCGGGGATTCCGTCCGTGCCCTGGTGGCGACACAAAAAGCAACAAGTTAGACAACACAAGCGAGGCTGGTGAACAGGGCAAGGGGGAGGCCACACGTGGGAAGGGTCCAAACTCACGACCGTCATCACTCAAAATGGTCGACCACTCCGAACCACGTGGACTACGTACCGGCAGTCCTGGTTCTCCCCGCTCGCCCTTGCTGCCCGGCTCGCCCTGGCCGCCCTGCGTACGAAATGCGGTAAGAGTCTTTGCATAGAGAGGGCGTGAGTAATTCAGGGGTATTGAAATGAATTTACGAGGGGGCAATCATGCGCAAGCCGTGTTCATTGTTAGCGACAATGTAAGCCGTAGGTACGCGGTCGAGCTCCGTTAGGAAACAGGTTTACTTCAAAACGTACCTTCATCCCGTCAAGACCCGGCTGCCCCTGAATAACGTAAAAGAAAAGAGATAAAAAAAAGATAAAAAAAAGTCAACGAAATCTTATTATGAACCTGTCACAACACATGATAGAATGACGTCATTAAATGGCAACAGCTTTGGTGGCGGCATTGGGGAAATTCAACAGGGTAGGTTCAGGGTATGCGGGGGAAAAGAAGATGGCTTTCATGTTGGTAGTTTCACGCCGTGCGTAAGTTAGTCCCACACAACATGCGCGGTGTTTTAAACTCCACACACACTAGGACAGCATTTCAGTGTTGGCTAACGCGCTTTCATTGGGTTTGGGGACTACTTTTAACTACGTAAGAATTTTTCAGCGTATTACCGCAAAGTAAAATTATCGATCACTTATACCCTAAAAAGAGAGGACCCTTCCCTAAGGGAACGAGTTTAAGGAAGAGGAAGAGACTTTTGCCCTTACTGCTAATACTTCTATTATAAAAATATTTCAGAAAATTAAATTGTCACATTTTTCAGTTTACAATGACATTAATGCACTCGCAATTTTGTATACCTTCTGGACGCTCCTAGGCAGCATTTTCTTTACCATGCCTCGTGAATAAAAGTTAATTTACGTGGGAATTAGATGTGTTAGTGCAACCCTTCACCGTAAAGGGTGCAGAAGGAGCTAACTAGTTGAAAGCGAGATACCGCACTAACCATAGGAGTTCTTTCTCTTTCGATTGCAGCCAACTCAGGATGCGCTTGAGCTCAATTAATCAGCGACTAGGTGGGCTGCAACATGGTCCCTATTTTATTATGGCAGTCATGCATCGTGTCTCGTAGAAACGGTAGTCATCGTGATGTCCGAGTAGATTTTGTGTCAGGTGGGACGGGTTAAACGTGGGTGACAAGCTACATTTAGCAACACACTGCTCCAAGCTCTGTGACCTTCATGCACACACACATTTATTTTTCGAAATATCTTATCTTACACACCACGACATTACCAAAAAAAAAAAAGAAACAAAAAAAAACATACAGTAGAGCAGTGCTAATTATAACACTGCCCGAGGTAAACAATAATACTTAGGTTAGCAAAATGTCATAGATGGTATCACATTAGTTAACAAAGAAATCTGCAAGAGGGTTTCCCGATTACAACATTCTTTTCAGGAAGAGGGGTTCAGATAGGGAGATGCGACAGAGAGTGTTAGTACTGCGGTGTGGTTCGGCAAGACACTGGTCGGAAATGTAAAATGGGCAGCATTCGGAAAAACAACATGGGCACAATATTACAAGAGAGTAACTACGGGAATACAGATAAGAGGATACAAAGAGGAATGTAGATATGGAAATGAAAGTGATTCTCTTAAAATTAATCTTACGACCTAACGATTTGATCCGGCTTGTACACTTTATACAACGACATAAAAAAGGCCTCCTTTTTGTCTCACTATCAGGGGGCATTTTCAAACTAGACAACATATAAATACAGGATGAGTATATTTTACAGCCAAGTATACGAGAAGTGACTTCTGCCCGAGCCCATGCACAACGCGACCAGGGGCTCGAGGCGCTCCAGCCGCCCCACTGCAACGGGGACGGGCCCGCCAGGCCCGCCACCTGACTAAGGACTATGTTAAGTACACTGCATTACATGTACGCGTCATGGAGGGGCTCAAAATTTTGGCACGATTCAACAGCAGATGCACCCAGGAATTCTATATATAGTTTTTATCTCTCTTTCTCTTGATCACTCAATCACTCTCTCTCACTCAAACGCTCACGCATACATACATTTCCGGACTTTCCCTCTGCTCTACTTTTGTAACACGCGTTGTAATGCAACTTCAATCATATTAAAGATACACGTTTAAACCCCAGACGGATGTCTTCGCTGAGATTTAGTTAAAAAATTGGCGCGTTGTTGTGTGGTATTTCCCACCATACAGCTAATCTATGACACGAGCACTTGAAAATGGTAAAAAATAAATACATTACTTCTCTTGCGGACCAGCTTAGCGACTGCTGGGCTTTCACTTTGGTGTAACTCCTAGACAACAAAACAGTCCACGGCCATTGTATGACCGGACAGGTCTATCCCCTCTATCTATACAAAATGAAATTAGCTTTCAACAACTGTACATGAACTACACATTTGGATAAATACAATATTTGTACGCTGAACGGTAAGGCGAAGCAAAGTGATCCCTGCGTAACTCAGTCCGAAAATTAGGGGGGAAAGGCATGTCTGCCGCTATGCAACAGCGAAAACCTTAACACTAGAGACACAGTAGCTGCACATTCATTCATTCACCCTCGTCACACACAACGAGGGCCGGTGACCGCGCGGCCTCCCCACGTAACAGGCGACTGCCGGCGAGGGTGGCGGCGGTCACCGCGCCCTCCTTGCCCTTTCCATCTTACAATTTACATAAAATGTTCACACCTCCTCACTAACAAATTAGAGAGTCTCTCTTCGGACGGCAATGCCCCTTCTCTCGGCTCTGGGCCCCAGGCCCTAGGCCCCAGGCCCGCTACAGTGTACCAGCCTCACGCGCAACAAGCGGCAACGAGCCTGCGGCCGACCGGCTCGCTGTCAGTGTCGGCCTGTCGGCTCACACCACGGGTCTTACCATCGGGCCGGGCTTTCCTGGATCGCCCGGTCGGCCCTGCTCGCCCCGCAAGCCCATGGGCCCCTGCAAGACAGAGGCAGTGGTCAGACAGAGAGCGAGGGGCAGTCTGGAAGCTGCCGAGTGCTCAAAGTGGACGCGAATGCGACTCCCCACACAAAGGCTGCCAATCTGTGACTCGTTTTTCTGCCGATCAGGGCACTTGTTTTCGGGATAGGAGTCGCTCCGGTCGACGTAAAAAGATTCACGTGCGCATCGTCGTAAAATCCACACGCCTGTTTTTAGTGCGACCTAAAACACTGTGAGCTGGACACGAGCGTGCTCTGTCCCGAGCGGGACGGTAGTAATACGAATGTCGTCTTTGGAGGGAAACGGAACTTCGGAAAAGATGGTTAAAAGTTAGAGATCAAAGTCTCGGCAGCAAAGACAGGAAGGAACTCAAAGCTCCTCGCGAGAGAAGTGACAATTCAGTGAGGTCTGCATCTTCCACTGTGAGCACTCTTCAAAAGCGACGCAGCGGCACTTACCGGCAGTCCCATCGGGCCCGGGTCTCCCTTGTTGCCCTTTTCGCCCTGCAACAAACGAGTCCATGAATGTGTGCGGGGCCCACCTCACCGCCCTACGCACAGTGGATTTGCCACAAGAACGGTGGAGGTGGCCAAAGTTCTCGACAAGTTTTAGCTCCAGAGTCGCTAAACACGACTCGCAACGAGCGTGTGACCCCCACCAACAGATTCCTCGTTCAGAGAGCAATCCATTGGTGGGGCCACACGCTCGGTTGAGTCTTGTCTAGCGACTGAGGAGCTCAAAACTCGTTTAGAATTTTGGTCGCTTCCATCGGCCTAGAGGCAAATCCACTGCGCTACGCCCCGCGGCCGTGCCGTCTAGTTACCATGTCTCCCTTGAAGCCGTCCATGCCCCTGTCGCCCTTGATGCCGGGCGGGCCCTGCAGCCCGGGCACGCCGTTGGCGCCTGGCGGCCCTGGGGGTCCCATCACCTGCAACAGGCACGCCGTCAGCAACGCCGTCAGCAACGCGGCACGCGACGCGCTAGACAGAGACGGCATGCTATCCAACCGCGGCACCGCGCCCGTTGGAAGGCACACTTACAACACTTACGAATTCGCTGCCGCCCGTCTCGAAGGTCCCGTCGCCCTGCAACAAGACGGAGAGTCACGACACTGGCCGGACGCGCTGGCCGCGCGCGAGCGCATGCGCAAGATGCACGCGTGCGAGAGAGAGAACAAGATGCCCTTACCTGTCGCCGCCTGATCTTTTTGTACTTCTGCGGGGAGAGACGAAGGCGGTCGCCGAGGAAACAGACAAAATGCAACACAATGATTAGCATGCGGTCGAGACAAGACGTTCGGTTCGGTCGTGCAGCCGAGACAAGTGCAAGCCAGTTCGTGTGCACTCCCATCCAGCCAATGGACGGTTTTCTCTATATTTGACTATAGTATTATCATAGTTACCACACGCTTAAAGTCGCATTATGTTATGCTAAGGTCAAATTAACTGTATCCTGGCTCGATGGGATTTCATCAAGAGCCTTTGATTGAGCATAAAATACCAAGTCAAAAAAGCCAAATGTAGAGGAAACTGCCAACTTGCTGGATGCGAGTGTATGTCAGTCAAAAATGACCCCCCCCCGTCATCTCCACGGTCAACCCCTCAGAGAGTGGTTGTGTTTGCAGACGCGCAGTAGCGACGACGCGAGCCACAGCCAGGGGTAGCGCCAGACAAGGCGCCCGACGCCCGAGTGCAAAGCGGTTGAGTGCCCGGAGCGTTCCATGCCCTGGTCGCCAACCCAAGTGCCAGCCTCAACACACTCCGCATTCACTGCCTGAAATGGATGCCAAACTTACTCTAGCCACCCGCGACGGGAGCTAAAACAAATGAACCACCCATCAGAGGGAGCTTCTGCTTACACTCAAAGCGAATGACACGCTTGGTTTGAGATAAAAAGAAGATGGCTAATATAAACAGTCACGCAGACGCCAAAACAAATGTTTCCTTACCGACTCTCCCTTTTCACCCTTGTCTCCTTTGACACCCGGATAGCCCTGAAACCGAGAACAGAGGCACAGTCACTTTTGGAAGGAAGAGAAAAACATTCCGCAGTCAAAATAGTCCACGGAACATCTGCTCGATAACTACGAGGGAAATGAACGCATTGTAGAGTTTCTTTGTAAGAAATGCCTCGTATGACAAAGGGACTCTTCTAGGCATTTATTGGTAAATTGCACAAGGCCCCCGATTCCTCCAAAGACGTTTCACAGGCCGCGTACTTACCGGCGGTCCGGGCAGGCCTGGCGGTCCCATCAGGCCGGGGTGGCCGATGTCTCCGTACTCGCCCTTCTCTCCCTTGGGTCCCGACATGCCCTGCAACGAGAAGCACCTTCAAGTAACTGCAAACCAAGAACGCCACACTGGGATTTGCAGTCTCCGCACTTGGGAGTGCAGAGTTTGCAGCCTCCACACGCCAAGTGAGTGGCTCTCTACGTAGTGTGGGGGCTTTGTGTGCTACTCCACTCTTGAAGTGTGGAGCGACTTCAAACTCCACACGTGTAGAGAGGGAACGACTCCGCACTAGAAAGTTCGGCGTTCTCCACGGCTTGACAGAGTGAGCAGCCCGTAATGGGAATGGTAATGGCGGGTAGGCCGTCCGGCCGCAGCGCGCGCACGCAAGCGAGGCGGGTGGCCTAGGCCGCGCTCTGCAGGCGCCGTGCTGGCCATGCAGGCCCTCGACTTACCGGCAGTCCTGGAGGTCCCTGCGGCCCGGTGGCGCCGTTCTGACCGTCCTCGCCCGGAGGTCCCATCAGGCCCATGTCGCCCTTGCCACCTGCGGAGCACACGGACACATTAGCACGCTCCAAGTTCTGCTCACTCATTGCGCGCGGCGGTCCCCCTTCCCCCCCCTTCCTCACTGCCTCTCGCTCCCCCTTTCTCTCCCCCTCGCTCTCCCTCTGCTGCTTGGAATCGCTCTGCAGGGGCACGACGAGTACCTCGTTTCGTGAACATTCTTCCCCTTCCACGAAAACCATCAAGTATGTGAAACACAATGAGCCAGGGATCCAGAAAAAAGTGAAAGAATTGGGAATGTCGTAGGGACCTGGGTGACACGGCACAGCCGAGCGGCGCATGCCGGTCGAAAGCAGCCGGGAATATCCAGAGGAATGTCGACTTCGTTCCATTTTTGCAGTATCGGTGCACAGAAAAACCAAAACTCCCGATTGGTGTCCGCTGTTTTACGGAATTACCGGGGTTCACCCTCGCAACCCGGCAGTGGGGCTAAGGGTTGACTAGCGGAACGCATTCTTCAGGCCGACGTCATAGCAATTGCCTTCAGTTACAGCCGACGAAATTTGTCGAGCGAGAATGGATCGCTGACGCGACGGCACCTCGGCACGGCGAGTGCAACTCTCGAAACCGCGAATCGGTTTCGGAGACTTGCTCCGCCGCCCACAGAGGGCCGGTTGAGGCGGCCAAAACTCTGGACGCGGCTTGAGCTCCAGACTCGCTTAACAGGACTCCAACCAAACGCGTGGCCCCACCAATGGATTCCTCATCCCGAGAGGTTTGGGGACACGTTCGTTTTGAGTGCCATTCAGCGACTCTGGGGCTCAAACCGCGTCTAGAATTTTGAAAGGCCTCCACTGGTCTTCTGGCAAATCCACTGCGCCGCGTGGTGCCGCGTGGTGCCGCGCCAGGCCGGGCTGGTCTTCCTTACCTGGCAGCCCGATGTCGCCCTTGTCGCCGCGCTCGCCGCGCAGGCCGCCCTCGCCCGGCTCGCCCTTCTGGCCGGGCAGGCCGGGCAGCCCGCGCTCCACCGCCGTGCCGGGGTCGCCTTTCCTGCCCTGGATGGTGTGCAGCGGGTCGAGTCAGTCGGCCGTGCCGCCACCGCGCCGTGGCGCCACACCGCGCCACACACACCATGCACCCGTGTCGAAAGGGTTCTCGCCAGCAATGTCTGCACGCTCAAGTTGGCAACTCTTTCGACTCGGGTGCATCGTGGACATTATGGCCTGCTTGTGTGGCAACACTGACGCTACGCCGCGCCAGCGATAGCAGTTCATTTGGCTAACGCGCCACACTGCGAACGGCGGGCGTGCCGCTGGCGTGCAGCTGGCGGGGCGGCGACACGCCGTTAGTACGATGGTTAGTCGGGTTAGAAGCGACGCGCATGCACTACGGCACGGCCGGCCGAGGCTGGATTGGTTGAAAGCAACAGCGCGGTGCACCCGCAATGAACTCGTCATGTCCCAGAGATGCCCTCGCTGCGATCGAGACCTCGCAATGAAAATACGCTGTGCTCAAGACCACCGACAAGAGGTTCTCCGAGGACAGGAACTAATATTTTCTTGGTGCTTTCCGCCGTGCAGAGCCACTGCCTGCGCCTTCTTCCCAATTCAGACTCAGCCAAGCCATTTGCAGACTTACCGACGCCATCGAGGCCCCGCGGAGAAACACAGCCAGTTAGTCTACTCAGCCACCACCGCTACGCAAGCGTTTCTTCCAACTACACCAGAGTTAAACAAACAGCAAAGAAGAGCCGATAAGGAGAGCGCTTCTGAATGACACGGCGGCACATCAAACACGTTGCATCGCGAACTGCCTCCGGGAAAAGCACGACGGAACGTTTCGTGTCTTCACCGTGTATCAGTGTTAGTTGTGTTAGGGGTTGGAAGCAGGGCGTATCAAGAGGTACGGAGGTGAAGCAGGCCAGGGAAGCAGAGTGGGATTAGTTGAAGGAAGTGCTACCACCAAAAATGTTACCATTGCACTACAAAACAACAAGTACTACTGTTACAGCAGGTGTTAATAAAGTAAGGCACACGGAGAAACAGCAAACAAAGTATACACATACACACACGCACACACGAACGTTAGAATTCAAAGCCATGTATCAGGAGGAACAAAAGAAGCCAAATTGTTAAAAAGGAGTGTTAGTCGCAACAATAATTTTTGTTCACTTCAATTTTTCATAGAGAGAAAGTGATCAAATTTTAAATCCAAGAAAAGTGAGACTCCTGTCGTATTTTAAAATATTTTTTTAAATTATTGCGTAAATGTAATTGATTGATTTCGATACTTTTGAAATTAATGAATAGATTTAATTGATTGATTATTGTCCTTACCCGTTTGCCGCGCTTTCCCCTCTCGCCGACCTCCCCCTTGGGGCCCTCGGGGCCCGTCGGCCCCGAGTCGCCCTTGTCTCCGCGGCCCCCCTCCGGACCTGTCGCACAACAACGCTACTTCACACACTACTCTACTGGAAACAATGATTACAGCTGGCATGCACACCCTAAACGGTCGAAACGCCGGTCCACACCGCCACAAATTGGGCCAGAGGACCGGTGGAGGGGACAAAAATTCTAGACGCATTTTGTGCTCCAGAGTCGCTGAACAGGAATCGAACCGACATTGTGACCTCCATGGATTGCTCTCCGAAAGAGGGATCCATTGGTGGGGTCACACGCTCGATTCTAGTCCTGTTTAGCGACTCTGCAGCTCAAAATGCGTCTAGAATTTCGGCCGCCTGCACCGGTATTCTGTCCCGTAGTGCGCCACTCAGAGAAAAGCTGAATGAAACCGATTAAAAACTTGGTTGGTTTTAAGTCGGCGACGAAAGAGGCACCGTTTGAATGATATAGGTTAAAATGGATAAAAACCAAGTGTAAGTCGATTTCATACAATAGTTCTTTAAAAGTGCCTCCTCTGTGGGCCTACGAGGAGGATGGTGTTTGGTAGGACTGCCTATCGAACGGTCTTGCCTCAAAAAAAAAAAAACAACAACAAAAACCGCTTGAGCGTGTTCGTCTACGAAACAAACAATACGGCGAAACAACACTAATGGCAGTGAAGCAAACTGACCAAACTACGATACAATGCCTTACCTATTCATCTCGAGTTATCGTAACCAAATCAACGCACAACTCATCTACCAGCCTCTGACTAACCATCGTGACTGTCTCGACTAGCTAAACGCGCACGGGGTGGTTTGGACTTACTGCCGCCCGGGGCGGGCCGTGGTTCTCCTCGTCTTTGTCGCGTCGACGGCGGAGTCTTACCTGGAGGGCCTGGCGGTCCCGGGGGACCCTCGATGATGCCGGTGGGGAACTGGTCTCCCGTCAACGTCGTCGTCAGCCCTCGCTCGCCCTTATCGCCCTTGTCGCCCTGCCAACAGACACAGCACGTCAGCGAACGCACGCCAGCGCAGGCAGCACAGCACAAACAGTTAGACAAAACGGGTTAGTTCAGTCGGGAGGGTGCGGTGTTAGAGGCAGACAGCGGTAAACAGGGGCTCCTACACCTTAGGGGATGAGAACCAAGAAGATAAAAAAGTCGTCAACGACTCCTCGCCACCGAAACGTGAGGCACAGAGGAGACTTACTGGTATTCCTGGCAGGCCAGGCAGGCCGTCTGTTCCGTTCTGGCCGGGAATGCCCTGTGCAAAATTCAGAACGCTAGATCGACATGCGGTACTGGGGCCGTAACATACACAACGGATGAGAATAAATTTTGAAATCACACTGTTTCAATACATTCAGTGGACGTTTACAATTTCGGTGTGACGTTCAAAATTTATTCAAAGTCAAGTTTTCTCACAGGCATTCCTAACTGTCCTGGAATTCCGGGGAAACCTGGTGGGCCCATTAAGCCTGACTGTCCCTGAAACATGAACGGTCCTGTCAAGCCAATGGCTCAATCCCAAACAACCAGCCGGTGCCTGCAAAAACTGAGTCCACATCGAGAAAAAAAATTCACAAGTAGTAAATTAAAAACAATAAAGGTCGCGAGAAACAAGAACAAAATCCAATTTTGCGTGCACTCTTGACGTCACAGTGGTTGGGTTCTCGAGGAACCTTCTGCGTGAGTCCAAAACGAATCCATTTTAGGTGGTGAGGCACACGGGCTAAAGGGTGGCCCGGCTGGGCCCGGCCACGCCAAGGTAAGCCCAGCACTACACCTGCCCAGCCTGCCCAAATCCCCCCGTCCCCATTGGACCGGTCCCAGCCTATTTCTCGGAACAGCCTATGGCGCAGCTCGGGACTGCCCACCCTGTGCTGAATACAAAGTTTTGACGTGACAACGAAACGCAGAACACAAAAATTCTGCCTTTCAGTAACTTTTTTTTAAAATATATATTTTGAGTTTTTTTTCTTTATATAACGTCAAAAGTACACGGCTCAGCTAGCAAGTAGCGTGCTCGGCGCACAGCGTGGCACTCTGTTTATTACTCACCCTGAGTCCCGGTGATCCCGCCGGTCCTGGTGGCCCCACGGGCCCGGCCGGCCCGGCGCTCCCCCGCTCTCCTGGGGGCCCCGACTCTCCCGGCGGGCCCGGCCGACCGTCCTGCCCCGGTAAGCCCTCCTTGCCGACTGGACCCGGTGACCCGGGCGGGCCTGGCTCCCCTCGCTCTCCCTACACAACACAAAGGGACGTATCAGGGACTGCAACTCTGTCGCCGCACTAATACAGGAGGAATAAAATCCAGGTATGTCACTCTGATGAAAGCATGGCAGTATTGACGAAAACTCGGCGACAAACAGAAAGAAGGCGCAGAAACGAGATGCCCATGCAGAGGCATGCATAATACACTGTACGGCCACGGCCTTAAGCATATTGGCATGTGAACCAAAAAAATGGCACCTTATTCATCATGCAACATGCTGAAAACTATTTTGGAGTTGATAATGCAATTTTGAGTCTATAATATCCATTAAGTAAGCAGAGTGTGTTCCGTTCATTGGACCGGTATGATAACAACAACGTTCCCGATAAATACGAAATTTAAAAAGAAATTGAGGGTTAATGGCACTGAATTTCGGGTCCAGTCATTTCAATAGCATCCGTGACAAAGGGCAAGCAGCCTGGATCAGAACCCCGACTCCGTTAACCTTCCCAGAAGCAATCGAAGAAGAACCAGTTTGGACAAGCGAGGTTGACAAGCAGACGAGTGCCGAACGGGGCGTGCTGGGCAGCCTCGTGGCGGCACCTGATTAAGCTGCACTTACTTTGACATAAATGATGTTCTGCGCCGAAATATTGAGCCCCTGCTCTTGCAGTCCCTAAAAGAATTCCACAAAGCTCGTGAATGTTTGGTAGTGAATGCGCTGCCCCTGAGGTTGCAGATCGAAAGTGACCGAGTAGTGAGCGTACCACTACACTAGGCCCACCTAGGGGCGCACGAAGGTGACATAGCTTCTCTCTTTATTTTTAGCAGAATAAATTAAAAGTTGTATATTTGCACAGAATGACGTCGTATGTATTTAAAAGTTGAGAGCTATCTTGGGTTTTATTTCAGACCTATACCGCGGGGTCTGGTAAAACTGCTGATGCAATTTGGAGACACTGAGGCAATGTGTTGGGTTTGAACGAAACAAATAGATGAACAGCAGCGTTTTTAGATCGCACAGTCCTCGGCAATTCAGCTACACATTTAAAAAAATTAACAACACATCACTGACGTAAGAGGCAGGCCACTCCTGGTACAGGATCTAGTTCTTCGTGCAATACATCGTACTCAAGCAAAACAAAAATGTTTACGTCTGACCAACACCAAAACACACAAATCCCTAACAGGTCAGCCACTACAAACATAAAACTAAAGTAAAGAAAAAGTAATAAAATTATTTTAAAACATAGCAAACCAAAGAAAAACAGGAGACTAAAAAGGAGGAGTGCCATACTGCATTTCCAAGGAAAATCAATAGGAAAATAGAATTTTAGGTGATTAAAACGTGCCCACAGATATAGGATTATTGACAGCTTCCAAGTGTTTACAGTGTCCCTAAAGCAAAGTTTCGAAGTCCTACTAGTTCCAGCATAGTATTATGTAAACAAGATAGTACGCTACACCGAAGACCATTTGCAAATTAAAGAAAACGACCGGAAAATTTGTGCATGCCAGTGAATAGAGCCCTGACAAATAGAAACGTGAGAAAATAATCAATTGGGTCAATGGAAGCAAACAAAGGATAAAATAGCAGGAGTTATTTTGATGTAATCGCAATTTTCTTAGGGCTACAATGGGAACTTTAGGGAAAACCTGCGCTACGAAACTAAATATCCACCTCTATACGCGCACATCAAATGGTGCGAACAAAAGTACACCGTACGGAGCCACGCAGATTCCGAAATTTTGCCTGAGGAGACTTCCACCTTTCTTTATTTTATTTTTAGTGTTTGTTCTTACTGACATAAATGACGTATATTTAAAAGGCACGAGTTAATTTACCAATTTAAACAAATTATACATCCACAGACAGAAAGGACAGCAGCTCTCCCAACAGCTAAGGAGACAAAAGTAAACCACCAGCCAACCAAAGAGGAACAAATGAAGAAAACCAAGCATGTGTGAATAGGAGGGCATCACTGCCTCCTGTCTCCATACCTTCACCGCAACGATTTCGGCGTATCCTAATGTTCCTCCACGGAGAGTTGTCACTGAACGCTTCAGCCCCTACAAATATTGCAAGTTTACAGCAAAATTCCTCCATTTCAAATTACAAAATGTCTAAATGAGTCTTTCCATCCAGAAGGCTGCAACAGTTTTGCTAAGGGACTGGAGAGGACGTGGAGACAAAAAAGTGATTAATTGTTTGATAATTACCTTGACGGCAGCGTACATGTCAAATGCCGGCCCACCGGCGTCTCCTTTGGAACCCTTCTCCCCCGGAGCGCCCTGGAACACATCAAAGAGTTTGTCACACACCAAATTTTGCAACGTCTACAATAACAATTAGAAAAAGGAAAAAGAAAGGCAGAGAAAGTGGTCTAAAATTGATGAAGAAAACGTTTTTAGTTATTGAGACACTATTGTAAGAAGCGGCATCGAAGAGCACGTGCACAACGTATGTTAAAAGCTGGCACATGCAATGAACTTTTGTATATTGGTTCACGGCTCAGAGGTTTCTCATTCCTGACTTACCGGATCACCCTTGGGGCCGTCCAAGCCGATTGCACCCTTAAAGAAACAAAAAACGACTCTCAGTCAAGCTAGGGAAGCAGGCCTCTCGAGATCGAGGACGTGGCGTAGCAAACTACCATTTTCCAAAGTAAGCATCAGGTTAAAACAGAAAAGAAATGGAAATCAGAAACCAATCATTTAAGTCCGCAGGCTAGCGTCTTTATTTCGATGTTTTACAAAAACTACTAAATTATGTTCAAAGAATTAATGAGAAGACACTTTGGGAAGCGGAGTCAGAACCGAGTAAAGACAGATCAGTAAGTGAGTTTACGGTCCCAAGCATAAAAGCCACCTCAATTTAATTTGTGTCACTACGAAATAATTTTTATGTTTTTAACCGTCACTGCCCCTTTTATTCTTGTTAGTGGTTAAACAGGCGCCAAGTCGTGTTACTAGAGCGACAGCCGCTCGGCGTGCGATGCTACAAAGCTGAACCTCGCACTACGAGGATTAGTACTAGAGCAGTAGTCCCCTTTCGCAAGATATTGTATGCTGTCCGCGACGACGCTTCAAGACAACAGCTTTGGCAAACTCCCAGCAGCCGCCAAGCCGAGGCCCCGCCCCTTTCATGTTGGCCGGAGAATGACCACACCAGCATAAATCCCCCGCGTGTCTGCCGACGTGTGCCGAGGCGCCTTTGTTTGTTTTGCTGACCTGCCCCACCCCACCCTCAGGCAGCGCCATCGAGAAACGGCCAGGGCTTTTAGGAAGAGGGGCGAGCGAGTAAAGATATTTCAAAAAGGTAAACTACTTCATTTGTGTGTCTACTCTACAATCTCATCTACAATATTACGTTATGGCTGTTTGATTCAAATGACATCTATCATGTCATTGAATGTTTTCTAGTGCACCTACTACAGCTTAAGTCTTACCCCATATCCCCTATCTCCTTTGGGCCCCTTTGAGCCCTGGAAACAAGGTTCAAATCAAAACGTGTTACGGCGTGCGATTACAATACTCGTTTCAACACAACCACAAACTTTTTCACACCGAACCCAACCAAAACCAGTTAGTGAGCCTTCCTAGGATGAACATGCAAATCTTGTTAACGCAATTAGTAACTATCATTGAGTAAATTTAAGTAGTGTTCAGCTGGTCATTACCGGGAATCCACTGTTTCCAGGCGTTCCCTGGAAAACAAAACGAAGGGGCACGTTAGCCAAGTGTAGAGTTCACAAGTTACAGTAAGTCTTTTTTTTTTAAAGGGGACACTTACCGGCGTCCCCTTGGCTCCAGGAATGCCCTGAAACAGTGAAAACGCGCCATAACATTTTACAATTCCAAAGAAAACTACAGTCAGTAGTGAAAGATTGTAGATCGTGTCGTACTCACCTTCTTCCCTCTTTTCCCAGGAGGCCCTTGTGGTCCAGGGGGTCCTGCAACAAACAAACAATTCATTATTAAGTTGAAAATATAACGAAAGGGTTCCAGGTTGGCTATCCTTTGGTGTCCGCTTTATCATTAATAGAATTTTCAACACACAGGCACCAAATATGCAGTGTTCAGGCGATCCATTTTGCAGTGCAGCCTAAGCAGGCTCTGTGGGGATTGAGGTGATAATGGCGAGGGAGGGAGGGGTGCGGCAAGGGCTCTTCGCACTACAGCTAGTGGTGGCGAGAGTTCTGGGCAATTATGAGGGACAAATTGCCCTCGACGGATTAAATTTATAGGTATGGATAAGAGGCACGGCACCCAGCAGGCCTCTGCCATGAATTTTAATCTCCCCTCAAGTGTACAAAGTTTTTCCCTAACGAGTCTGGTGCTCCAGGGCTTTCGTTACGACCCAGATCAAGGCCTCCACTCCCTCTCTGGTATCATCTCTCCTCGGCCGGACCAGTCGCCGGGTGAGACACGGCGGGAGGAGGCAGCTGGGTTGGGGAATGGAGAGAAGGCCGGGTGGAGGACAGGGTCAGGTGCAGGTCGACCCGTCCCGGGGCTGCAGGTGCCTCATCGCCTCACTTTGCCTGACACTGGGTTCCGGACGAGTCCCGGACGACAAGCAATCCCCCCGAGTGCTTTGAGCCGCCTATGAAAACGCCAACTTGGCTACTGTACTTTGAAGCCTGCCTTGAGACCTGTTCGCTGTGCGAGGCCAAGTGCGAGGCGGTCTTAGTCGCGCTGGCAAAGGGGCCTCGCCGTGGGAGCGCGCAGGCGGAGCAGAGTTCTCGGGGACAAGAGCGGCAAAACGGCACGAGTTGATAAGCAGAGCAAAGCCGAGGCACGGCCCCGCATTCATCCCCCTCGAGCTTGCTGCAAGCCAACAGCACTGGCAAATCACCACTCCAGGATGCAGTCGGCATGCAAGCAGAGCCCAAGCAGAGCGCACACATCAATCAGGAACACATTAGGACGCGCGCTCGCTCTCTCCCCTGCCGACTTCACTCTCTCTCTGTCTGTCTTCCCCACGCACACACACACACATACACAAGTGCGCGCAGAAACGCCCTGAATCGAATGCCTTCTCGGCTGCATCAAGTGGCCGCTCGGAAGTGGCACGGCGCAGCACGGCACAGCCGGGGCAGGTGATTCAAGGGACACTGCAACAGGTGGGGGTCACGCGGCGCACCACGACGCAGCGCCCGCGGCCGTTCCGATACGACGCGCCCGCCCCCGCGTCAGTCACACACACTCACTCACTCACACACACACACTCACACACACACAAGGTTAGATTACGTTTCCCTTCCACACCCGCGCGCCGAAAACGTCGACGCCAGCTCGCGATCCGGGTCGGCTGGTGCAAATTCGCAAATTGGCTGCGCGGGGCCCTGGGGGACATCAGGGTCATCAGGGTGGCGCGAGACGACGTCGACATCGCGGACGCATCAGGAGCAGCGGGTGGCGGGCGGCGGCATCCCGGCCCAACTTGGCGGCCACCTTGGCGTCGTCGACGAGTTTCCAACGCGACCCGAGGCGATAATGCGTCCCGGAGCGATATCCGATGGCGCGGCGGTCTCTCGCAGGGACGGTCGCAGACGCCGCTTCCCTTACCGGGAGGGCGTCCGCAGCGGCCGGCGTGGGGCCACTGTAAAACCAAGTGTGGAGGGACGCCACTCTTGAAATGCGTGAGCTTTCAGTCTCACACTTGAAAGTGCACAGTTTGCAGCTGCAGTCTGAGTTTGCAGACGTCTCTCCACTTGAAGTGTAGAGACTGCGCAAACTCCACACATCAAAGTGTAGAGACTTACTCCGCACTAGGAAGTGTGGAGCTGGCCACACTTGGTATCACGGTGCAGAACGCTCGCGAGGACGCTCGCAGACGACGCCTTCCCTAACCAGAAGGGCGTCCACTGCGGCCGGGGTGGGGCCGAGGGCGGGGCGGCGGGGCGCACCCTCAAGACTGACAGGCAAGCGCCTCTCCCCTCCAGGAAGCGGAAAGCCACACCGTGTTGACAAAGAAGAAAGGAAGGAGGTGAAAAAAATTGGCATCCGGCCCCGCCCCTACCGCGCGAAAAAAAAAGTAATAGCGGTGGACTATTTCTTAAGATTGTTTGCAAACAAAACGCCATCGGTGGCTTGTGATTGGGTGGACTAGCCCCGAGATTTGCTGGTTTCTGAGCGACGCTTAACTAGCGGTAAAAGAACTCGCGTTCCCAGACGACGACATCCAGCAGAACGTAGCAACTGTCTGTTTCCTGGATGTGTGATTCGCCGAACACACGCTACTTTTGTTAACACGGGAAATGAGTGAAGGGGATCGCCGCGGGCCGAGTGTAGCGGCAAAGCGAAGCCAAAAAAAAAGAAGAAAAAACCTGTGGCAAAGCCGGCATGGCCCCGAGGCAACGGACAGCCTTTTAATTAATGGACTGCTTCACACCCTCACAGGGGGAGGGGGCGCGTCCATTGGCTTCGTTGCGCGCAACAGTGACGGAATCGATTTATCGAGCGAGACACCAATCTGCACACACGTTCCGCGGGAAACTGACACGCACACTGTGAATGATGTCAAGCTACACCGTCATTTTAAGTGTCCACTTCTCTACACGTGGTTTCAAAGGCGCAGCTGCTTATGATCCGATCCGATGTTTCCTGGTGTCGAAACTGTCGTCACCTACCTGAACACCAGACCACCGAAAGTTCCCCTCCCCCCTCAATTCCAAGAGGTGGCCACAGCAAAAGGTCTCTTTCGTGCTTCCGAACGGCGAGACCGTTACCGTTTCCAGTGTCTCGGGTGATGAGGCACATTAAAAAGGCCTGTGGGAATCCATACCGTGTAATTTCATTATCGGTCGATACAAGCTGGCTTAAGTTTCAGCACGCCGGGGCACACGCAACGGCGAAGGCGCGCGCCGCACAGATGGGGCCACATATTGAATTTAAAATGATATATCAACGAAAAATACATCATGTCATTAAATATTCGATATTCGGATCTCGTTTTCGAGCCGAGCTCACCGCGCCCGTCAAAAGCAGCTGGGTGCGAGAAGGTATTTAGTCATGGTCTCCAAGTTTGAACGCATGTTTCAAAGTCTATACTCTGGCGCCTCGCAACCCACCGAGTGCTTCCGCGGGGAGTGGTTTCGTGACTCTGTCTCGGCCGCACTCATGGGGCTCTCCGTGAGGGTGCGAGAGAGACAGAGCAACAAAACGATCATCTGAGTCGTTCGACTGAGCACAGCCAACGTCACGGGGGTGTCGCGCCATGGCGGTGATCGACAGGCTTCTTTTCCTTTCATCAAGGCGCGTGTCTGCGAGCCGGGCCAGGCCCGCCACCTGGGAGCGCCACAGCTGTCGACAAACATTTTCAAAAGGGCGTGCATTCTTCTCGTCTTTTTTGCCGGGGGTGGGGGAGGCTTGCCCGTCCAGGAACGACACCGCGGCGTGTCGGCGTGAGGCGTGGTGGCCGAGGCACGCCAACGGACGGCGGGGCCGGCGGGGCTCCGTGTTGTGGCTGCGGTGCCTCGGGCAGCCTCGGGCCTCAGATTGCCTTCTTTAGGGGCCGGCACGCCGCGGCACGCCAGAGGCACACCCAAGGCACGCGTGGCGCCGTACACCGCGCGACCGGCCCCAGGGCGGGGCGGGGCGGGGCGGGCCCACAGCCACCCTGGGGCCTGAGCCGGCCGGCCACCCTAAGCGCCCCTAATGAAGAGTGCGAGCTGGGCCTGGGGCTGCACCCTCCCCCTTCCCCCACCCCTCCCCCGCCGCGCCACCCCGAGAGCCGAGCGGCGCCGCGCGGCGGGCGGTCCGGGGGCGGTCCGGGGGCGGTCCGAGGGGCGGCGGGGGCGGTCGCACGCGGGGACAATTAAACACTTACAGCGCCCGAACGGCCCGAACGGCCGCGGCGGCGACCGACTTGCGGCGAATTCACAAACACGGCCGGACGCAATGGCCGCTTGCGGTGGCGTGGCGGCCGCACGCCCGGTTCCAGCCACTGCTTGCAGCTACTGGTTCACTGGTTCCAGCCAGTGTGTCAAACAACCAGCCGCCCCACCGCACCATGCACACTGCATACACGGCCGCAGCATGGACCCGCGGACAACAGGCGCTTCATAGAGCACCCCCGCCCCTCCAGCCGGGAAGAGAGAGAGAGAGAAGAGAGAGAGAGAGAGAGAGAGAGAGAGAGAGAGAGAGGCGGGGTGGAAGTGGCGATGACAGCCTCCAGGTGGGCGATGCGCGCCGCCCTGCCGTCGCGCCGCTCTCTCTCTCTCTCTCTCTCTCTCTCTCTCGCCCTGCTATTGCTACGTTTCCTGTCGCCGCTGCTCGCGTGCTCTGTCTCCCTGTCTCTCTCGCTCTCGGTAAGTTCGTTAAGTTGCAAAAGTAATTGAAAGTTTTGGCGCCCGTATATAGAGGTCGAAGAAGAAGAAGTAGAAGTGCAAGAAGAAGAAGAAGAAGAAAAAGAGGAGGAGGAGGAGGAGGAGGAGGAGGAGGAGGAGGAGGAGGAGGAGGAGGAGGAGGAGGAGGAGAGGAGGAGGAGGGAGGAGGAGGAGAAGGAAGGAAGAGGAGGAGAGGAGGAGGAGGAGAAGAAAAGAAAGAACAAGAAAGAAGAAGAAGAAGAAGAAGAAGAAGAAGAAGAAAGCAAAAGACGGAGGAGGAGGAGAAGGAAGGAGGTGCTGAGCTAGTTTAGTGGAGGGATAAGTGTTTGTCGGGCGGGTGCGCGAGGAACGGCGGAATCGAAAGGCCATCAGCAAATCAGCCTCCAGCCGGCTGCAGCCCTCCAGCCCTCCAGGCGCCTCCAGGCGCCGCGACATGTGCGGGGCGCCGGCCCGGCGGCACGCCCACGTTTGTAAAAGAGGGCCATTTGGCAATCCGAGGAAAGGAAACGCGATTGGAAATGGTCGCGCCAGCCGCCAGCCCCTTCGCCCCGCCCCTCTCCACGCACCCCCCCCGCCGCCTGTTCGCCGCCTCGCCACCGCGGCAAAAAAAAAGATAAAAACAGGACGAGTGCGGAAAGGGAGGCCTGATGCATTTCTCGGTCAATAAAGCAAGGCGAAATGATAACTCGAAAAAGAAAATAAAAAGTGGAAGCGGAATTGGAAGGGAGAAGTAAATAAACGAAGGAGTAGATTAACGCCCGCGCCGTTTGTATCCCCGCATTTGTCGAGCAGACCAGCAGGCGCATTGCGACCGCCGCCCCGCCGCCACACTGCCAGCCACAAAGCGGCCAGCGGAAGGGAAAATGACGCGCGCTAATTCCACCCCACCCCCACCCCTCCCCCCAGTGTGCCTTCACCAGCCTACGCCAGCCTACCGCCCCGCAGTCACATTACTCGACAGGCTGAGCAGATAAGAATGCAAAAGTGGCGTCCCCATATTGGGCCCATAACTTGCGCACGCCTCGCCGGGGCCACGGCCAGGGCCCGCCGCGCGTGGAGAGGCCGCCGAGAGGCCGCCCCGCCCCGCCCCCCACCCCGCCCCGCCCCGCCCACCCCGCCCCGCCCCACCCCGCCCCGCCTCTCCCAGCGCATAAAGGAACGCCCCCTGGACAGATGAGGGCCACTCAGGGGCATTCACTAGGGACTTAGAGGCCGGAGAAAAAAAAGCAAGAACCGCGGGAAAAACTTCATAAAACCAACGACGGGATTTTTTTTTTTGGTTTGCGGATCTATAGCAGCTGATCCGTCCGCCGTCCGCACTAGGGGACGGAGGCCAGCGAGTTGCTTCCGCGTGGAACGAGTCCTCAGCGCATTTCATCGCAACAGTGCAATGTTCCTTTCAACGCCGGGAGCAATTTTTCATCGAGGCGCGGAAAATGAAACCTTTCACCCCTGAAGACAAGGGAGAGGGTTGCCCCAGCAAGACGCATTCGACAGACGCCAGCCAGAAGCGCCCGGCGGAGAGCGTCCGCGCGTCCGCCTGCAGCGGCGAGGGTAGGCCGCCCGCTGCGCAGACGAGTCGGTTGGGTTGCCTGGCGCGCGACGCCGGGCGCTCCCCACCGAGGACCCTCGCCGTCGCCGAGCCTGGCTGCCTGTCTGGACGGCTGGCTGCCTGACTGGCTGCCTGACTGGCTGCCCGCGCGCCAGCGGCGGCGAACTCAGATCCAGTCAGAAAACTCCCCCGACGGCGGCCGTCTCGGACTCGGACACGGAGCTCGACGAAGCGGGGCGTCTCCGCGGAGGGGAATCGGCTCGAGGGTGGCCGGCCCGCCACTCTGGTCGGAAGGAATCAAGGAAGGCCTCGGGCTGACCCTCTACGGCCACGACGGCCACCCCGCAAGACGGCCGCCCCGCCTAAGGGGATCAGAGTCCACATCGGCGGCCACCCGGCCAGGCCAGCCGGCCAAAGCCCTTCCACTTGGACGCACTGATAAACTGGATTCACGCCGCCCGCCCCGCCCCGCCCCGCCCCGCGAGAACGAAAGGGGTGTGGCGGTCCATCACGACGTCCGGGAAAGCGGCGCGCGACAGATTTCGCAGAGCAGATAACACACGACGCACAATCATTTCCCCGGAAACTGGCCGAGTCCGCACAAGAGTGAGGGGGAGGGCAGCAGGTCCCGGCCGAGGACAGACTAAGGAGCGACGAGGACCGACAGGGACCAGGCACGGCGACTGGAGTAGTTCCCCGCGAGGCGGCGAGGGAGACGCGCGGCCCTCCGGAAAAACCGGAAAACCGGAAAAACAAACAACTAGTGGCGCGGTGCCGCGGCGGGCAATTAAAATAAATGAACCAGAAGAGGAGAGAGGGGGGGGAGGATGAGAAGAGTTGCGGTGCAGAAAAAAAAGAGTGAGTGTGAGGGTGTGTGCGAGAGAGGCAAAAAGGAGTGACCGTTAATGGTCCCGATGGCGGGGCCGGCACGGCAGCGCTTGGCTGCGGCTCAACTCAATCCCAAAGTTCACGCGAGTGGCACGGCAGTGCCGCGCCGACCCGCCGGCCTCGCCCGACCGGCGAATCAATGTAGCTAACGAACAAACGCCACTGCAATGCAAAGGCACCTCATTTCGTTTCCAGGAAACATCGGCCCGCACCTACGGGCACTAGGGGGAATCACATCCATAACTTGTACTAAAAGGGCGACAGCATTCGATCGGAGCGGAGGGCCGAGCGCCGCAGAGAGGAGCGAGTGGTCGCCCGCTAGCCCCGCTAGCCCCTCCAGCCCCGCTTACTCGGCACAGCACAGTGGCGGATTCCCCGAACGGAGGGCAATCCATTAGTGGGGTCACACGTTCTGTTCGACTCCTGTTTAGCGACTGTGGAGCTCAAAACGCGTCGTCTCCACCGGTCTTCTGGCCCACTGTGCGCACCCACCTCGTCGCCCTGTCGCTCTGGCTCCCACGGGCGAAAGCGCTGCCCCGCGAGGCTGGCGTAATTAACCGTCGCAGCGCGTTAATGGAATCCCGGGCCAAACTTGCTGCCGTGCCTGCCATGCCAGTCGGGGCGCGGCGGGCCAGGCGGGCCGAGATACATGACTCCGGGAATCACGGCGCGCCGCCACCGGCACCGAGCTACTGACGGCTCACTCCCCCGCCCCATCAAGGCGCCCGCCGGGGCTTCGGCGGCATCCACGCGCCGCCACGCGCCGCCACTGAGCGTCCTCGCCGTCCTCGCGCACGTCGCCTTTTCCCCCGCGAATACGTGCCGCGGTGCCGTCGTCGTCCGCGCGGTGTGAGGCTCGGCTCGGCTCGGCTCGGCTCGACCTGGCTCGGCTCGGCGGCGCGCCCCTAATTCACACCAAGTTGCGGGTGGAATCTTAATTTGTCTTAAACAGGCGGCGTCGCGGCGGGAGCATCGCCGCGGGCTGTGTGTGGTGCACGGCGAGCACGGCGAGCACGGCCTGGAGCGCGAGGAGAGCAGCGGCGAGGAGCGCCGAGACCCAAGGCCGGCCGAACCAGGGGGGGGGGGGGAGGAAGGGGGGATCCCAAGTGCCCCAAGTTGGGCCAAGGCGCGCCTGTACGCGACAAACTGCGCACCACACACACACACACACACACACAAGAAGTAGCCGGAAACTTGAGGCGGCGAAAATGATTTTCTTGAAGAAGGATGATCGCCCCCCCCCTCTTCCCCTCTTTCCCGCCCGGGGCATTTTACACCGAACGGGGCGGACGAAACTCAGATCGGAGAGCAGCAGGTCAGAGGCAATGAATTTACCGACATGCAGCTCCCCTCCCCTCTCTTCCCTCACCTGGACCGGCTGGCAGCGAGCCATGATCCATATCGCGTCATAAAACAAAGACGGACGCGGTGCAAAGTAAATAAGCGATAAATAAAACCGCTTTCCGCCCGCGCCCCCCGTCTTTTCTCCTCCAGCGGAACGTCGCTGCGCGTCGCCGCGGCGGTTACCTCCGTTTATACGTGGACTCGCCGGGGCATAAACGCCGGCCGCCAGTCCGTTAAGCGAGAGCATTATTTCACCCGTAAGCGCCGCCTTCGCGCTTCGCGCCGACCCACGCCAAATTGGCGTGCCGGACGCACGGCGACGGCCGGGGCGAACCCGGAGGCGAACCCGGAGGCGAACCCGGAGGCGAACCGAACCCGGAGGTGAACCCGGAAGCGAACCTAGAGGCGTACCCGGAGGCAAACCGAGGTGAACCTGAACGCGAACCCAACCCCCAAACCCAATGAAATAAAACACAAAAGATACCAAACTAAACGGGAGTTTCAAATTTAGACAGCGGGTATTGCAGTTGATGACAGTGCGGAGGTTCAGTCCCTCACTCGACTCTCCCACGGCTTGTGGCTCCCTCTTTTCACAGACACTGGAAAGACAAACCATGACGCCGCCCCGCCCAGCCCGCTTCCCGCCAACGCGGACCACGTGCTTGATGAACAGTGCTGGAGAGGGCTCAGTGCCCGGCCAGAGCCGGAGCCGGGTGGCGCGCGCGAACCCTATCGCAACACGAGTCGATTCAGTCGGACCCGCCCCGCCCCGCCCCACTGCTGGTCCGGCAAGAAGATGCGCACAATAATAAATTGCAGCCAAGATAAGCGGGCGAGATAGAGACACGCCACTGAAGAGGCTGCGGGGGAGGGGAGGGGGAGGGGAGGCTGGAGCCTGGCAGTAAGCCATCACGGAGGGAGGCTCGGCCAACAGACCGCGCAATCAAGCATCATGTGTACGGAAGAATCAGCCCCTCCAGACCCGCCGCCACCGCCGCGCCGCCCGCAGACCGCCCGCCAAAATTCACAACATTTATCAATCACGCCAACAGCGGGGGGGCGGGGGGCTGCGACCGGGGTTACGGCAGGGTAGGCCCGGAGGAAGGAATGAATAAAACGACGAGAAAAACATCTCCGGAGGAAAAAGTTTCCCTTGAGACTGCCGTGCATATCGGGCGGGCTGATAGCCGACCAAGTGTGCCGCGACGCGGGGCTGGGAAAGAGGGGGGGCAGCGACGATACCGCGAGTGACAACGCGCCGGACCACTGTTTTCCCTTTCTCTTCCCAACTTTTTTTTTCCGCCGCATTGCCGGCACCGCATTCAATTACCATTTTGATAGCGAGCAGCGTTTTGGTTAGGTAGGGAAAGGAAGATTGGGGGAAGGGGGGGGGGGGTTACGAGGTGGGCGGTGGGACGCACACAATAGGTGGAGGGAAGGAGGCAGAGAGCAGCGCGGCCGGTATATGCAGGCAACCCCGGCGGGATTGGCTTGCAGCCAAATCACCCCCACCTGTCGAACCCCCCGGGGGCCCTCTCGGATCTCCCTCGCGGCCCGGAAGCGCTACAAACAATTTTCCGAGAGGCTGCCGGGCCAGCCAGCCAGGGCAGGGCAAGGCGCAGGGCACGGCCTTTGAATATCATCTTTACGGAGATTTATGTGGCCTAAGTACGGAGAGATTGAAGCACGACGACGCTGCTGAATAAATACCAGCAGAGGGAGTGAGAGTTTGAGAGAGAGAGAGAGAGAGAGAGAGAGAGAGAGAGAGAGAGAGAGAGAGAGAGAGGGGGGGAGGGGAGCCTTGCTGCAGCCCTGTCGTCGGCCGGGTTTTCATCACGGACTCTACTGGATGACTACTTCATCCCAAGAAAGGCAATAGCAACATAAATCTGCCCCCTTTCCCCCCCCCCTCTCTCTCCGTTGCTCCCCAATCCGGGTCCAGAAGCCGTCGGACACCTTCGCGGCGGCGGAGAGAAATGACGTGGCGATTGGCGATTCGTCAGCGAGCCGCTCACTCCGTCATTGGCCGGCCGAGAGTCGCCTTCGTCGCTCCGTCTCTCTCGCACTCACGGGGCGTTCCGCAGAGGTGCGAGGGAGACGGAGCGACGAAAACGGCTCTCGGAATCAGGCTGCGGGCGCGGGCAGGGCGCTGGGGGAGACGCGGTCACCGAGACGCCTTTCCAGTACACTGTGCAGTGCACAAGACTGCGAGGCGAAACGGTGGACTCGCAACCAAAGCTCGGTGCCAGAAGAAAGGTCTACGAGCACCACCAAAAACACCGGGGCGACTTTTTGTCATGGCGAAATATGCTGTAAGTACAGCTCCCGCGAAAACCAAATGGACTTTGTGTCGTGTCTCTGAAAGAAGCATGGTCGCAGCCTTTTCGATTTACGCACTTGAGAAATGTTCTAACTCGCGCCGAGTTCACCGCCAAAACAGAGTTCAGCTCAAATTTCATTGAATTTCCGCAGACATTCGGGCCGCACGCAGCGCCTTTTCACTGACGCCAACTTTTTCCTAGCTCTCGCTTTCTTCTCCTCCTATCTACAGTGTGACGCCTCCCCCTGCGGGCCCGCTGCCTGCCTGCTGCGGTCCAGGAAGTTGTCGATTTATATCTGGCAGAAAGACAGAGGAAAGGGGAGAAAAAGAGATAGATATGGCGGCCGTCCCTCTGCGTCGCTCTGCGTCCTGCAAATAACGTGTGGGGAGACTAATGAAACACTCTGCGCAGATTGGCGCGCCAGGCTGGTGGTGGCAATAGTGGCCATGGCGGAGGCGAGAGACGTGGGCCACCTGCCTGCGGGGCTGCTTCATCCCCGCCGAAGCACAGTGGGCCAGAAGACTGGTGGAGGCGGTCAGAACTCTAGATGCGTTTTGAGCTCCAGAGTTGCTAAATGGGACTTGTACTGAACGTGTGACCCCACCGGAGAATCCATTGGTGGCACTGACAGGTCCAGCAGAGCGACGTCGCAGCGCGGGCGGCAGGCCGCGTCGGCACACGTGTCACCGGTCGACGGGAATAGCGGAGTCGCGGAGGCCAACAGCGAGCTTCGTGCCGAGTGACGGCAGTGACGAGCGGCGCATCGACCAATGCATTAATAGCGGGAGCGCCTCCGGCGAGCCTCGCCCCGCGGAGCCCCGCCCGGCCGCGCCCGGCCCCGCCCCCAAACGGGGCCCCTTCCCTCTTTTCGGGCCCCACCTAATTGACTTGTAAACGAAACGAAAACAGCCCCACAGCGGAACACCTGACGAACATGTCGCTGCGACTTCACAGTTTCGCTCCTTCCTTCGTCCCCCGGCATTCCGATGCGCCGACGCCGCGGGGGCGGCCAGGTAGTATAACCCCCCGGCCGCCGGCATGGAGCGGGGACGGGGGGAGGGGGGGGAGATGTTTAGCGTCCGTGCCCCAATAAGAACACCCACAGAGGCCCCGCCCGCGGGGGGTGCACCATTCAGGCAAATGCAGCCAAATATTTTACTAACCCCCCGCTACGCACGCAGCGCGCACACACACACAGGCGCGCCCACACACACACATACACACACACGACGTGACCGAAGACGGGGAATCGAGGATATTGACAGTGACGCGTCTGAAATCCGAGACAGGCCGATCAGCAACACAGGCAGAGAGCTTCTAGGCCTTCTCCGCGTCGTGGGCGAACGGACGCACGGCGGCGGCGGCGTTTTCCGCCCAGGCTGATGCAGCATCGCCACTGCGCCGCGCAGGCCAGACAATATTTTGACGTGGGGGCGTGGCTGCCAGATCGGTTTGATATAAAGGGCCCGGTGGGTCCTGGGCGGCCCCTCGCCGGGGCAAGGGGTCAGATCCAAGTAGGTGGCCGTGCGAGGTATGGGGTCCCTGGACCGCCCTGGGCCGCCCTGGACCCTGCAGGCTGCAGGCAGGGCCCTCTGTGGGGTGGGTGGCCACCGCAGCCGCCCCGCCCCGCCCCAGGCCAGCGGCCAGTGACAGATCACACGGACAAATTACACGTTGAAGAGGGATAACTTGACAAGTTTTCAGCCTGAAAAGGGTTTGGAGACGAGCGCAGCCTTTTCATCAACACACGCCAGGACGGTCTCCGCTCCCCCTCGGAAAAAAGGAGGAGCGAGAGGCCACTTTGACGTCCGGGAATCGATGAAAAATTCACACGAGATTTCACAGTCGTCCCAGCGGGCAGAATGTAAACATAAAGTCACAGAGACAGCCGTTTCGCTCACGAAACTTCACGCCGCGCGGAGCCTCTTTTATGTACCTTCCGCGGGAAAGTCCTGCACCCCAACCTCCCCACCCCCGCCAAGAGAGCTGGCCAGCTTCCGCACCACAAATATGTGGCCGATTTCCTCTCGGAAGAACAGTTTCTGCTCTTCTTTCCGCCAAGCCGCAGCCGAAGAGAGCAATCTGTTATACCGGTTGCAGTCGCCAAAGCTCCACGCTTCGCTGGCGACAGCGTCTTACCGAACCGAGCAGCCAGCCGCAGCGATCGCGACGCTCACCTGCAACACACAGAGCAGACAGCGATTAATTTCAGGGCCACCGGCATCAATGAATGATGAGGCTTGTCTCTCTCGCAGCGCTAAGGGAAGCTGCACAAGTGCGAGAGAGGCAGGGCAAAGTCAGCACGGCATGGCGGCGCCGAGGGGAGGCTGAGGCTTTGCGTTTCCCCAAAAGCAGGGCCGCCGTCGTTTCATAAGACATTCGTTGGCGTGTCTCGTCTCGACACGCCTCCAGCGGGGCGCGCAACGCCAAGTCGCAGACGTTTGGGAAATCACGAGTCATAAGGGAGATGTCATGAGGACGCGGAATGGGCGGGAAAAATATGTTGCACGGAAGATGGGCAGGCGCGTGTAGGCAGCGCCGCGCCACGGCGTGTCACGTCGTCTGTCACGGCGTCGCGGGCAGATTAGCTGCTCGGCGTCATCGTCACACAGCGGGCCAGAAGGCCGGTGGAGGCGGACAAAACTCTAGACGCGCTTTGAGCTCCAGAGCCGCTAAGCACGACGACTCGACCTGGTGTGACCCCACCAATGGATTGCTCTCCGAACGAGGAATCCATAGGTGGGGTCACAAGCTCGGTTCGAGTCCTGTTTAGCGGCTCTGGAGATCAAAACGCGTTTAGAATTTTGGCCGCCGACGCCAGTCGTCATTTTGAGGAAAGAGAGACGAGTGCCTCCAAAGAGGCCATCGCCGCAGACGCTGACGACCTCGCCGCCGACGACGCGATCCGTGATTGAAAGACGAGAGCGCCCGGCCCAGTTTTCCAACTTTGTCACTGCATATTGCATCAAGCGGTGGCAACTTCAACAAGTTGTTCGGCGCGCTGGCGTTGGTTTTGGAGGGCAGACGAGCAGTCGGGGCGATCTTCTAATTAATTCGGTGGTCGCTCATTGAGTACCCGGCGAAAGCTGTTTCGCTTTCAAGGGACTTTTTCTTTAGATTCCCAATCATAACAAGCATTTATGCCCGTCTCGACAGCAACACGACAGTCTTTCCACAGCGCCGTGCCCTCCGCGTGCCCGCGCGGTCTACTGAAAGCAATCGATTGTTTAGATTCGTTGGCGAGAATGGCCCTGCGCGGCGACGTCAGGCAGTGCCAGGGCGGTGCGACGTTAATTACCTGGGCTTAGCGCGGGGCCGGCACCTAGCCCCGAGGAGAGGGCTCTCGCCTCGCTCGCTCTCGCCCGGCCCCTCCAAGGGCAAGTGCTGCCAAGGCTCGCGGCTCCAAAGGCGGTGACCCCCCGCAGGGCTCGGCCAGGCTCGGCACCCGAGGGGCCGAAGCGTCGAGGTGAGGAGCACCATTCATTTTAATTAAGATTGCACCCATCGCATTAGGGTCGGCGTGTCAATCGCTGTCCGTCCGTCCGCGCGGCCGCGGACCAGCATCAAGTCATCAAGCACCTACAGTGGAAGAGGAAGCTGACCCAGGTGGACGAGGCAGTTTCCAACAGTGTAGGCACATTTTCCCCGCAATAAAACTTTGATGGGTTAACACTGAAAATCAAATAGTGATACATCTCACTCTCTGAGGGATGAGACATAACTGTCTCACCGAAAAAATGGTGATACTAAAATGTATCACCGAAAAAATAGTCGTACACGCATGTATCACCGAAAAAATGGTCGTACACGCATGTATCACCGAAAAAAGTTCGTACACAAATGTATCACCGAAAAAAGGGTGATACTTCCCCAGGAAAACAAGGGCCAATCTCGCTGATGTCTCACCGTTTTTTCGGTGATACATTTCTGTACGACCCTTTTTTCGGTGATACATGCGTGTACGACCATTTTTTCGGTGATACATTTTGTATCGCCGAAAATTGGTGAGATGTCTCACCCTTCGAATTTCAGTGTTCAGTCGAACTGGGAAAAGAGGGTATATGTCCATGTCTACCGGAGGCAGGTTCTCATTGCAGAGTTCCCGGCGTAATCCTTTACGTTCACAGCACGAATACCGGTCGCGGAAATGAACTTAGCTTGCAGGTTGTAAATTGCGGTCACTTGCGAGAGTCACTCAAAGGAGGAGAAACTTGTTGGCCAGTTCACGAGCCCGATCTGTCACGGTAACTCTACGAATTAAAAATGCTCCAACGCAAGGTTTGGAGTAAAATCAAGTTAATCGAGTTAAATACAGCACGCCCAACACGGCAAATAAGCTAAAGAAAAATTATTTTTATTTTTAAGCACAGCAACTATGCTTTGCGGCATCGTGGTGTGTACTGTAGCCAGCGGCCCGCAGAATCGGACCCATTTGCACAACCTGAAGGACGATAAGAGGCTCCACAGCGACGCCGTGCCGTGCCGCGCCATGCCATGTCGCGCGAAAAGCGCGGAGAAGAAAGGCAAGCTCCTGGAAAGCACGCGTCTTTCAATGCGAAAAATAAGAAGAAAAGAGACAATCGAAAACACCTTTTGACCTTCCGGACGGGTGGGACGAGTAAGGACGAACATCACTTTGCGAGGACAATCAGCGAAGGGACGACGCCCCGCCGGCCGAGCCGCGACAGTGGCGCGAAGTGGCAGAAGGTCGCCCGCAAAACACGCCTGCCCTTTCCGCCGCGCGTTTGCTATCGTCGCCCTCCCCTCCATCAAAACACACACCAAATGTCGTATTTTTCCAGCCTCGCGCAAAATGTCACTGGCCGCCAGCGAACACATTGTGGCGGCCCAGCGGCGACGCGTGACTCACACAGTGAAACAACGAGCGTTCGTTCCAATTTTAAAGCGTAAAGCTCAATTTCGAGCAAAAATCTGAACAAATGCTGTGGTCTTATAGGCAGGGTCGCAAGAATTGCAAAGTGTTGTAGTTTTCTCGCGCAAGACATTAGTAGTTTTACAGCCGGCCTTGGCCTGGTCCTTCCACCTCTGAGCCCCTAAGCCCCAATGGCCCCGGCGGCCCTGGTCTAGCCCAAGGCGGCCCAATGGGTAGCCAACTCAAGATAATCATTGCACGTCTAGTTGGTAATCAGTGGAATAATCAACATCATCCAACGAAATGACAATCATACTTTCGGGGATTCAACCACTTTTGACCATTTTTGCGAGACCACTGCTCCCAAACTATCAGCGGTCAGAGCCTTCCCAAGGCGGGGCATAAGAGAGTAGGGTCTTCAGAATAGTAAGGCGTCGAGGAAGGTCTTTGACCGCAGCTAAATTGCATGCAATGACCGCTCAAAGTCAGCAAAAACGGTAATTTTCTGAAATTCATTCAGTCTGACTAGTTTTGCGAGACCACTGCTCCCAAATTATCAGCGGTCAAAGCCTTCCCGAGGCAGGGCATGAAAGAGTAGGGTCTTCAGAATAGTAAGGCGTCGAGGAAGGTCTTTGACCGCAGCTAAATTGCATGCAGTGACCGCTCAAAGTCAGCAAAAACGGTAATTTTCTGAAATTCATTCACTGTTTGACTAGTTTTGCGAGACCACAGCTCCCAAATTATCAGCGGTCAAAGCCTTCCCGAGGCAGGGCATGAAAGAGTAGGGTCTTCAGAATAGTAAGGCGTCGAGGAAGGCCTTTGACCGCAACTAAATTTGACGCAGTGGCTGCCCAAAGTCACCAATATTGTCACCAATATTGTCACCAATATTGTCACCAATATTGAATTTCCGACACTTTAACAGCTTTCCGAGGTCGGCGCTCAAATAATCCCCAATATTTCCCAATAATCAACATAATAGCCTCCCATAATCAGTGATAAATAATAAAATAATCAAAAGAAATAACATGTAATCATACTCTAAATATAATCAGTACTGTACCCTTGCCGGAAAATGCACTGCCTGACCCAGCCCGTTCGGATTTTCCACCGCCGCCAGCCAGGGACGGGAATTGAACCCCCGGCCCCCGCTTCAGAAAGAGTTACCGCGCAAAGTGGTAGGCGGGTAGGTTGCCGCGCGTTGCCGCGTGCAGGGCGGACTTGGCCGGCCAAACCAGGCGAAACCCTACACACCCATGACGCGCCACGGCGGCGGCAAACTGTGTAACTCAGGAACGAGTTGCAAGGAGGGTGTCCCCTTCGGTCCCCTTGTCCTGCAGGCTGATTCCAAGAGCAAGGCCTCTCTCTCTCTCTCTTTCTCTCTCTCGCTCTCATGGGGCGTCCCGTGTAGGTGTGAGAGAGACAGACTGACGCGTCCCCTCGGAGCCAGCACACTGGCTGCCATACGGCACCACACGGCCCCTCGACACACAGGTGCCGGTGAAGTGAAACTGGATCCGCGTTTATGTGACGCCGAATAAAGCCACTCGCGCGACGCGGCGCGACGCGACTCCCTGCCGCGGAGCGATTTCGCAAAGTGGCGTCGCTCCGTCCGTCTCTCTCGCACCGGCAGCGGCACGGCCGGCACGGCCCGCGGGTGCGAGAGAGACGGATCGACTGCTGGCCACCCCGTCAACTCGCCCTCCCCGAAAGGCTACCTCCTTCCCCGCGCCAAAGAAATCCGATACACGCGTTTGCCTGCACCGCGAAATTACAGCTTGTTCCTCTTGAATCACGAGCCCGCGGGGCTGGCTGCGTTGCAGACCGATTCCGAGAGTCGCTCTGTCTCTCTCGCATCGGTACGGAGCGCTCCATGAGTGCGAGAGAGACAGAGCGACGGAAGACGACTCTCGGAATCAGTCCACGCTGGGCCGGGCACTTTGCGGCTGCTGAGGATTTGCGAGGTCCTTGGTCCTTCCCTTCCCTCACCCGGGGCGTTGCCGCGTCGCTTTGTGCCACCCAAGTCCCGGCAAGGCCGAGGCGGCCCGGGCGAGGCGACACCGGTCCTTTGAAATGCATTCCGGCTGGAGCGATTATCTTCCCTTTCGTCTGCTGCCCTGCGGCTCGCCTGCGGCAGGGACTCGGCCGAGGACTCGGCGGGGCTTCAGTGGAGACCGGTGGAGGCCGGTGGGCAAGCGCCAAACTTCGACGAGTAAGATGACAGAGGGCGAGTAGTTCCAGGTGAAACTCGGCCCGTCCATGTTGGAGCGATTTCTAAAGAGTGCGAGCAAAGCGTCGGGTGCTCTCGGCACTGCCCGGCGGAAAGCTCCACGGTTTCGCCCTGCCTGCCACGCCGACTCGAGTGCACACCACTGATTGTTCTGATTCGCTGTGTGGCGCTCCAAAGCGCGCGAGTGGCGCCCATTCAGCGATCGAGAGTCCAGTGCTGCACCCGCAGCGCCTGCCGCCGACCGCCGCACTCCGCGGGACAGAGGGCGCCCTCACCAGCCTCACCTGCAGACTGACTCCGAGAGTCGACCACGCGCTGTCTCTCTCGCACTCGTGGCGCGTCACGCACGGGTGCGAGAGAGACGGCGCGACCAGACCGACTCTCAGTCTGCAGCGTGGCCGTGACGGCTTCGAGAGGACGAGGTGATCGCTCTTCATGCGGACGGGGCGAAGCGTAGGGGTGAGCGAGCAGTTCGGTACCGAATCGAATCAGGCGAGATTCGATTCGAAGTAGGATTTGCAGGGGTTCGATCTCGATCGATATTTCGAATCTTTGGTGGTTCGTCTCCGAACTAAGCTGGAAGGGGAAGCCTTAAAATGACAGAAAAGTTCGAATCGGCAAGGAAAGGGACTAGATTCCGGCGTATTTGCCAAACATGTTTTGCCACCAGACTGTGGATGGAATGTATTCAAATATTGCACAATAAAAGTGGGAAGTTGTTGCCCCCCTCGGGTTTCTGTTACTAACCAACTGTACTCTTGCACTGTTGGACTCCCAGCAACACACAAAACCCCCAGGCGGCGTGGAAATCGGGCCAGGCGGCCGCCAGGCGGTGGCGGCGCGGGCGGCGAGTGCTCTGTCCGCCATGCCCGCCGCGTCGGACTGCCGGCCCGGCCGTCGTAACAAGTTCAACTGGCCGTTAACCCTCCCGCAAGGACGCCGCCCGGCGGACCGGCGGACGCGGGGCGTCGCGGGGCGGTCGCCCTAAAACCTAAAACCTTTCCCCTGTCCGGAGATAAGTGTAATGGCAGGCCGACCTGCATCATCGATACCCGGTGACAGGCGGGGCGCTGTCACGGAGCAAGACTTTGTCTCCGACAAGGCGGGGCGGCCCGAGAGCCTCCGGTATCTTTATTACCGAACTGCCGTCCGCGCCGCACATTCCGCCGCGACACCGATTACAACTCGGACGCGACGAAAAGCGGGGCCGCGATTGGCGCAGCGAAGCGATGCGGCGCGCTGTCTCTCTCGCTCTCGCGGGGCGCCCCGTGACGGTGCGAGAGAGAGAGAGAGAGAGAGAGAGAGAGAGAGAGAGAGAGAGAGAGAGAGAGAGAGAGAGAGATGTGCGGAATGAGAGTGCAGTGTAGCGGCGGCCACTTGCTGCGCGCAGCGCCACGCAGCGCCGGGCCTGTCAAGATGATCAATACGTCATCAGCCCTTACACGTCTAATTTATTCCGAGCAGAGATCGGGAGGGAGAGAGGGGGGAGCAAGGACAGGACCGTGCAGCACAGGCGGCGGGGCAGTGCGGCGGAAGGACTCCGAGGTTGGGAACCAGGACTGCAGCAGCGGGGCGACGAGGCGACGCAGCAGGACGACTACGGCACGCGGCACTGCTTGCTAGCGGCCGTCAGCGCCTGCGAGGTAGACCACCGGCCTGGCTCGCCAGACACCGGTGTGGAGACGGTGGCCTACCTCGCCCCTGCCGTGCTCACAGGGGCAAGGTAGGCCACCGTCTCCACGCCGGTGTCTTGCCGGAGAGGGTGGTGGCCTACCTCACAGGCGCTCAACTCGAACTACCAAATGTCACACGTCAGTGTGTGGCGAGTTTACTGTGCACCAGGACGTGTGGAGTTCTCCGCACTCGGTTTGTCAGGGCGCGGGTCAATAATCTCGCCGTCAAGCAGCTGTTGAAAAGACCGCCGAACACCGCGTTCCCGAGTGTCTCATGCATGCTCCAGGACATGCAGGCGACGTAGGCCGATCGGCGCCCGGCCGGCCGCGACCCTTTCACTTTCGCCTGGGGAGACGGACCCCCTCTTGCGTCCTTGGCTCGGACAGGACGGGTCAAGTCCGTGTACGCCTAAACGGCTTGATGCTCTTTTGTTTCCATGCAAATGAAGTGCTACACGGAGGCGGGGGCAGCAGGGGGATGATGAATGAGAAGCTAAAGGCAGGCCGAAATGCCATCCATCACGAAGGGCGCCTGCCCAGCCGGCCGGCCGGCCGGACGGACGACGCGTCGCGAGCCGCCAGCAAGCCCAGCAGGTGCCAGCAGCCGCGGCTCAAGACGCCGTTTTCAAAGTCCGAAAAAACGGCTCGGGTGCCGGAAAGTTGGGCCGCCGGACGCGGAGCCCCGGAAACTATGTAAGCCCCGAGACGATATTCCCGAAGGCCGAAGCCCGAAGGACGGAGGCCGAAGGGGCCGAGCAGCTTGCTGAATAATTTAAAGCGCGCAGCAGCACGGAAAATAAAAGTGACGATGAGAGGCCCGAGCGGCGCCAACTTTGAAGCCTCTTCCGCCGGTATTTAATGCGCCCTTTCACGCGGGCGGCGCGGGCCTCGCTGGGCCGCGAAGGCTGTAATCAATATTCCGGCCGCCCTTCGACACCGATAATGCGGTAAATAGCTAACGCCACGAGGCGCGCCGTGGGGACAGCCATCAAGTATGCGGCGGACGTCCGCGGCGAACAGTGTCGGCGAGACTGCCGGGCCGTCGGGGCCCGGTCGGTTCGACGGCGAAGGCCTGGGGCACGCCGGCACGGTGGCGGCACTGGGAAAACTCTCTTGCAGTACGCCAGGTGAAACAGCGTGGGGAGACGAAGTGGAACGTGGAATGGTGGCGAAACGAAAGCAACAGTTGGCGCAAATCTTCCGATAATGTAGTCAAAATACTGTGGAAAAATGTTCCCATGAATATGTATGCGACCCATGCATTTTCGAGGCGGAAAATCGAGTTGCCTTTGCATGGCTTTTGTAAGACGCTCGCCGTTCACAGTGCAAAAGAGGGAAGACATGGAATGTTTTCGTTTTCAATGTCGTCGGTTGGCTCGCTGGAGGAGGAGGGCAGCGCCATGGCATGAGTGCACGCAGCCCGACGCAGCCGCGCAGCAGACGCCGATGGCCGGTTGGAAGGCCGCTCGGGTTGACATCACCGTGCGCGCCGCGCCGCGAATTGCCCCCAATTTGTGGGCGTTACGCCGCCACGGCGACGCGTTCATCACATTGCCTCAGACTGCAGGAAGGAGCGCGACGAACAGACGGAGGGACGGACAGACGAACAGAGGGCGTACAGCACGAGGCAGTGGCCCCCGGCTCCATTTGCGCGGCGCGGCGGCGCGGCCTGCCACAAATCTCCGCTCGCGTTCGGCCGTTTGGCCGCGGATGAGGCGGCGCTGGCGGGACTTGCACACATGTGGGCACGCGCCGCCGTGCCGCGCGGACCGCCGCCGTGGCGTGGACATTCCCGTCCATTAACATCCATCATGTGGAGCGTGGCGCGGACTCGCTCGCTCCAACCCGCCACTCTGTCTGCGGCCGCCAGGGCTCGCGTTCCAGCAGCTCGAGAAGGGCATGGAGGACGTGCCGACTTGGCCGCCAACGACGCCGAGGTCGACGACGGACGCCGAGGACGACAACAAGGCCGACGACGGCGCCGAGGTCGACGACGATTCCCCCAACCCGACGCCTCGAATTCCAAGTGCGTGGCAGTGCATCGCGGACCCAAAAAGGCTTGGCGAATAGCCACCGCAGTGGGGGACCGGGCGTGGCGGCGGGACGCGGCGGAACGTCCAGACCAATAATATCCCCCTGGATCGAGCATCGGAACGACACCGCACACGAGGGGAGCGGAGGGGAAGGGGGTCTCGGCGGGGCGCCGCCGTGCTGCCCGAGACAGCATTAACATCCAACACGCGGGGTTGTTCCCGATTTCGGCCACGGCGGGCAGCGCAGTAGCACGCTTTGCAGAGCGGCAACGGCACTGGAAACCAACTTAACGATGACGCACTCAATGCACTGCGAAAAGGGACCGAGTGGCACTTCCCCGACACGCGTTGCAGTGACGTCACAGCGCTGTCTCCCAGTGCGACTGGCTCTGCTGCACCCCGCGGGGCCCCGTCGGCGCCTCGGGCTGCCCGACTGGCTCGGCTGGCTCCGAGAAGCCCCACCTGTTGTTGGGGCCACCGCCAGGGCGCCGCCAGGGCGCGCCTCTCACCTGGAGCAGAGGGGCTTCGGCGGCGTCGAAGTGCGCGTCCGACTCGCCAAGGCTGCGGCGGCGGCGCGGGACTGATGCACTCGCAGTGCACCGCGGGGAGCGGGGCCCGGCGGGGCCACACCGAACTTGCTCTCCTCTCCGAGCCACGACTTTTCCCCGTCCCAACTTCAGGTAGCAGAGAGCGCATTAGTAGTGCTGGAGGGAGACCCAAAAGTTGCGCCGCGCGAAACGAGTCCGAAGAATCCGACTCCAGCAGACTGATTCCGTCGCTCCGTCTCTCTCGCACCTGTGCGGGACGCCCCCCGAGTGCGAGAGAGACAGAGCGACGAGAAAAGACTCCAGTCCGACTCTGCGGCCAGCTCGGCAGGCGACGCAACGCCCAAAGTCGCGCGTAAAAATCTGCATTCTTGGCGGCAGGTGGGGGGGGGGGGAGGCGGGGCGGGGCGAGGCAGGGTGAGGCGAGGCGAGCGGTATGCAGTAAGAAGAGGGCCGCACGAAAAAGGGCGGCAAGGAGAGCAGAAATTGGCGCGGAAAACGAAACAAAACGAGGAAAAAGGCGACAGAGGTATCATACGCTCCGCACACCGCAGGCATGCCGACGCATAATGGAGGCGGCCGGACTTTTATGCAGTGTGTGTGTGTGTGTGTGTGTGTGTATATGTGTGTGTGTGTGTGTGTGGGAGAGAGAGACAGAGAGAGAGAGAGAGAGAGAGAGAGAGAGAGAGAGAGAGAGAGAGAGAGAGAGAGAGAGAGACAGTCAGACAGAACAGACAGACAGACAGACAGGCTGGCAACTTGATCCATTCCACAGCCTTCCGCATCCGCTGCCGGAAACAACGCCTGCTGCACTGAGGGAAATGTTTTGGGGCCACACCTAAACTTACAGCTGTGACAACCAATCTGTTTGGTCGCTGGGGGTTCAATTAAACGTTCGATGGCCACATTTAAATCGTTTAGTCGCACTACTTTAGTTGTGAGATGTACTCTTTTTCCAACATGTCGTCTGTCTATTTTAGCCACTGCCACTAAATCAAATCTTGTTACAGTGACTGAATGCGATAAGATCTGACGATTGACTGTTTAGTCCTGACACATAAACGTAAACCGATGAAAAAACGACTCCAAAACGAGTGTTCGAACCACGGACCTACGTGTTACGAGTCCGTCACTCTACCAACTCGCCCACCTGGCTGACTGAGAGAGGTCGGCATTGATGGGCCTCTTGGACTGACGAATGTGTGCGGACGCACCGAGAAAATGATAGCTCGCTCCCTTTCCTGGGGTCCCAAGTGTCCCACAGTCCATCTCCTGACAGCACAATAGTATACAAAGATACTATGCCAGGAGAAACTGGTTGCGCTACGGGGAGTTGAACCCCCGAACCCGGCTTCTTATCCAGCCTCCAGGCACGGAGACCACTGAGCTACCGCACTGTTGAGAATATGGCGGGGCGCTGGGCGATGGCAACGCGACTTCCGTGTTGAGTGTCGCATCGCCAGTGTTTCGGTGCCACACCTAAACGCTTTAGTCGCGACTACTGACCATCGATCAAGCCTATGACTAAAGCCAGTTTAATCGAGTCCTTTCATGCTGACTATTATTGGCGGTTCAGTCACTCTCACTATTTAGCAGTCTTATTGTGATCATCGGCTGAACAGTTGCAAGGATTGAACTCGTGTAACTGTCGCCATTGGGGGGTTCCACAAAACACAGTTTTATCGTAAGGCACCGACCCCTTCTCTCAGTGTGCCGGACAACCCGGACACACCGCCGCGACACTGCTAGCCCTGCTAGCCAACAAACTCGGCGCGTCCCTTTCGAACGGGGGTTCCGGCCCAGTCGATGCCTACCGTCCGCCCTGACGGCGCGGGTTTGATGGGGAGGAGCTTGATTACTTTCCGTGTGTTGCAGCGGAGCAGCGCAGACCTAAAAGCGAATGTCCGCGTAAAACGGGGGCAGCGTGCTTTGTGAGGGAGGGCGTGGACCGCTGGGCTGGGCAGCAGGCTGATTCCGAGAGTCGCTTTCGTCGCCCCGTCTCCCTCGCACCCATGAGGCGGTCCGTAAGGGTGTGCGAGAGAGAGCGAGAGACGACTCCCGGAATCAGCCCCCAGGCAGGGCGGTACGTTCAGCGGGTACGTTACCTCCGAAGACACACTAAAGGGACGAGTGGGGTTTGGCCTGAGGTGCGCTCCGAAAAAGGAAACCAATCTCCAAAAAATTTCAACATCTACTAAAAAATACATCAAAGTCAGAAAAAATATTATAGTAATTTCGCATGAAAACGCACCAAACCACTTAGGTGGTTAATTTTCAAACTCTTAGTTTTCCTAATTTTGTTATCTTCACATGACGCCGGAAGCTTGAATGTTTTTCTCGCGGCGGCGGCGGTATGTAGAGACCCCGCCGGGCACCGCCGGGCCTCTCTGAGTCTCCGCACGCTCCGCACTGCCCCGCGGCGCAGGGGTGCGCAGGGGCGCAACAGTTCACAGAGTCGGCCTGCCCCGCCGTGCCGCGCCGTGCCGCGCCGTGCCACGCCGGGCCAATGTTGTGAAAGGCTTTCACAGCAACGAGCCTTAGGACACGAGGAAAAAAAGGCGCCGGGGGGAGGGGGAGGGGCCGGCTGCTTGCTGGCTGCTTGCTGGCTGCTTGGCCTGGGGGGCTTTTTGTGTTGTGCGTTTCGCTGCTTGGCTGCTTTGTGAGGGACGGGGCGGCACACACGCGTGCTGCGTGCTGCACGCCGGCCAGAAACAAAGCAGCAGACTCATTCCGAGAGTCGTCTTCGTCACTCTGTCTCTCTCGCACTCATGGAGCATCCCGCATGGGTGCAAGAGAGACAAGGCGACAAGCCAGTCGGGGTGCTGGCGTTCGTCCCCCGCCACCGGCCCGCCGGATGCAACTGCCGCCGCCAAGTCTCGTCGAAATTACTCGACGGGCAGAGTGACCCTTCCTGCCGCTCGGTCGGTCCACCCCGGAGGCACTTGAACCGCGACGCGCTGACTCTCTCGCTCTCGAGGGCCGGCCCACAGGGCCCCAGGAGTGCGAGAGAGACAACGCGAGGAACCGCTGTTCAGCCGGAATCATCCTGCAGCCTCTGCCATCAGGAGAGAGCGAGAGAGAGAGCGCGCGCGCGCGAGAGAGAGAGAGAGAGAAAGAGAGAGAGAGAGAGAGAGAGAGAGAGAGAGAGAGAGAGAGAGAGAGAGAGAGAGAGAGAGAGAGAGAGAGAGAGAGAGAGAGAGAGAGACGTCTTGATGACACCTCCACGACAGCGCGCAACCCTCGCTCCCTCCACCCCTCGCGGCCGAGGGCGCCGAGACCTGGGCCTGGGCTGTAGTGCTGTTGGAGCTGGCTGGCGCTGTCAGTCACCCGCGTCCTCAGTGTCTTCGGTGTCCTCGGGCGGCGCGGGGGCGGCACCGCGCAGCCCCGCTCGCTTTTTATCTCAGCGAGTGTGTGTGTGTGTGACATTAGAGTGCGTGCGCGCAGAGATCCTTGCGCTCGAAAAACTCGGCGTGCAGCGGCGCGAGGAACACACACGCCGTTGTTGGATCTCGAACGCCTTGGACGCGCTGCCTCCCTCGCACTCGTGGGGCGTCCGCACGCGGCAGAGCCGGGCAGAGCCCTGCGCGGAGCCACCCTTTTGCGGGGGGAGGGCAGACGACGGGGGCGGGAGGAAGGCGTCAGTCAGCCTGACAGTGACGGCAACTTATCTCTCAATATGCCAATACGCCGGGCGGCAGGCGGAGCGGCGCGTCGCAACGCGTCGCAGGCGGCACCGCGACGGATCCACCACCATCGCAGCCGCGCAGCCGCGCAGCCAGGCAGAAGCTCGTCACCGAGCGCGGCCGCCACTGCCACTTCAACCGTGTCGAACCGATATTTAACAAACACACAAAAATAAGCGCATCTGTAAAGCTTACAAGAAAACCCCGCGAAAGTGTAAACATTACAATATGCAACCCCGAGCCTAGATAATTTTTCACATAAATAAAATATAAAAATGAAACGATCTAGTCCGTCCGTTTGTCCGTCCCACGACGCGGTGCCCCTAACAACCACTAACTAACCGACCGGCCCGTGGTGCGGCTAACCGCAGGATCGCCCCGCCCCGCCCCGCCCCGCCCCGCCCTGCCCACCTGGTTATTGGATCGATATTTTCCGAGGCCTGTCCGTCCCGCGGCCGCGGCTGCTTATGGGCCGCGCCGTGAGTTACATATCCGGATCTGGACCGGGCTTGGGGCTTGGGTCCGGCCGCGCGAAGCCACGGCCCAGCCGCCAAGCCAGGCCGCCTCGCCTCGCCTCGCCCGCGGGCAGATCAAGAAGGCTGCCCCCGTGACCGCCGGACGACTGGGCGGCGCGTGCTAGGCGCGTGTGGAGGCACGCCACTGGAAGTTCCAGTCTGAGAACCACCACACAGTGCAGTGCCCGAACCTCAGTTTGGTTGCGTTTTCGCGATGGCGACGGGCCGCAGCAGAGTGCTTTCACGTCGAAGGTTTTCTGGCGGAAATGATGTTGAACTTTGCGAAGAGCAGGAGATTTCGACAGCGTGTCTCCTGTTTCAGCGCTCAGGCGAGAGTGGAGCTATAGATCCACCGATTTTCCCGCGGCCGCTGCGACAGCCCGAACAAGCACGGGCCGATCAAACAACCGTCACACTGTGCGGCACGGGGCGCGGCCGCTCCAGCGGCGCACAAACAACAACAACAACAACAACAACAACAGTAAAAACAGACCCGCGGCTACAAACGCCAAGCGCCGCATAAAAACGGGCCGAGCGCGGCGCGCACTATTTTTCACTCCCATTCGGGCATTCGGCCGTTCGGGCAGCGCGACTCCAACTGTGCATAAAGCGCGAGGGCCCCCCTCCCCCTCCCCTTCCCCGGGGCCCGCGGGCACCCTTAGCGTCGCGGCCCCGCCCCCGCAACCTGATTGTGGCTCCAGGTGCGTTGCCGTTTGTGTTGGACCTCAGCGGTCCGGCTGCTGCCATCCCACTGTCAAACCAGAGAACTCCTCTCTTCCTGAAGCGGAGCAAGTCTCCACACTTGGACGAGTGAAGTTCGCCGTCCCGGAAATTGGGACTTTTCTTTCTAGCTAAGCCCTCGCAAGGCGGCGTGTCAGCCAGGCTGCCTTGTGAGAGCTGGCTCGAGGCTGTCGCGCGGACACGGTTCCCGATGGTGTTCCCAGTGACAGGCGATCAGGGCGCGGCCTGCCCCGCCTCGCCCCGCCTCGCCCCGCCCAGACTCGTAATGGTTGTCCAATGGTATATTTAGGCCCTACTTGAATGGCGCGCCGGAGCCAAGCCAAGGCGAGCCAAGGCGAGCCAAGGCGCAGCGGGAACCGAACATCGCTTCCAAAAGGAGCCACCCGGCCAAAAACAAAAGCAAGACAGGACTGTGTGCCCAAAGCCCCTTCCGGCAGGCAGCGTGCGTCGACGGCCCGTTTTGTAAAATCACACCCGTGCCGCAACAACAGTGTAGATGACGTCAACGGTTTACTACTCCCGAACAGCGACACTAAAAATGCCATTCGAAAAATTATTTTCTTTCGCAGCACATCGATAACGTTCACGCTTCTCCTCGCCTCCACCCACGGACGAGTGTACTCGGCATTGCTGATCCTCTATCGCGCCCGGCAGTGGTCAACACGAAGCACCCCCTCCTCCTCCTTCTCCTCCTCCAGTCCCCCAAGGCCCTCATCGCCAAGACAAACGCCCCCTGGGACGCGCGCGAACAGGGCGCGACCCGCGCAAGGTGCTGAAATCGGCTGCCATCACACACGCACACGCACCAACACACACGCAAGCGCGCACACACACACAGCAGAGAGGGGCCGAAGATAAATATCCAAGGAGACAAACGCCCCGAGTGAAATGGGCCGAACCACGGCGGTAAGGGGAGCTAATAAAAAATGATGAAGGGCCGAGTGCGCGTGGAATCGCATCGCGCTGCTTCCCCCACTGCAGTGTGCAGTGGCAGCGAAGGCAGTGTAGTGGTTGTAGTGGTGGCCGAGGCAGGCCGAGGCCGCGGGGAGGCGATCCTATCAGCGCCTCGCCACGACACGGCCTCGACACGCCCCTCCGACACCCGAGTCAACACCGAATTCAGTTGGCCGAGCTGCTGAGTTGGCCGGGGCGCTAGCAGCGCCAGCAGCGCTAGGCCTCCTAACTCCTAAATCCCGAGTCCTCGAAGCTTTAAAACGGCGGGACGGCCTGCCGCGGGGGCCTGTGCCGCCTGGGCCGGCCTCCGCTCTGTTGGCGGGCGGTCGGCTCCAACGGGGCCGCTCTGCCGCTCTAGACGGCGGCGGATTATCGCCTTTAGCACCCACTTTGATACAAACGCGCGTAATTTATATGCCATCCATAAATACCAGCATATCGGCTCCTTCGCCTTATCGGCGCGCTTTCTGGGCTTTCAAGATGCGGGGAAATAGATTTTGCGTCCATCCCGGCGGCGCGGCGGCAGCCCCGGTGGAAACGGGTTAGGCCTTGCCTTGGGCCTTGCACCGCCTTGTCCCCGGCAACAACGACTTGTCACCGAAAACTTGCAGACGTTTTAGTGGTCGCCCCGTAAACGTCACCAGAACGGCCGCGCCGGACCCTTGCACTCTCACTCACTCCTTCACTCACTCACTTACTCACTCACTCTCACTCACTCACTCGGGCCGCTTTGCGAGAAACTGTGCCCCACAGTGTACCCACACGACAGGCTTATTATTGTTCCACACGCCCCGGCTCCCTTATACGTCACCGCGATCTGTTTGATTTGGAGCGCATTGTTTTATCGCCAGTGTGGGCGCGAGCGCGTAAGCCGAGCGATTTGCACGGGCTCTGGCTCTGCGGGCCCCGCCCGGGCGCGCCCCTGAGCTCCTAAGTGAGTAGTGACAAAACAATGTATGCGCAACACACGCGGCGTGTTCTACGACGACGGTCCCCGCCCGAGCCCAAGCCAGAGCTCGGCCGCGAAGCCCGACAATCGTTGCCCTTTTCCGAAAGGCCGCTCGCAAAAGGAGAAACAGAAAACCTTGCCTACTTTCAAGTTTTGTTGTGCTCGTAAATTATCTTCTAAAGATTTCGTGTCGGATTTGGTTCTTTTAATTTTCTTTGGAAGTTACATCCTTTACCCGCCTTTTCTTCATTTGAGTTCGACACGAACTAGATCTTTCTAGACTGCGCTCTCCAAAAAATAGTTGTAGTTCACTGTAACAAGGAGAGAGGGGAGAGAGGGGAAAGAGAGAGAGAGAGAGAGAGAGAGAGAGAGGAGGGAGAAGAGAGAGAGAGAAGAGAGAGAGAGAGAGAGAGAGAGAGAGAGAGAGAGAGAGAGAGACCCCTTACGCGCAATGCATGATGCGCGCTCGAATTACTCGGCGGCGGCGCCTCAAAGTAATAGATCGAGGAGCCCCACCCAGCCCCGCCCCGCCCCATCCCGCTTTCTCCGAGCGGTTTGCTCTGTTATCCCGTTTATGGAGAGCGCCGTCCTCGTCGTCTTCCACTCAGTGCCCCGCCGTCCTACCGACCGTCTCAAAATAATCAATCTATCCGGCCGCCCCCGCTGCCCCCGCGGCCCCCGCTGCCCCCGCGCATTCCGCGAGGCCCACAGCCACAGCGCGGAGGGCCCCGCCGCGCGGAGCTCATAAAAGAAGGGAGAAGAACTGGAGGGGAAAAAAAGGGCCTTCGCCCACCCCGAAGCGCGCAGCCCCGCAGCTACCGCCAAAACTTTGCGTCATATTGCTGCGGCCACGTACGGGTGGCAGGTGACGTGGGGCCGCCTGATGCCGCAGGATCGTCTCCTCGCTCTGTCTCTTTTCCACTTACGGTGGCGCCCCGTGAGTGCGAGAGAGACAGAGGACAGAGAGAGGATCCAGGAACCAATGGCCCGGCGGGGCGGTCTGGCGTGGCGGAGTGGAGCTGCCTCCATCCCCACAAGGGCGCGCCAAGGTGGACTTGCTGAAGGCGCCAGTCACTCAAATCGAGTTGAGGCTGAGCAGCCGACGGGCGGACCGTGGCATATTCGCACGCTCGCTGTAACGCATGTTGAGTGCCTCAAATGCAGGTCACACAGTCAGCAGCCACAAGGGAGGGTGCGCTGAGCGCCCCGCACCGCACAGTGTTGGAGGCGGTCAAAATCCCGGACGCGTTTTGCGCTCCAGAGTCGCTAAAAGGGACTCGAACCGAGCGTGTGACCCCACCAATGGATTGCTCTCCGAACGAGGAATCCATTGGTGGCGTCACTCGCTCGGTTCGAGTCCTTTTTAGCGACAACGCGTCTAGAGTAGATTCAGCCGCCGGCGCCAGTCTTCCGGCCCACTGTGTGCCGCTTGGCCTCGCCTCGAGGACGTCGAGGACGCCCCGACGGACACGGCGGGCATGGCGGGCATGGCCGGCAGCAGGACGTCGTGTCGCTCCACTCGCTTCACCTCCCTTCAAGCCTTCTCCACCCGATGGAGCAGGGCGTCATTCTCATTCTTTCCGCGCCGAAACACAGCAGACTCACTCCGCACCGGCGGCGCTCCGTCTCTCTCGCGCGTCAACGGAACACCCCGAGAGTGCGAGAGGGACGGAGCCGCTCTGCAGGCCGAAGGCGTCATGCGAGTTGAGAGACACCAGAGAGGGTAGCACGGCAGCGCCTTGATCGCCGGTTTATGTCCTGCTTGCCATAAACTGGGCAGGGCGGGGCAGGGCTTTCGCCTCCCACTACCCCCACCCCCCTGTCTCCCTCCGCACTGCCCCTCTCTCTCCGCCACCCGTGTCCAGTTTGCAGCAGCCTCTCTCTCTCTCTCTCTCTCTCTCTCTCTCTCTCTCTCTCTCCCACCGTCACACTGTGAACCCAAAGGTGCAACGTGCGAGCAACGCAGTCCAATGCAATACAAACACATAAGGCTTTAGAGCCGTCAGCCCAAAATTGGAAAAACTTCCAGTGACCCCCCCCCCCCGCGCTGTCCCTCTCGCACTATTAAGGAGAGATCTATGAGGGTGACAGAGGCAGAGCGACGACGCGACTGAATCTCTCGGCATCGGGTCAGCAAGTGCCGCGAAGCGTCCCAGCGCGGCCTCTGGCGTCAGCAGAAGAACAAGAACAACAATAACAAGAAGAAGCGTCCTCGCTGTTCAGACCGCCTGTGCAAATCAGTTAATTAAAAGGAGAGAGAATTATAGCCGGCAGCGAGTCGTGCCTCTGCTGTTGCTGCGTCGCAACGCCAAGCCGCCAGGCGCAGGCCGAAGGAGAGCAGCGGAGCGCGGAGCGGAGCGCGCCCCGAAAAATCCACACAAATAGCTCAACACGCCTGGGCGGGAATTGGTAATGAGGGGGAAGGGCGGGCGCTGCTTGGGGGCGCCGATCACAGTCGGCTGGAGGCTGCTGGAGGCTGGCGTGGGGTGTAGCGACGCAGAAGCCAGCGTGTTCAACCCCCACCTTAACTACCCCACGCCCAACCGTCGGACTCTCTCGCACAAGCCCGGGCCGCCCCATTAGTGCGAGAGAGCAGCTGTCCCGCTAGCAATCAGCAGTATAGACTGATCCCGAGAGTCGTTTTCGTCGCTCTTCCTCTCTTGCACCTATACGGCACACCCCATGAGTGTGAGAGAGACAGAGCGACGAAAACGACTCTCGGGATCGGTCTGCAAGCTCACTAGCCAGCGAGGACAGAAATACGGACAGGCCAACAAAAACGCGAAAACGGTGGCAAAGTGAGAAACAAATGCGAAGCGTGTCGCGCCGGTCGCGAGAAACACGCGCGCGTCGTCGCGACTCGTTTGCGGCCATTTTCACGAACCGAGCGGCGGCGGCGGCCAGGGCCAGACAGTGCAGCGTTTACAAATCGCAGGCGGGCCGCGCCAGACTGCCAGCCAGCCGCGGAGTGAGCCTGCGTGAAGCGTGAAGAGCACCGCGGTGGGCAGGGGCACGGCCTCGACGGCGAGCAGGGGCACGGCCTCGACGGCGAGCAGGGGCACGGCCTCGACGGCGATCAGGGGCACGGCCTCGACGGCGAGCAGGGGCACGGCCTCGACGGCGAGGAGGGCACGGCCTCGACAGTGAGAAGGGGCAGGGCTTCGACGGCCAGCAGTGTAGGAGAGCGACATGATGCCCGTCCGGTGGAAGCATCTTCTCGTCGGTTTCCCGATCCACGACGCCACGCCGCGACGCTGGTGGACGCTTCCCGGAATAGCGTCCTGCTCCTCCATGCGGCCGTGCTCGGCGTGCTCCACGTGAGGCTCAGATCGATCTTGTCCCGACAAACTGATTCCCCCGGCGCAACACCGCGGCACCGCCTCGCTCTGTCTCTGCCGCACCTCAGCGGAACGCTCCACGGGGCGAGAGAGACCGAGCGACGAAAGCTCAGTCCGAAATCGTTCGGAATCATCCCGCCACCGAGAGTCGGGTCCGAAGACCCTGCGCCGCCACTGGAATGTGATTCGGTCCCTGTCCTTTCAGGCCTTCGGGCCTTTCAGGCCGAAATGAGCGCGCACGGCGCTCGGCGTTTACTTTGCCTCGTTTCGGCCAACGTTCTCGTATCGGCGTTTTCCCGAAACGAATGGCGACTGACGAATCGGCGACGTGGATAATTCCAGTTCCAATCACGGCGCGGCGCTGTGTGTGCGATTGAATCAGAGCCGCCTCACCTGCCAGCCTGCCTGCCTGCCTGCCTGCCCGCCCGGCCGAGCCCCGCTCAAGCTCAAAGCGCCCCTTCGGCTGCAACCTCACTCATCGCGGCGGGAGCGTCTCGTCTTGTTTGGCGTTTGGCGTTCGCGGGGCCGCCTTGGCAAGCAGAGCGAGGGGAAGGGAGGGAGGGAGAGGGAGCGAGCGAGCGAGCGAGAGAGAGAGAGAGAGAGAGAGAGAGAGGGGGGGGGGGGGCAGCTCGCCAAAGGGACCCCCGCGCCACGGGTGTTTTCCCCAATCGGTTCCAAACACAGCCGAAGCCTGCATGGAGCCCTGTCCGCCCTGCCCGCCCTGCTACTCCCTGGGGGAGCCGGCCGCGTCTTTGAACTCAGTCAAGTCGCCCCGCCCCGCCGTGTTGACAAACACGATCACCCGGCGTCCACACGCCGCGGGCTCGTCTTATTTCCGTTTCCGTTTGCTCGGCCGCCTTGCCTCCTCAGACTACACTACGTAATTCCCAATCCAAATGCACGAATGAAAAAGACCCTGTTGACATCGCCGATGGAGCTCGTCTCATTTTTTTCGGCGACCCAAATGGGCGTCCGATACACTGTGTGCCGCGTGTCCCGGGGCCCCGGGGCCGTGCAGGGGGTGTCTCAGGCTGGGATTCCCCCCGCGGGGTTCGCCGCTCAATCTCTGCCGCTGCTTTGTAAGTACCTCCGTGGAGCCCCTCGCGGCAGAGGCGGGGCAAGGCCAAGGAGGCCCCAATGGACGTCAGAAGAACATATCGCGCCGCGAAATACGGCCAAAGTTGGGCGCGACCGGCCGCGCGCCGCCCCGGCCAGCGCAATGGAATGTCGATGCCGGAGGAGAAACGGGGGTGGGGGGAGAGGGGGGAGACCCCTTGACTGCATTAGCCCTAACGCATCTGCGACGAGCAAATCTCCACAAAATAACTTTTGGCCGCGGAGGAAGCAATCCCGGGAAGTGGCCACGCCGCGCCGCGTCGCGCCACGCCGCGCCACGCCCCCAGGAAACGCCTCTCTAAACGCAAAGAGAAAGGGGCGGGGGGCACAAGCAATCTCTGCAGCGTAGAGGTGAGTCGCTTCATTTTCGCACGCGGCCCCGAGCAGCCCCGCCCAGGACGCCCCGTGCGAAAGCTGCGAAGGCACACGGCACTGGCGGGGAGTATCGGGGCGCGGGGCGGGCTGCCCGCTATGTGGCGCTTTGAAAATCCGCCAGCGACAAGAGGAGAAACCGCCGGAGGAACACAGACGCCCTCGCGGCAGTGAGGTGGCGTTGGAAGGCTTGCGCTGCGCGTCTCGCACGCAAAGCGGCTTTGTGAAGACACCAAGAGTGGAGAACTCCACTCCACAATTGAAATGCGGAAGTATGGTGGACGTTTTAGTCTCCACACTTGGAAGTGCAGACTTTGCAGTCTCCACATTTCAAGTGTCAAGTACCACACGCTTCTACCAAACCCAGGGAAGAGGAGGCCTGTGAGCTACCCTACACTGATAAAAATTTTGTCGTAACTCATCTGATTGTTTCTGTACAACCATTTTTAACAGTGTACTCTACTCCACCCTTGGAGTGTGGAGACTCCAAACCCTCGTCTCCGCCTGGAAGTGTGGCAGCGCAGGCGGATGAGGGCGGTTCGGCCCACGGGTTCGGCGCCGTCCTCCCCGACGACGTCGAGGCGTCGCGGCCTCCTCGCGGTGCCGAGGCGCCGAGGCTGGCCGTGGCAGAGCAGCCCAAAGGCAGGGCCGACATGGCGCTGTAAAATATGCATTGTGTTGCAGCGCTGCCTCCAGCGGCCTCGGGGCTGCTTGCGGTCCTGAGTGGGGTTCGCCACGACGACGCCGTCTTCAATATTTGAATGTGTGTCTCTTCGGTGGCGCAGTGGCTCTGCAGGCTCCGCAGCCGCGTCGCCTCGCTCGGCATCCGCACGCGCCACGACTGTCAAAATATCGCCAACACTGTTCTGACTTGTTCCGAAATGATGTAACGAGGGGTCCTATTCAAAGGATCTTCTCTGCGCGTTCCCCCCCCCACAAGAGAATCTTATCTTAAACGCAGGTAAATTTCACTTAGTTTCATAATTTGATACAGCTACATATCATTTTAATTTGTGATTTTGTTCACGTAAATCTGAAGATGGAAGATCCAAGAAACCAAAAGTGCATGTAGAAATATGTTCCGCTTACTGTCGTTTCCTCATGCCAGCGCTACCATATCCAAGGGAGGGAAGTGGACTTGGGTTCGTACCCTGGGTTCCCCCACTCTCACCCGCTGGTCAGCACAGAGCACCCAACCAACGGATTGCTCTCCGAACGAAGAATCCTGGTGGGGTCACAAGTTCGGTTCGAGTCCCATTTAGCGACTCTGGAGCGCAAAGCACCTCCGTCTCCACCAGTCTTCTGGTCCACCGTGCACTGCAGGCCACCGCCCCCTGGCGTTAGGCGCTTTGGTGATCCAGCCCCTAGCGCTCATATCCAGTCCAGTCTCTCTCGCTCTCACAGCGCCGTGCGTGGGTGTGAGAGAGACAGACGAACTCGCTACTCGGCCTGCTTGCGTCCTCGGCACCGAGAGGCCGAGGGGCGAGAGGCCGTGGGGTGAGTGTCCTCGGGGACGCCCTCTAGGGGGACGCCAGCCGCGCACGCCGCGCCAGCCGCCACCTCACCTGTCCGGTTCCCCTGCAGGCCATGATTGCCGTCCACTTCACGGCCCCACAGTGTTCGCGCGTTCGCGGCGGCGGGGCGGCGCTCCCCCGCCCCTCCCTGGAGGGCCCTCCGCCCGCCCGTCCGAGCGCGCTCGCCGACCTGTCCGTCACACTCTGCCTCGCACACTGCAGGGCGAGACGAGTGGGGTGTCCAGGACAACGGCCACGGCTTTCAGCGAACAGCACGGGGCTGGCCGCCCCTGGTCCGGCCAAACCACCAGCCAGCTCTCACCTGGCCACCGCCCGCGAGCCCGGTCAGGAGCAGGAGCAGGCCTGCCACTGCGCAGCGCAGCTCACATTCGCTGGGCAACTCCGACACGCCTCGCTTCGCCTCGCTGCCAACTTTCGTCAAAACATCCCCGCAGCCGAAAGCACCGCCCCTCCGCAGCCACTGCCTAAAAGGAGGCCCCGCAGCCGCTCTCCAATTTGGCGCCACTTGTCCGTCTCGCCGGATTGGGCTAATCACGGCAGGCTAGGCCTCCACTGTCACAGCCCCCTCCCCCACAGGTGATGCACGACTCCAGTGCCCGCCTTGCTCCCCCTTGGAAAATTAGAAAGCAGGGCGTCTGGAGTTAGGATTTCCACTGTGGGGCGCGCCGCGCCGCGTCAAGCAGTGTAGGTCCCTCCTGCCGCGCTGCGGCCGCCGCCACACCCCTTCACGGCGTCCCACTGGAGCGCCAGTCTCCCTCGCACTCACGGGGCGTGCCGTAGGGGCGCGAGAGAGACAGAGCGACGAAGCCTTGACGCTGCCGGCTGGACTCGCTGTCTTAGCATCGAGATGGCGGTGCCGAGTGTACGACTTGTCTCATTTGAATGCCGGCCCACCCTTACGGTGTAGCCACGCCCCCCCTTCCCCCTCGCCACCGCGACACGCCCGCCCGCCCGGAAGCAGGCCAGCCTAACCCGCGAGGCTCCGCCAACGCTCCGCCAATTGCTTCGCGCCGTCGCCGTGTCGTTTAATTTTATATCGTCCCGCTGCTTCCAGCACCCTTCCGCAGAGGAGGCCGTCCCGCCAGTATGCAGTGTGCAGGCCTGTCGATCCGCCCCGCCCCGCCCCGCCCCACCCTGCCGGATCAAGGGCCTACGGCGGCCTATACGGCCAGCGTACCTCCCGCTGGCGCCACGCCAAACTAGCCACGCTCCGCCGCGGGGCGATGGGGGTGCAAGTACTCGGAAACAACCCCACCCTCTTCTTCTGCGGGGCTCGCTGGCCTAATTCCCGGCAGGACAAGCAGGACAAGCGAGCAACGCTTGCTTCCTTTTGTTGTGCCACTCCACTCCGAGGCCGGGTCCCGGGAGCAGCGCCGCGCCGCCACGCCACGCCCCGACGGCCCTCTGGACGGACAGCACGGACCGAGGCACGGACACAAACGCGACGCAAAAAGCGTAGTGGCCCGACCCGACGCTGCGCGCTGCGCGCCGAGTGACCAGAACAGAGCGCAGGGAAGGTTCTCTCTGCCCGTGGGGCCCTGAGACGCCCTCCGCCCACACGACGGCCTGCAGACTCATTCCGAGAGTCGTTTTCGTCGCTCTGTCTCTCTCGCGCTCAAGGGGCGTTCTTTTGGTTGCAAGAGAGCCGAGCCGCTTCCCCCTGGGTTCCCCCTCCCCCGAGGCCCGAGGCGCCCCGCATCGTCGTCCACCCCGTGGCCGCCGAACAAGACGAACGACGCGCCATGCAGGCAGGGGCAGGGGCGGGCAGGGGCTGCCGTGGGAGCGGAAAAAAAATATCGCGTCTTAACCAACTCGCGAAAACAGAGACAGAGTGGGCGAAGGCGGGGAAGGCCCCCGGGGCGCTGCTTGCGCAGTGGAGGCCCTTTCTTGCCTTGATCGTCGCCTCGTGGGGCCCCTCCACTCCGCGTCCACGCCACTGTACGGCTCTCTTGGCGCGTCAAACAGCGACATACCTGCAACACGCAAGAAGGACAATCGTTAGACGAGGACAGAGCGACCAACCGCAGGGACAGCTGGTGAGACAGGGTGGTGATTCGATTCGACAGGGGCAGCAGCGAGCACGGCACTCGGTCTCTGTCGCACTCCGTGGGGACGCCCCGTGAGTGCGAGAGAGACAGAGCCGTTGGGCCGCGGCGGGCGGGCCGGCGTGTCACGCGAGGTGAGCGCGTGACGTCACGCGTGACTCATGCGGCACGCGTCACGCCACTGCCTTCCCCGCACGCGAAGTTGCGCGTTGCGCCCCGAAATCTGACTGGCGCCGCTCGGCCGCCGCGGCGCGCAAACTTGGACACGCGTCCGAAACAAGTTGAGCGCCTTTTCAAACTCGCCTCGCGACTTTTCCCCGCAACCGACATCATCGAGCTTTTCCACGACTCAGGCGCACCTTTCTCGTTTTCGTAAAGTTAAGCGTCGAGTGAGTTGGAATACATTGGTAAAGCCATAAGGGGTGGTGGTCCAGGACCGGGACGGGGGTTGCCAACTTACAAGGGGCATGCGTTGTTGGTTGCCTGCACGCAGACATGTTTGTCATGTTTTACAGTGAAGCTGCGCCCCCATTTCCTAAACAGAATACAAATCTGTCACAAGTTCACTAACCGGTTGGCTCTGAATATTGCTCGCTGGGCTCGAAAAAACCCACGCCTTGCACAAACTTTCTTTTTTTTTCGTTCCTCGCTTTCCCTCAGCCTTCATATGCAAATACGCCTTGCGCGACAGAAAATTGTCAATAAACGAGTCGGGCCGCGCCCCCTCCCCCTTTTTCGCCTCTAGTCCATCATCAATCCGTCTGTGCACTGTAAACCCACTCCAGCCGCGCCAAGTAGCCGTGTCGCCGTGTCGCAAGCCAAACCGCATCCCCTCCCCTCCCCGTCCCGCCCCTCGCCACCCCTCGTTATGAAACACGCATTAACTTGAGCCGGACAATGAGCTGGCGGGACCGCAGCGCACGGTGGCGTGCCGGTGGCGCGGCGTCCGAGGGGATGGCAAGAAATCCCGCCGGCCGCACACCACGCATGGAAAACCGGGAGCGCAGCACGGTGGGCCAGAAGGCCAAAATCCTAGACGCGTTTTGGGCTCCAGAGTCGCTAAGTAGGACTCGTATCGAACGTGTGACCCCATCAATGGATTGCTCTCCGAACGAGGAATCCATTGATGGGGTCACACGCTCGGTTCGAGGCCTGCCTAGCGACTCTGGAGCTGAAAACGCGTCTAGAATTTTCTTCCGGTCTTCTGGCCCACTGTGCAGTGGCGTGGCGAGCGGAGCCAGAAGCGGCCCGCCGAAAGCACAAATCAGGAAAGCGTGCGAGCGTCAAACCCCGCTATCGTCATGAAGCGGTGCCACGCCGCCACTGGCGCACAGAGGAAGGGGGGCCCTCGTCGACGATGCCACGAGCACCAGCACGACGAGGACGACGACGACGAGGGGGGCACGGCCACAAAGTCCCACCCCGCGCACTTGTTCGACGCGTTTAGTTCCGTTTCCGGGTCTACAGTCGTCGACTCGACTCCACTCGCCCCCTTCCTGGTGGAGGAGTTCCGGTCGGGCGCGCACCCCGCCCCGCCCCGCCCGAGGGTTGGGAGAGGCCCTCGCAGTATTTTGAGTGTATAATAGGCGTGAAAACGGCTGTCTGGCTGGCCGGCCACATATACACTCTCGCGCAATAATTCAGGCCCGTATATCTGTCAAGGATTCGGATCCTTATCTTTCCCGCTTTTTTTTTCGCCACCGTGCTTTCTCCCCAGCCAACCCCTACAATGCGATGCCGGCGGTGTTCATCTCTTCGGCCGCCAGGGGGCGCTGCGTGGCGTGGTGGCGTGGCGTCGCGGTGCCGCTGCCTGCCGGTCGCGGCGGCGGTCGCGCTCGGCTCGTCCCGACGCATACGAACGCCGACCAGCACAAAAGGCGAAGACCATCACCGCGCGCACGGCACCCCGCGCCACGCCACCCGCGCCACGCGGCACGCCACGCCAGCACGCCCCGCCGCCGCGCCACCCCACACCGCGCCACGCCACACCGCGCCACGCCACACCGCGCCACGCCACGCCGCGCCACGCCACACCGCGCCACGCCGCGCCATGCCGGACGGCCAGCGGCGCGCGTTTTATGAAAAATTTATTTGGGTTGCGCGGAATGCATCATCATCGGCGAGGGCTGGCGGCCGGGCGCTGCGGTGTCTGCGCCAAGACGGTCTTCATCACGGCCAGGGCGGCGGGGTGCTATTGACACCTCGGGGGAGGGCGCCCCATGCAGCCAGCAGCCGCCCTTGCACACCGATCCCAAGCAGTCGACGCCCAGCCTCTCTCGCACTCACGGGGCGTTCTGTGCGGGTGCGAGAGAGGCAGGGCGTCGAGCGCCCTCCGCGTTCGGGGCCGAGACGTGTGCACTGCGCGCGCCCCGCGGCAGCCACGGCAGCACGCCGCCAGATGCGCGCCTGGCAGTCGTGCCCCGCCTGCCAGCCCCGCCAGCCCCGCAGTGCCCCGCTCTCCCGAATCAAATGCATACTAATACGACCATAAATAAGGAGACGCTGGTTTGGGCCCTCTGGCTGCCTGGCTGGCTGCTGGTGTGAAAGACGTCGTGTAGTGCATGCCTGTCCCTTCAACACCAGACGCCCCGGCGAATCTCCCTCTACCGATTTATCGCTGGCCCGTGTGCGTGTGTGTGTGTGCGTGTGCCGCCAGACGCACTAATAATCCGCCCCGGGACGACATCATCCTTCTCTCTCGCCCACGCCAGCGGCCCTGCAGGCCGACTGCAGGCGCCGCAGCCTCACAGAAATGTCGCCCGCCGCCACAGTGCCACAGATCGAGCACCGAGACAAGCGACTTTTGTGGCCCATTCAGGGCACGGCCAACGAAACGGAGTTATTCGAAGCCGTTTCCAGTTTCTCGGCTCTTATCCTTTTTGGGGCCGTCGAGCCCGTCGGGCAGGCAGGGCCTTGCGGAGGCCGCTCGTGTCACACCGTGAAATAATCCCGGGACGGCTATCTGCCTCTCTCCCTCCCGCAGCGCCGCGCAGCGCAGCGCTCGGTGTGTCGCGAGTGAGTGACTCACCTCTCCGATGCAGGCCGGGCCGGGCCGGGCGAGCGGGTCGCGGGTCGTCGATGAGAAACACTCCATAGCTCCCGTGTGGGCCGCGCCAGGCCACTGTCTCTCTCGCACTCACATCCCCCAGGGGGCGTCCTAGGGGGCGTCCTAGAGGGGTGCGACAGAGACAGAGCGACGACGCGGAAGCAGCCCGCAGCGCAACCGCAGCCGGCTTTTATATTTATGAAACAATCCGAGTGCCTGGCGCGGCGCGGCGCGGTGCGGTTTAGTGCCGCGAGGACGAAACGGGCAAGCGTGCGCGCGCGGGGACGGTCGTGGGGCAGGCGCGGCGATCCGACAATCCACCCTGTCGTTCCATCTTTTTGTCACGTTTTCCTTGACCAGACGAATTTCCGGCCGGCTGACCGACCGTTTCCCACCACTACGGTGGCGGCGGCCGGGGCATGATGTATACGCATCGGTCATCGCACCGGCCAATCACGCGTGACGCGGGCGTGGCGTGGCGTGGCGTCCGGGACCCGCACGCCACACAATACTCTCCCCGGCGAACTTTTCGGGGGGCGCCCTGCCGCCCTGGCAACGGCCTGGGACCTGGGGCCGAGCCGTCCGTGGAGTGGGACAGAGTCCCTCGAATCCGTGCGGTGGCGCGGTGGCGGCCCCGCGGCCCCGGGGTCCCCGTGGGCCCCGTCCCGGTCAGCCTGGCGACCTGGCCGGCCTCGGGGCCCCTCGTGGGGTAGGCAGCTACGGGCGTGTGGGGCGGGGCCGCGGCGCCCCTCCGGCCCCTGGGGAGTTGAGCTTGGCGTTCGGCTCGGCCCGGCTGAATGGGCCTCGTTCGGCTTCGTTCGGCGCCGCTGGACATTCAAATTAAATTCCCAGTGCACCAAACGCGCGGCTTTCAAGTCCCGCGACCCCTCGTCCGGCCGGGGCAGGCCAACCCTCAGTGGGCCGACGGCCGCGCCGACTGATTCCGAGGGAGAGGTCTGTCTCTCTCGCACTCATGGGGCGAGAGAGACAGACCGACGGGCGCGCTGCGCGGAATCAGTCTGACCCGCGGTGGCTGGAACGCCGCGGACTTTTGCCGAGAGTCGTTTCCGCGGTCTCTCTCGCACTTGTGCGCAGGACGCTCCACGAGAGAGACGGCGAAGACTTTCGGAGTCGGTCCGCTGGCGACCTGAGATAGGAGGCGCCCCGCCGCCCCGACCGGATCGGCTCCAATCTGCGCTTCACACGGCGGCAGTGGCCAAGGCAGTGGCTGCGGCCCCTGCGGCCCCGCACGCGGCGGGCTCAGCGCGACTTACTCGAATGAAAACGCGAGCCGAGCGGTCTCTCTCGCGCTTCAGCGCAAAGCCTCACGAGTGCGAGAGAGACGCACAGTCCGGAGTCAGGATCGCCCAGCACACTGATTTCAAATGGAGGGGCGTCTCTCTCGCGCTCACTGAACATCCCCATCGGTCCCGTAGCGGTGCGAGAGAGATACCCCCCTCCCCCTTCCCCCCGGGACGTCCCGCTCGGAATCAGCCTGCTGCGTCGCTGCCGTGACCGAAACCCAAACTTGTAACAACTTTCGCCTTGCGTCGTCGGCGACGCAAAACGCAGTCGCCACCCCACCATAAAAGAGGACGGCAGGCCGGCCGAACTTAGTAGTCCGCGGCGGCTCAATTTTTCTAAACCTGCCGCGCCGAACGGGGAGGGAGGGGTTGCGGGGGGTCTTCCACACAGTTGTACGCAAACAGTTTGTCTTGATGACTACACATTTACATAAGGGCTTTGGCCTCATCCCTCCGGGCAGGGCTGCGGGGCCGCAGGGGTGCGAAAGGGCCCGGAGCCCGGCCGAGTAAGCCCGGGGGGAGGGGAGGAGTTGGGGCGGGGAAGGGTGGAGGTACGGAGTTCGGTCCCATAGCAGCGACCAAGTGAACTGGACCACCTCAATGGTCAGCTTCCGCGTCCTGCGACACACACACACACACACACACACACACACACACACACACACACACACACACACAAACGTGTGTGTGGCTCCCGCTGTGGCGAGGCGACGTACGACGTCACTGCTGCTCACTTCACGAGGCGGCGAAACGGCGCCGCGGCTTTCAGCGTGTGCGTCTGTGTGAGTGTGTGCGTGAAAACACGCCGTCCGTGTGTGTGGCTTGGCGTGGCGAAACGCGAGTGAGACGTCTCGGTGCCGTGTGTGATGGAGGGGCCGGCAGTAAAGGTGGCGGTGCCAGCCGTGCGAGTGAAAAAGAGAGAGAAAAGGCCGAAACCCGAAGCCGTCACGCACAATGGAGGGCGTAAGACGAAGCGCCGGAACCGCTATACATTTCAGAGGACGCCTGGCCTTCCCCTCCGGGCCTGCAGGCGCCTGCACGCCTCCCAGATCGCGGCAGGGAATCTCCGCCGCGGCGCGTCGCCCCGCACTCCTCGCACCTCTCGTCTCGTGCATGAGTTGGCTTCGGCAGTGCTTCGTCGCTCTGTCTCTCTCGCACCCCTTTGAGTCGGCTTTCGCAGCGCACTCTGTCTCCCTCCCACACACGGAGGCGCGTCGCGGGGCCTCAAAACTGGGCGGTTAGGCCCAAAAATGTAGTCAGACCAACTACATTTCGAGTTTATCCGTTCGATGAAACCCTCCGACCGCAATCTCTTTTTCCTTTCTTCTTTCGCGCACCTTTTTATCGTGCGCTGCCCCGACGCCACCTTTCTGCCGTGCCCTTTAGCCCGCTCCATAAAGAGCGGAGTGCCGCCTGCGCCGAAACGCACTCACTCCCACCATGCCGCGCCCCGCCCCGCCCCGCCCCGCCCCGCCGCGCCATGACGAGAGAAATTAATTCTGACGCGGCGAAGACGGCGGTGCGAGGCGTTATGACAATGGCTGCGTCAACAACAATAACCCGATCTGATAGATTCTACACGCCCAGTCCCATCCAGCGGGCCGACGCACGCTCGAGTGTCCATCGGAAGAGAGAGAGAAAGAGAGAGAGAGAGAGAGAGAGAGAGAGAGAGAGAGAGAGAGAGAGAGAGAGAGAGAGAGAGAGAGAGAGAGAGAGAGAGAGAGAGAGAGAGAGAGAGAGAGAGAGAGAGAGAGAGAGAGAGAGAGAAAGAGAGAGAGAGTGAAACAAAGTAAAGAAACACAAAAGATTAAAAGGTATAAGCCGCGCGAGTTAGGGGTCACCACCCGGCTCGCCAGCCTGCCCCACCGCGTCCATTTCCATCGACTGTCGCGGGGCAGGGCGCGCGGGGCCCAAAGCGCGCCTCGCACACAAACGGATACAAAACGAATTGCAAAAGAGCTTTTTGAAAGCCGAGCGGACACGGGCGGTAGCGCCAGAGAGGGTCGCGCGCATCGCACAGCGGCGCGGACCGGCGCGGACGCGATGCTGTCGGTGCACTGTGAAACCAAGTGTGGAGAGCTCCCGACAGCGTGTGGAGTTTTCAGTACAGAGTTTGCAGGCCCCACACTTCGAGTGGCCATATGCCAAATGATAGGGGCTCCGCACTTGAAGTGTGGAGAATGACTCCACACCAGTGTGCAGTTCTCCACACTCGGTTTGGCAGTGTGCGCGCATTCCCGCGCATTGCAGTCACTTGCAGTGCAGGTGGCGCGCTGCATAGCCCCATGGCCCGGTCCGCCGATATGAGCCACTAATGTATACCGCGTATGTGATGGGATTATTCTAATGGCCGATCGGACCACACAGGCCGACGAGCTTTGCCATGCTAGGCAGGAAGTGAGAGGGAAACGGGAGAGGGGGGGGGGGAGAGACAAATAGACACACACACAAACACAAAAGAAAACAACAACAACAACAAGACGCTGGAGATGTGATTGATAACGTGTGAATAATGTCACGGGCGAATGCACGGCTGAGTGACAGACCCGCTCCGTAAGGCCCAATAACACGCCGCGAGTGGCCGGCTTGCCTGGAGTCTACTGGAGTCTCCTGGAGTTCCTGCCGGGGGTATTAGCGTCGGCTCGCCGGGTAAATGAGGGGAAAATAATCCATCTGGAATCGGGTCTTCGGCCTTCGGGTTCGGGGGGCGGCCTACGAAGTGACGGGCCGGTCGGACTGCCCATTGTAGGCGCCACGGCCACGCGTCGGTGTACACGACAAGTGCGATCGAGAAACGCCACACTGTGAAACAATAAGTCAGAAGTTTTCACACCGCACTTGGAAGTTCAAACTTTGCAGTCTCCACACCTGGATTTCTCCACTGCACCTTGTCAAAAGACGGGGGCTAGTTACTGCACAAAAGTGTGGAGACTGCAAACTCGACACATCCAAACGTGGAGTTCTCCGAGATCTCCCCACTTGGCCTCACAGTGTAGGAACAATTCTTACAAAACGCTGTGCCATCTTCTCGAAGACACGACCTTGTTGGCCAGGCTCGGGGTTTGTCGCCGCAAAACTTTTCCCAGCCGCACACGGAGAGCACACTGCAAAGCCCTGCCTTGGAGGTGGAGCCTGGCAGAGCCTGGCAGAGCCTCCCCCCGAACGCCACAACGCCGCTGCAGTGTGACAAGGTGCGAAGATAGCCGCGCGCTCGCTGCGCTCACAATGCTCGGCGCGCCCCGTATCTCCATCAGCCGAGGTCGGGAGGAAGTCAAGCGCCCCCCTCGCCCGTCTCGCGACAACGCCAACAATTGAGGCCTGAGACGAGCTTCGCACGGGTCTCGCGTTCTACCGCCGGCAGTGCCCCTGTCTCTCTCGCACCCACGGGACGCCCCGGGACTGCGCGAGAGAGGCAGAGCCAGGCAGAGCGGCGCGGCGGGTTGCCTAGGCCGCGATGAGACACTCACGAGCACACGGTAAAAACGGAACCTGGTTTTCCCAGGAAGCCTATGGTAGAGACATGGGCGCTTTCCAGGGAGCTCCTGGGAAAACCAGGAACCGTTTTTACCGTGCAGGCCACCCGTTTTAGTGGGCGCGTTTTGGCAGGAGTGCGGCGCGTCGCTCTTGGCCGGGCAAATCCTCGGTACGCGACGTGTGCCCCTTAAGAGGGATCTGGCGAGCGACAGCGACTCAGGCGCCCCACCCCGCCCCGCCCCGCCCGTCTCCGGGGTTGAAATGCCCCTACGGTCACGTGACTCAAACGAACGCGCTTCGCACGACACGTTGCACGCTCCGGCTTGCTCCGGCCGGCTGCGGTCTCGAGGGAAGGCCGACCCCAGGCAGCCGCCCCTGCGGAGCCTCTCCGTGTGTGCCGCGGTGTGTGTGGGTCCGAGCTCTGGTGCGGCCCAGCGGGCGCAGCGGGCCCAGCCAGCCACACTCTCATTCGTTCGTTAGTGGTCTGGCCGGCCCGACCTAGCCCGCCGTCCGCGGGCCCGTGACGGACGCGACGACGCTCGGCAGGGCGCGCGACTCACCGCATACTGTGCCCGCTGTCGTGACATGTCAAGCCAGAATCGGGAAACGGACCACTAAGTGAGTGGACGACTTCTGCTGCCAGCTTATTGGCCCTTATCGCGTTCTTCTTCGACGGCCAAGCAATAACGTCATGAGTCCATTTCAGGACCACGGGTCGACTCAACGTCGTTCGAGATCCCTGTTCGGCTCCAGTGGCGATTTCCAGGGGGTTCCTGGAAAAACCAGGAACCGTTTTTAGCGTGTGGCGCCTTTCGTTCGGGGTGGAAACGTAATGACAAATTATTTAAGCCCTTGCCGTGATGTACAAAATAAAAATTTATGTATTTTACACTGCATTTCAAACATGACTTCGTCATTTCTGGACCAATTCTTCGTATGACAAACTTCATTGGTTTGCAGTAGCCTGATGCGAAAACTGTACGCGAAGGTTGGTTCCGTCCAGAGAAAGGTCTCGGGGGTCGTTCCATGAAGCGGGGCGCGGGTGGGGCGGCTACCATACGGGCAGCAGGCGGCAGTGGCGGCAGCAGGGGCCCAGGCACAAGTGCCCGCCGCGTACTCTGTGCTTCGGTACGTATTCGCCGGGAGCACGCGAAGCACGCCGTCTTGAGCGAGGCGGCGCCGAGGCGGGCCCCGGGTCGGGTCGTGTTCGCGGAGGGGCCCTCTCGGCGGCGTAAGACGGCGGCGAATAAAATAACCCCATAACACACAGCTTGCATGACACGGGCCGCGCGGAGCAGCGGAGCGACGTGCATCGACTACCAGATTCGTTCCGGGTCAGCAAGGCCGGGGGCGTGGCGTGGCGGGGCGTGGCGGGGCGGGCGTGGCGGGCGGGCGGGCGCGGGGGCGTGGCGGTGGCGTGGCTGCGTGGCGGGGCGCGGCGGCACGCCGGGGGGAGAGGAGGATCGGGGTGACGGATGTCCAGGACCGCCCCGCCGGCCACCCCTTCGAGGGCCTCAGGGCTGCAACCCTAGACGTCGAGGCCCCCGCACCCCGCCCCGCCCCGACTGGCTGCGACTGGCCCGAGCTCCGCAGACACGCGCCAATTTGTCAGCGGAGCCCAAGTGAAAAGCGGACCGGGCTGCCGGGGGGGGCGGGGTGAGCGGGGCGGGGTGAGGCGGGGCGGGGTGGGGCGGGTGGGGCGGGGTGAGGCGGGGTGGGGCGGAGCGGAGCCATCCCGCCAGATTCAAATTCGCCACAACGTGCAAACAGCATCAGCCCGGGCCATACGTTCTCATGAAGGGGCGGCAGGGGCGGCAGGGCGGCTGCACTGTGACAGGGTCGCCAGGGGAGCCGTGCTCCGCTTGCTCCGCGAGCTCCGCCGCGCTCCGTGCCGCTCCGAGCGACCCGCCCTCCCTCCCTCCGGCGTCCCTTCCCCGCGGTCGGCTTTAGGGCCACTAGACATGGAATAACTTGTGTTTCCCTGATGAAAGTCAATGGGTTTCGGAACGAGATTGCGGCCGGCCGGACGGTTTAGGCCGAGGAGGAGCGAAGATGGGTATCGGGGTTGGGGGAGGGACACTGGCACACTGCACGCGGAAAGGGGCAGCGGGACAGGGAGAAGCCGCCTTGGACGGATGGCGCCGCGCGCGGCCTCAACCTGCTTTGTTCTCGGATCAAAGAGCAAATCCGTCGCTGGCGTCGTGTGCCCCAGTGTGCCCGGTTCGACTCCGTAATCCACGACCGGAGAGCTCAGCTCGAAGCAGAGTAATTACTCCCGGGAAACCACCGAAAAGAACATCACATTTTCTCCCGAGCGGAAGAAAAATTAGTATTTGAGGTTTAAAGAGTGCAGAAACGGTTCGCCCGGCCCGGAACAGCCTTCCCGACACGGCAGCAAGAAGTCATCGTCCTGATTGACAAAGGGTGCGCCGTGCGGGGCCCCTGAGGCGGCAGCCCCTCGCGGGCCCGAGTCGGTTTGGCTTGATTCAGATTACAGACATGCAGGGAAAGAGCCAACGACGTCTCTCTCTCTCTCTCTCTCTCTCTCTCTCTCTCTCTCTCTCTCTCTCTCTCTCTCTCTCTCTCCCCCTTCCTCACGCACCCCTGCGTAGCGTCTCCGGGGTGCGAGCAAGTCGGAGCAGCACTGCCCGGAATCCGGGCCCGCGCGTGCGGCCGCCACAGCAAAGGCCACGACGGTTGCTCCCCATCCCTCGGAGAGTCCTTTCGGACGCTCTGTCTCTCTCGCACCCGTGCGGCACGCCCCGTCAGTGCGAGAGAGACAGACACTGCGAGGTGCGCAGGGAAGTCCCACCGCGCCGCCGCCCTGCGCGGCCTTCGGCTTGGCCGGCAGACAAGCGCGCCAAATTGGAGCGTTTACCTGATTAGAAGGCAAGGCGGCCAAACGGCACGTTAGGTATAAACGCGCTCGTTGCGGGAGGGGTGGGGGCGGATCAAAAGCCGAGGGGAGTCGCAGCGCTCTCTTCTTCCTCTCTCTCTCTCTCTCTCTCTCTCTCTCTCTCTCTCTCTCTCTCTCTCACTCACTCTCGCGAATGAATGCGGCGCTGTGTGTGACCAAACTTCGTACAAGCGGCCAAACGAAGGCAGCGTTCTCCGGCGCTCTAATTTCCTCCTTCCTTCCCACCGCCACACGGCTTCCCTCAAACAGGCAAATGAAACAAATTAAATCAACGCACTCTTGTCCGCCCGGACATGCAAGAAAGTCCCCCCGCGGCGGGCCGCCCCTCTCTCTCGGCGTGCGTGCGTAGTAAAAGGGGGGAGGGGGCGTAATGAAAGTGGACGCTCACTCTGTCTCACTCTGCTTGCAGGAAATGAATGAAATGGCCCCAAATTGTCCGAGCGGCGCGCGTGGGGCCCGCCTGGCCTGCGTCGCCTGCCTGCGGACTGATTCCGAGAGTCCTTTTCGTCGCTCTGTCTCTCTCGCGCCTGCATAAGGAACGCGGAATGAGTGCGAGAGAGACAGCGCGACGAAAAGGACTCTCGGAATCAGTCTGCCGGCCCGCCCGCCGCGGCCAGAGAGAGGGAAAAATGAAGGGAGGGAGCTTGCCCGCCTTCGCGGCCAATCCATGCGGCCCGCGTTTGGCAGCGTCGTTTGCCTTCAAAGGGTACAGAGGCCGGCAGCTAGGCCACGGCGCGCACCCCACGGAGGGCGACACACTCGTTGTCTCGCTGGGTCCTCTTTTCCACCCTTCCTCCGTAAAATTCGACAAAACGACGCTCACAGCAGCCCCAATCTTTGGACTCTGGAGCCCAAACCAGAAAGCGCATCTAGAATTTCGGCCGTCTCCACCGGTCTTCTGGCTCACTGTGCACAAGAGTTTTAGCCGGGCACGCTGGACAGACGAGTGCCGAGAGACTTTGTGCCGTCCCCGGCGGACAACACTGCATCCCACCCGTGCGGCCCGACCAAGGGCACCAAGGGCCAGACCGACCGGAGCGGCCAGAGCGGCCAGAGCGAGCACGACCCGACCCGACTCGTAAACGAGAACGACCTGCAAGTCCGAAACGCATCACGAGGAGTAATCGCGAAAAAGGAGGAGCGGAGCGGCGGGAAAGAAGCGCGAGCCGAAATAAAGACCAGTCCTACAGTGCAGCAGCACGCAGTGTCGGAGTAGTGTCGCCGAGCCACGCTGGCGTGCAGCACGCCCTCCAGCGTGACTCCTCCACTGTCAAGCCAAGTGGGAACTCCGCAATTGGACGAATGTGGAGACCTGCAAACTCTTGCACTTCCAAGTGCGGAGACTGCGAAAATTACACAAGGTACGGAACAAGTGTGGTGAATGATTGACCTGGACCGACCCCCTGTTTATCAGTGCAACGTTTTAACAGTGTAGCGAGACACTTGAACGGCAAGCAGGGTAAAAACTAAGGGGCCTGGAAGGGGGGGAGGTCTAATTAGGCTTAAAATCCGCGCGGCTTTATAAATGGTCCCCCGGCTGTCTCGTTTTTGCCTACGCCCTGTCCCGGCAGCGAGGCTGTCCCCGTGAACCGCCGCGCCTCTCCGGCCGGACCACGCGCCCCTCGCGGCCGAGGCGGCCAAAGCCACGCCAAGCCACGCGTAGAGGGGCTATTTAGGAGGAGGAGGAAGAAAAACTAAACGCGGCAGCCGCGTTTAGGGAGGGCGTTACCTTCACACAGACGTATCATATTTCACGTGACCGCCTCGCGCTCCTCGCGAGTGAGGAAGCGCAGCGTTCGCGCGTGTGTGTGTGTGTGCGAGAGCGAGATGGAGGAACTTACGTCCAGTGTTGGCTGCGGCGCGAGGGTCATCAAGCCTCACTTAGTGTGTGTGCGTGTGTGTGTGTGTGTGTGTGTGTGTGTGCGCGCAGTTAGGACTGACGTGCGGGGCGCCAGATGAGCGACGACCGCAGTGAGCGAGAGGGACAGCCGAAAGGGCGCCTCGCCGCGGGGATCGCCATACCTTCTCGACGTGGAGGGACCCTCGCCTTGGCGTCATGGAGTGCGACGCGTCGCCCTTCGTCACGGCCTCGTCACAGCCTCGTCGCGGCCTTTGTCACGGCCTCGTCACGGCCTCGTCACGGCCTCGTCACGGCCTCGTCACGGCCTCGTCACAGCCTCCACGGCCTCGTCACGGCCTCGTCACGGCCTCGTCACGGTCTTGTCACAGCCCCGTCACGGCCTCGGCCACGCCGCTCGATATTATTGTCCGAGTCTCTCAATCAGCGCCACGCACGCAGGAAAAGGGATGGCGGCCCCAGACAACAGAGAGTTCGGCCGTAAAACCGAAACGACGCAGACCAGCACCACCAGCAGTGGCGGCGGGGGCGGCGGGGGCGCGGCCGCGAGGCACCAGGGGGATTTCCTCGTACTCAAGCTGGCCGCCGCCCTGGCCGCCCTCCACTGCTGAACGTATCGCTTTCGGAACAAGCTCGTCTGGGACCCCACGGCCCGACGGGCCCGACCACGGCCCCAAGGCCCGAAGGGGGCGGCGGCGCGGAGCAGGCGGTGCGCACGCCAACGCGCCAACGCCAACCCATTCCGTGTAGTGGATCTGCTGACGGCCGACGAGGCCGGGCGGTGCCACGCCAGGCGGTCATGTCACTGCCCCTTCTCCTCGACGCGGTGCTGCGCTGCTGCGCTCGGCGCTGCACTGTGTTATTTGGCGGGGTTTATTTCGGGCCGCGTCGTCGCGGACCTCACACTCCGCCACGCACCGCCCTGGCCTGGCCGCCCTGGCCGCGCCGGAATGCCGTGAGTCATTGTCGAGTTGTTCCGCGAGACCCTCACCGAGACCCCGATGCAGCACCGCCACCGCCGGGCGGGCAGGACTCCCCTCGGGCAGTAAAGAGGAGGGAACCGGCTGACCTGTAAAATGTCCCAAGTGGCATCTCGCGCTCGCTCGCGCCAGACCGGTGGGCTCATTCGGATCCGCGCTCTCGTCGCGTTGTCTCTCTCGCACTCATCGACCGTTCCACGGGGGCGTGAGAGAGACGGAGCGACGAAGCACAGCTCGGACTGCTGGCGCCGGCCGGAATAGGTGCTAATGCGTCGAGGCGACACCAGCCAGCCGCCTGGCCGTCAGTGTGGGCAACGGCAACCCTTTCAGGCTGGCCTGCAGCAGCACCAGCTTGGGGGCGCGCCGGAGGAGCGCTCTTCTCGGCTCCCCTTCGATCGCCGTTGAAGGGCCCCGTCGTCCTGCTGCCGCAGTGCGGGGCTGGCCGGGGCTGCCCCACGGCCCTCCGAAGAGCCCCGCAGGCCCTACACGTGTCCAAGGGCCCAAGGGCCGGCGCCGTGCACGCTGCCGCCCCGGGCGGCGTTCCGAAGGGGGCTGGGGCTGGTGGACCCAAACCTCAAAGGGCCAGCCAGGGCGACTGCAGGCTGATTCGAAACAGTGCTTCTGTCTCTCTCGCACGCGTGGGGCGCTCCGTAGGGGTGCGAGCGAGACAGAGCGACGAATGCACGGCCAAAAGCAGAGCCGCAGCTGGGGCGCCCAGTCAGTCCCGTCCCGCCTGTCCGGCGAGCTGCCGGCCGCCCGTCAGTCCGACACCTGCATACCGCGCCTCCAAAGCGACGGCCCTGCGCTGGAAAACACCGCGGCCAGCACGGCACTGTGCACGGCACCCCCCGCGGCGGCCTCCCGAGTGCCGCGGCGCCGCGACGCGTCGAGGGCCGCTCCAGCAGGTCTGGAAGACTGGGAGTCTAAACCGCGTCGCGCTGCCCACTTCGACAACAACGCGCCGGCCGGAGTGGCGGACTGCCGGACCTCGACCCGCCCGGAATCATAAATGCTGTCATATTTCTTATTTGACGACCGGGTGCTCTGCTCCGGCCGCTTCAGTCTGCTTCAGTCCGCCGGCCCGGGCTGCGTCGCGCTGCGCCAAACGAAGCCATGAAGCCAGTCCACGCCAAGTCCGGACGCCATCAAGTTTTTGAGACACAAACAGCATAAACGGCCTCACTCAACGCATAAACTGCTGCGCGAAAATCGCGTTGCTGACCGAGCGCATGCAGTATTTGTACCGTTGCAGTGTGTCCCTTTGGAACTTCCTGTGCAACGCGAGCCCCAGCGCAGAGCGTGCCAAACTAATAAAATGATAAAGGAAGGTGCAAGGAAGGCGAACACGGGCGAGCGGCGCGCGAACCCGCGTCGTCGTCGCCAACACGTCGTCGTCGACGCGCTCAACGCGTTTTACTGTCGGCCGCCTTGGTGGCCCCTGGAGTCTCTCGTAGATGACCAGCGCTGCACTGGTGTGGGCACGGTTCCCGCAGTACTCACACACTCCGGCAAGTCGGAAGTCACGTACCTGGAAAACGAGAAAAATAAACACAATCAGTGTGATGGCACTTTCCGGGTCCCGGGGCGGGGAAAAATGGGTCCGCGCGCTAGGCCCCCTCGGCCGCCAGACAAAGAGAGTGGACACACTGGTCGAGCGACGGCCGCCTTGATGTCCTATCCAGCCAAGGGCCCCGAAAACCATTTAAATATTTATCGAACGTGACGAGCCGGCTAGCCGCGGCCAGCCCAGCCTCCAGGCAACTCAACCAGCCAGCCGCGGGGCGCCTGGTGACGAAACAGCCAGCGCAGCGCACGCGCCAGACGAGGTAACCGCGACCTTTGACGAGGAAGAAAAGGGAGGGAAAACAAATCGACCCTTTTTGTCGCGACGATCTATTCAAATCGCTCCCAGGATACTGTAATAAGAACGAGGCCAATCTTGAGCGGCATCACGCATGCCCCTCTTCTTTTTCTCTCACACACTCACGCCAGGGCACGGCACTGGGCGCACGTTGTCAGGCGAGGCGTTCACATTCCAAAAGCAATATGCTCACAAACGGGCGCGTCAGACACCCAGGGGCACATGTGCCCATATACACCACACCTAGCGCTGGCGGTGGCGAGAAGCGGGCGGCGCTGTGGTCACGACAACACGCGAGAAAAAAATAATTGGTTGAGGTGGCCCCAATTTGCTACATTTTCCTCCAACAAAATCAATTATTGCAGTTCGTGAAAGGCACTTTTTACAGAAGAATGTTTGCCAGGCAGGAAAAGACCCTCACTGAGAAAACGCGTTTCTCCACGATAGAGAAGGTTTCGTATTTAAATCCGAGGCTGCGAGGGGATTGCGTCCCCACTCGGGCAGAACACAAGTTTGCCCCCGGCGAAGCGATGCGAGCGCAGCGCCCCTTGGAAGCAGAATGCTAGCCGACGCCCCGACTTTACGATTCTGCCAGACGATGCTTGCATCCAAGAGGCGACGGCGCGCCCGTTCGCGATGCCCTTCTCGGCCAATCGGAGCGCGCCCCGCCGCGGGTCAGACTTCGGACCAGGTGCCGTCAAGTACTGGTTTCTTCCGACTAATGTGACGTCATTCCTTTCATTATGACCTCACATTCTTTGCAAAGTGAGTTCACTGCAACACCGATAACACTTGTGCTTGCCACAAAATTAGCAAGCCGTTTCGAACGCCAAAAATTAGCAAGCCAGGCCCTGACACACTTCCCAGCTTGGCAAAATTTTGCAGCGCATGCAGTGGAACCGCCAAATATTGACAAGAAGCTAATGAACATTTCAGTTCAAGGCTTGCCAACCTTTGGCATTCAAAACGGCTTGATAACATTGTGGCAAGCAATCTTGCCACCTGTTTTGCAGTGTTCCGCGAATGTGTCATGATTTTTACTCAAACGAGCGTGACGCGACCGCCTGGGCATCGCGATGCGGGTTGCCCAACGCCTCAGAAGAAGCCCCGTGCCAAATGATGAGACGGACTCTCGAGAAGGACCCTCGAGAGGGATCAGCAAGCCGACGCTCTATAATTCCCGTCTGAAGAGACAAGGGAGCGATGAGAGGGAGAGAGGAAAAAGAGCCCCTCGTCTTTAAGTGCGGGGGAGAGAGCCAATCCTGGTCGGCAGAATAACGAGCCAAGCAGCAAACCTCATCGAAGCCACCGAGTGCCACTGATTGCCGCGCGGATCAAACCGGAAAACCGGCATGACTATCAAGAGGGGGCGGCGGTGGGGCCGAACCCCAACAAGACAACGGGGAACATGCAACGCGGCCAACGTCAGCATGTCGCCACAGTGACGTGCACTCGGCCAAGACCATCCTTTTCCCTCGATTGGGCGGGCAGGGGCGGGCTATGGCTGCCTGCCTCACAGGTTGAAAGGTAGAGGACCACGACCACGGACACGGCCACCACGGCAACCAAACGCCACCTACCGTTTACCATGACTACCACGACGGTGACCATCCACCATGACCAGCAGCAGCAGCCAGACCACTGGGCTGGCCGGGGCTGGCAGCCACGCACGCAAGGGTCCGCCCGGACGTGTCGAGACGCGTGTATCAGGTTCTCGTGGAATGCCGTGACGTTGCCAGCGAGGGCGAAAAATAAGACGCACGACTCACTTATCAGCGCAACGCCTGCACGCCTCACGCGCACGCACGCACGGCCCCAGCCACCTGCGCCAACCTGCCGGAAGGGCTCGCCATTCTACCGGCCAACCCTTCCTCCATCAACCGCCCCGCCCCGCCCGGCGCTGCGGCCGACGGGGCCGCAACAAAGGGGACGGACGCACGACGCGCTGGCCGACACTTTCGGACTCATTTATTTTCGTCCCCAACCCGATCTTTGTGATGATCTCGGTTGAACAAAGAGGACCGGGGCGAGGTACGCCTTGACGCCGCGCCACCACGCCCCGTCCCGTCCCGCCCCGCCCACCGCCTCGCCATGTCCATTCAATTTACACCGCCAACAGCACGCGCGTCGAGAAAATCGGGCGCGGCTCGGCGGGAAGCCCCTGTGCCCCGTCGTCTCGCGTCCTCCCTGTACGGATTCCCAAGTGTGTTTACCAGTCCGGCACAACCCTTTCCCCCGCCGGCCCGGCACGAACCATTTCCGCCACCACATGTCGCGCCTTTTCACAGGCCTCGGCAAAATTGCACATTTCTTGAAGAAGGGCATTGTCATTGAATTTCAAGAAAGATATGTTAAATAAATTTGGGCATGCCGTTCGCTCCGGTGCTGCTGTAATATCTGTCCTGTTACCTCGCCGTGTCGCTGCACCCCGCCAAAAGTGATAGACGCAAACGGGCTGGCAACCCGGACCAAGATACGCATCATGCGGGCGGCCCGCGATACACGGCTTTCGAGGCACAGTCGAAGCAATATTCATATTGCGAAAGACTGTGGAGCAAAGCATGTATTCAAAACAGCCAGTAGTCGCTTCGCCCTCCCGAGCAGCCAGTGCGTGCGCCCTAAATTGACACACATAACGGTCGACAACACATCACGATGCTTCCGTTGTGACCCCAAAGAGGACAGGACTCAACAGAGAAGCCCCAAGGTCAGATAAGACCGAGTAAGTACCTCATGAAATAATAGCAGCCCCGACGAAAAATCCCTTCTACATTAGTCTCAACTTGGTCTTGTTCAAGCATAATTTTGTCAATATTAGTTTGCACTTAGAGCAATGCACCGCCAGATACATGAGAGCCGAATGTGGAGTAAATTCTTCCCAGGAGTGGCCTGACAGTTTGTTTCCTTACCTCGTCTCCCCCAGGGGCACAATAACGACCCCGGCCGAGACAGGCCCTCCTTATAACTGTCTTCATGGGCGTGGGACAAACAACGAATTGCGGACACATATACTAGTACGCAGTGACGAAGGCGAAACCACAGAGCCAAATTCACATACAGCCAAAGACAGTCCGCTTTATTGAGACACTACACTCCATGAGTAAGTTGGTGGAGGCCCAATTGTGTGCGCACACACACATAGACACACACAGTGTCACCGCGCATCATGGGGCCTGGCACAGAGGCAACCTGGGAGGGGGTTCTTAATAGATGATACTTAACTTATGATGAATGAGCATGTCGGGGGGGACCATCACCACGTGTGTCGCCCAGAAATGTCATCGCTCCCAAGAATAACACGGCTCACTGGGATTCCCTTGCGAAAAGGGCCGGCGGGAGGACACTGTGGAATTTATGTTTTCAAAATTCGTGTATTTTTTTGTTTTTATCTTGGAAAAAACTGTGGGTGGCATCATCATGATGCTGATAGACTGATAAGGCACGATCTTCTGCAAACGATGAAGTACTACTTACATAACAAAACACAAAACACAACGCACTAACTCACACATAAAGCAAAGGAAAACAAAGTCACAACTGTACCGCTTCTCCAAATCCCATACATTACAAACGACCCTTTGATCTGATTCCAAAAGTACCCCTGCTTGAATCTCAGTGTCCTCGCCTGTGGTCTTGTTTGATGGTAAAATGGATCACGAAGAGAAGCAGAGTAAAACACGTCAAGCTTCGTGGGCTGCCCATCTTGAAACGCACAGCGCCAACGCATTGGAGCCACGAGTGCCAGTCCTAATCGACGATGGCGGCAGTTCGATTTTTGCATTTCGTGTCAAAAGGCCCGCAGTTAAACGCTCCGTTCAAAGAAAAGAAGCGTCTTCCTATTGATCCGAACCATCCGAACACTCCAAAGCATCGACAAAACTGAACGCACTGCGCCTTTTCACCGTGCTGCCGCGCGAGAAGGTGACCAACGTGCCGATGACAGAAATGTCGATGTCATCAACTCTTATCTTGCATCTTTAAAGACCCCAAGGTGTTAAACTGCTTTAATAAGAATGCTTTGAGGCGAGTAAGTGCTCATGCCAAATAGAGGCCTCGCGCCGGTTAGTGCGCTCCGCGCTCCGGAGGGCAGTGAATTAGCGAAGCGACGGTGTAAAGGCACTGCCTTTTAATGTTCCCCTCATTTTCTATTTATTTCCCAGCAGCAGATCGTAGGAGATCCCTCTGGGGCCAGCCCATGGACCAGCCCCCGGACTGCACCTTGGCTCCCGACGAATCCATTAGGACGCTAGGACGAAAAAAAAAGATGGAAAACCAACTCTACGACACTTATCCGGATGCTGAGGGGTGAAACGCTGAAACGATAAAGAGCAAAGCCGTGGTCACGAAGGCACCAGGCCAACAAAACAATACGTTTCCACCTGTTTCGTACTTTTTTCGGAAATGGTACAGAAAAATATTGTACGAGGACGGAGAAAGTACGGAATTCCGTACTTGCTCCTATGAACCATGTAATGGGTACCCGAAAAAGGTAAAGACTTCCGTATTGGCAAAGCGAAGGTAAGCAATTATTGACAACAGTCCGCCCTTTTTCACAGTGACAATTTTTATTTTCGAAAAGTGGAATCAAATGGCTCCTTTGCGAGAGCTTTTACTTTCACAAAAAAGGCCGAAATTGAAATATTCACATAGTGGAGCCGCGCTAAAAACGGCCGCAGTTTGGGGCCTCGCACGGAAAAAAAAGGGTTCCCGAATTAAGGGATCAAGTGCAGCTGCGGGACGTGCACGGAATGCTCACTCCACTACCCCGCGTTTACATAAATTTGAAAAGTTGGGTTGTCTCTCGTTCACAGGGTCGAAAGGGCAGCCGACGATCAGGGGGCTAGGGTCTCCTCCATTTCTCATTGGGAGGGGGGGCGAGCGGGGCGGCCTGACCCTGTTCCCCGGTGGGAGGGCCACAAAACGTAAATGACCCGAAATTAGAATCTTTATCCGCCCGTAAATGTGTTTCAGATCCCACTTTGTGGGTGCCTATCGCGCGTGTACATCGGACGCCCCCACGCCGGTAATCCTGCCAGGACACACACACACACACACACACACACAACACACACACACACACACAGAGCATCTCTTTTATTTAATTCGTCGGCTTTAATTGTGGGCCCCCCGCGCGGCCCGTCACCGTTACAGTGCCCATTAAGGGCTTCATTTGCCCCAACAAGTTGATCAGGCCGCCGTCAGGCCGTCCACCTTCCACGTAACGCGTAACGCACCAAGGCCGCCAAGGCCGCCGATGCAAAGTGTTTGTAAGGCCCGCTGAGTATTTCTTTCCCAGTGTGTGTCAGTGTACCACTGTTCGATTTTTGTTTTCTTTTTCTGAAGAATACTGGGCGCGGCTCTGCTCGTCCGGTATGTCAACCAAATACGTAACGCAACGAATCGAGACCGCTGACTTGTGTTTTCCCATTAGCATAGGCAAACAAGCACAGCGTCAACATGCGCCATCGGAATATCGCTCCCCTCCGGCGCCTTGCGAGACGGCAACGGATCCGGTGGCCTTTCAAAACAAAGGAAAAACCAAAAGGAGAGAAAAAACGGCCGCCAAAATGAACACAAATGTGGAGGCAGAAAAAAATGTTGGAGAGCATTCGGTCAACATTGGTGCCAGACTCACTGACGCAGAGAGAGGCCCCCAACGGCATGCTGGTACAGCACTCATGCGCGATGACTTTGCCGAAGCGGCGCGGAGGGGGTCTTTTCATCAATTAAGATGATCGCCGGGGCAAGGCCCCTATGGACTCCATGGGACCTATGGACCTCTTCTGCATTCCCCGACGGTGGTGGTGGTGGCGGTAGTCGCGGCGGCGACGACGGCGATGCGCGCTGCGGCCCTTCTTGTTGCGCAACGAGGACGCCCGCCGTGACGCCGCCCCTAACTCTCCGGCCAAACTAACCGTCACTGTGCGGCTTCCCAGACAACTCGACGACTCGGTACCGCCCCCGCCGCCCCGCCCCCACCCGCGGAGCCTTCCGGGGAGCGTTTTAATTAAAAGTCGCGTTGGACCTCCACGCCACGCAGCGCCGCCACGCTGGGCACGCGTGCAGGTGGGAGGAGGGAGCAAGATTGGCCCTATTCCGCTGCCAGTGCACCAGCGTGCCCGCCGTGCCGGACTTCCCTCCGCTCCAATACACACGCCGCCCGCGCTGCCTCCTGGGTGGCTCCCGTGTCCGGGCGCCCCGCCGCGCCCCGTCGAGCGCCGCGCAGTGCGGGGGACCAGAGAGTGCGTGCGGTCAGAGCAGGGGCGTAACAAGGTGAAGGGGTGGGGGGGTTGCACAGCTGGTTGACTGCCCGCCCAACAGGGCGCGTAACAGGATTTGACCGCCGCTTTCGGAAATACTGTTTTCGTCGCGGGTGAAGGTTCCGGGCAGGACTCAAGGTAAAGATGCAAGGCGCCCTCTCGCGATTCCCGGGTCTCTGCCTTGCACGACGAGGTAGAGGGGAGGCCTGCGCCAGTCCTACGCCAGGCCTGCGCCAGGCGCGCCCGAGGGGTCACAGGCCACTGGCCTGCGGGGGACGCGGGGGACACGCAGGGTGCGGTCCGACGGGCTATTAAACGCACTGCTTCAAGTTTCGCCTCGGCCCCCCGAACGGACCCGCGTTACATTACAGTGGGGGGCGGGGCCGTCACTAAAAGCCGTTTTATTAATTCTCTCCTGTGCGCGCCGCCCGCCGGGCTGCGTCCCTGTCCGCCTCACAGTGACAGCGACGGCGAGGTTTGTTCGGACGCGGCCGGCCGCGGCCCTAAAGGCACCAAAGGCCGCCGCCCCGCCCACGCCGTCGGTACCGTCGGTCGCACAGTGAGGGAATCACTACAACAATGTCCCCGGAGATGCGGCGGAACGCAGTGGAACGCAGCGCGTGCCTTTCGGGCCAGGGCGCCGAGGGTCAGTCGATCCCAGCCGACCTGTAGACCGATTCCGAGAGTCAACTTCGTCGCTCTGCCTGTCTCGCACTTGTACGGGACGCCCCGTGAGTGCGAGAGAGGCGGCGGAGCGTCGAAAACGACTCGGAATCAGTCCACTGATCGGAATCGCGGAGTGCGCCCGGCGCCCCTTTTCCGCACGGCTGCCTTTACGGCCGGCCTCCAGGCCCTCCTGCAGGACCTTCTCCAGGACCTCCTCCAGGACCTCCTCCAGAACGCCTCCAGGACCTCGGGGAGATCCATCACAGCGGCGCGGACCCCCCCCCCCCCCCCCTCTCTACCGCCGGGCGACCTGCTCACAGATTTATAACACTCGAACTGTAATGCTGCTAGAGAGCGGACCGTGCTCGACCCGCGTGGCCTTGGCGGGGCTGGGCCTGGCTGGCGGGGCTGGCCGGCCAGACAGGTGCAATAATGTCGCACTCGCGCGCCGCTAGCGGAGCTCCGTGATGAGTGAAATCCTGGTCGATGCGGCACGTCGGCGCGCCGCGGCCTGTGATCGTCCGCGGAGGAAAGGGGGGGGGGGGGGAGGCGCGCCGCACCTCCAGCCTTTATGGGGCACGTCCGAAGGTACACGTAGACTGCAACATGGCACCGCCCTCCAACCCTTTAACTAGCGCGTTCCCGTTCCTCTCGCACCCCGGGGCAGCCAGCCAGCCAGCCAGCTCTCCAGGCAGACTGCCGCGCTCGTGCATACACTGGTCGGCTCCATGGAAACCAAAGCCCTACACAGTGCGTCCACACAGCGCGCCGCGCCCAGCGATGCACTTCGGGAACCCCAGCGAGAGCAGCATTAGCTCAAAGCAGCCGGGCCGAGCCAGGCGGGCCGAGAGCCAGGTCGGGGCGTGGAAACAAATTGGTGCAGGCGAGGCCGGCCAGAAAATGAAACGAAGACCCAAACCCCGTGCGGGGCGTACGCGGCGAGGCTGCGCTCTCCTCGCCAAGCCACCGGCGTGTCACGCACGCAGCATTACCTCGGATACCATTACCGGAGACCCCATCCGGACCGCTGGCTGCCTGCCTGCCTGCCTGCCTGGCTGCCTGGCTGCTGGCTGCCAGGCGTCTGGCTGGGGCTTGCGGAGCGCCCGGCCGCGCCGCCGCCCGCCCCACACCCCTGTGCGGCGGGACTGCACGGCGCTCCACGGATGGCGGAAGGAAGAAGCTCCCTCCAGGCAGCGCGGCAGCGCGCGGGGCGCCAAGGCCTGCCTGCCGCCCGGCCGCACCCGCCGAACACCGCAGCACCGGCAAGGGCATGATCCTCTCGAAAGTGTGCTATGTGGGGCGAGAAATTATTGTCATACATGGAAGGACGTCAGAATATCCAAAACGGCAAAGACTTCCGGAAAATCCACGGAAAAAGTACGAACCCTTCCCACACTGTGCAACCGAGTATGGGTAGGTAACTCAACACTTAAAATGCGGGGGTGTGAAAGTGCAGATTTTGCAGTCCCCACTCTTCAAGGGTGGAGTTCTCCACGTTTGGACCACGCCAAGAGACTGTGAGCTATGCCGCACTTGAAGTAAGACTGCAAACTCCACGCGTACAAGTGCGGAAAACTTGTGCCCCTGTTTGCGCCCAATGGGCAATCAGACGTGCCACCACGACGCCGCGACACTAGAACCGTCAGCCACGTGGCGCGGTCCGAGCGGGTAGGGGGAGTGAGGGGCATGATGCGGCCGAGCGTGTGCACACAGCCTCATCCAAATCACCACCGGCACTCCCGGCACTCTCGAATGACGCCCAAGACGGTCTTCGTGATGAATTTAATGACGGACGAAGCCTGTCCACACCTGACGGCCCGGAGGTATAGTAGGGAGGGAGGCCGCTGGCCGGCACGGAACGGGATGGACCGGAGCAAAAACAAACAACAGAGGAGACCGAAAAGGCCACGCTGACGCTGGGAAGGGCCAAGGGAACCACGGGCGGCGGGGGCGGGGCCTCCTTCCCCGGACGCACTGTACACACCGACGTGCAAACGCAATCTCCACCGCGTTTGGATTTCAATTTCCATGTTTCTCGAGGCTCACTGCGGGATCGGGGCGCGGTCCAAGCGGTGGGGGCGGCGGGGGTCGGCGTCCCTGATCGTCCCTGGTCGTACCCGACGCGAGCTCTCTCTCTCTCTCTCTCTCTCTCTCTCTCTCTCTCTCTCTCTCTCTCTCTCTCTCTCTCTCTCTCTGCGGACCGGCCACACGGCCGAACCAACAACGGGTCAGACAATAAGCTGGCCGCAACGACGAGACATTCATAATTGAAGCGAAACAATCATTTATAACCCACCACCATTATGATTCGGTGGTCGGACGGTCTGATCGCCTGTCAACCCGTCCGCCATCCAGACGGCACAACCTCTCTCTCTTACACACACGCGCAGTCAGCGCTGCCGCCCCTGCCCCCCAAAGGCCACAGCCGCCGAACTGCGCACTTCGGCGGACCACTCTTCCTTTTCCCCACCCAACGCACTCGCCGCCGCGCACCCCTCGCTGGCGTGGGAAACGCCACATGACAGCCCCCGCCTCCTCCTCCGGTGCCCCGCGACGCCCCCCCCCCTTTTCCAACCCTTCAGTGGGCCCCGGGCCCCGCGGCGGGCACATACACGCACACACACGCGCGGGGAGGGCAGTGAGTTTAATTGTAACGAAAGGGAGGAGGGGGTATAGAAAAATAGCACCACAAAAAAAAGGAAGCCCGTTAGCGAAATAATAGGAAGCTAGGCCGCAGTGGGCCGCAGTTGGATCTGCTTCGCCCTTCGTCCGTCGCCCGCCGCCGTCGCGCGGTGCGGTTATCTGCACCCCACCTGTTGTGTCCGTTCGCTCATGCCTCATTACGAACGGCCACCAGTAGGCAACGACAAACTTACTCTCTCTCTCTCTTTTACTCACACCTAAACAGATGCACACACGCACACTAACACACACACAGCCCCATTCGCCCGCAGGCGCCTCGCAGTGTCTTTCCCCGTCCGCGTGTTTGCTTGGGCTCCCCTCCCCCACTTTCCCTCATTCCGCGTAGGAATGAGGGCCGATAGTTGAGGCGCGTCTCTCATGCAGAGAGAGAGAGAGAGAGAGAGAGAGAGAGAGAGAGAGAGAGAGAGAGAGAGAGAGAGAGAGAGAGAGAGAGAGAGAGAGACCATGTAATCACTGGGAATAAAGGAGGGAAAGGCGATGGCAGCGTCGCGTCGGCGTGCCTGAGGTAGGCCAGGTCCAATCGACGGTAAGCCGCGCTGCGCAATTTTGAAGCAGCTTTTCTTTTAAATCGAATTTAATATTTGCACGTTTCTTCGAAATTTTGACCCCCAAGAAGGGTATACTTAAAATTGATCCTCAGCCTGATGAATCCCGGGACGGCCACCACAACAGCGCAACTTTTTTTTTTTCGAGCTACATACTTTGACTGTAAGAATTTCCTTGAGGGACAAAAAGGCACGATACGCCTTTTCGGTTGTTCTACGAATGAGTCGAGGACTTTCCAGGGACCGCAACAGCCACGACCAAAGTTTGAAGAGTGTGGTTATTGACAGCATCACATGGCAGAGGGGAAAAGGGAGGAGGGAGGGAGGAGGAGGGAGAGAGGGAGGAGGAGGGAGGAAGGAGGGCGGAGGGAGGGAGGGAGGGAGGGAGGGAGGGAGGGAGGGAGGGAGGGAGGGAGGGAGGGAGGGGGAGGGAGGGGGAGGGAGGGGGTGGGGAGAATCCAACTTTCTCGACCTTTCAATGCCACACAACATTTTCCTGAAATCCGAAACGCCGAATGAGAGCAGAGCGCCCCTCGCGCACACCGACCTGGAGAGCGATTAGCAGTTGGCAGGCGAGCGGGCGTTCGCCCGGCGTCCACGCGGTCCGAGGCGGCCGGCGGCGAGGTCACGGAGGTCACGACCAAGGCCCTGCTGGTCCTAATTGGCGAGCATTGGCGGCCGAGTCGAACAGCACACGCCGAGCGAAGCGAGCGTGCCAACCAAGCCAAAGCAAGCGTAGCGTGCCGAGGCCTGGCCGAGGAGGGGCCGCGCCGAGCCACGCCGAGCCGCACAGGGGGCGCAAAATCCAGCCGCCCTCCGTCGCCCCGTCTCTCTCCGACGGGACGCTCCGTCATGGGTGCGCGAGAGACAGAGCGACGACGCTACAGCCAGGCTGGGTCCAGCGGATCCAAGCGAGGCTCCGCGCAGATTGGGAGGGGCAGCGGTCGCGTCCCGAATCAGGACGCTCAGCCGAACGGTGCGCGACTCTTCGAAAACGCTGCCAAATCCTCCACGTTTCGGCAGGTGCGGAGGTTAGGTTAGGTCAGCGGTTCCCAACCTTGGGGTCGCGACCCCAAATGGGGTCGCGAAAAATTTTTGAGGGGTCGCGGCGAGGTGGCTGGGGTCGCCTGGGTCGCGGTGGTTTCCCGGCTGCCCACACGCCGAGCACTGGCTGCTTAAATGCCGCAAAGTTGATCAAAACGGTCACAAATGTGTGTAAAAGATCGTGTTTTGGGTCGACTTTAAGCATCCACTGCTTCTGATCCGAGGCGGTAAATCGCCCTCCCTCAACGGGCAATTGGTCTTTGGACCTTCCTTTTGCATGCCTTTGTTACGGAGTGCGATTATCTGCCTTAGTTTGGGAGCAGTGTTGCCAAAGTTGATCAAAACGGTCACAAATGTCTGAAAAATCGTGTTTTGATCAACTTTGCGGCAAAACTGCTCCCAAACTAAGGCAAATAATCGCACTCCGTAACAAAGGCATGCAAATAAAGGTCTAAAGACCAATTGCCCGTTGACGGAGGACGATTTACCGCCTCGGATCAGAAGCAGTGGATGCTTAAAGTCGACCCAAAACACGATCTTTTACACACATTTGTGACCGTTTTGATCAACTTTGCGGCATTTAAGCAGCCAGTGCTCGGCGTGTGGGCCAGCCGGGAAACCACCGCGACCCCAGGCGACCCCAGCCACCTCGCCGCGACCCCTCAAAATTTTTTCGCGACCCCATTTGGGGTCGCGACCCCAAGGTTGGGAACCGCTGGGTTAGGTGTCAGAGGTGGCGGGGGAGAGGGAGGGGGCAGCAGCGCCGGGTCGACCTTTGCACCGACTGTCGGGGCGTGGCGTGGCGTGGCGGGGCGTGGCGGGGCGAGGCGGGGCGGGGCGGGCGTGTGCCGTTGGTGCAGGCAGTCCTCGAAGCGAGGCAGCCTCACCGAGCGGTCGGCGTCGCGGCGTCGCGGCATCTCCCTGCACGACGCCTTCTCCTCCAGGGAAGTCCGCCAAGGCGTGGCGTGGCGGGACAGGGCGGGGCGGGGCGTGGTGGGGGACGCCAGCAAGTTTGTTCCAGGTCGCCAGCGCCTCACAGTTCGGCCTGAACGTAATGCTGCACGCGAGCCAGCAGGCGGACGGGACGGACTCGCAAGGTTAACGCCACCCGCCAAGTTGTTGAAAACTTTGGAAAGAGGGAAGATGGTCCCCGTTGTAGCGAGCAGCGATTTGGCGGGCCTAACCCGGCCCAGCCGTCCGCGCCGAGCGTCGCAGCGCGCAGAGGCTCAGGATCGGCCTGGATAGGGATAACGTCGTGGACGCGACTCGGAGGAAATTATGCAGCAGACTGATACCGAAAGTCGTTCTCGTCGCTCAGTCTCTCCCGCACCCATCCGGGACGCCCCTTGAGCGCGAAGGGCACAGAGTGACTAAAATGACTCTCAGAACCAAGCGGCGGCACAACAGCGACGAAAGAGGCGGCCAGGCCGGGCTCGCCCTCCCGACGAAAATTGGCGCGGAGTCGGAACTGAACCCGCACGAAAAGAGTGTGCCAGTTTTGCGCGATTCGCGCGTTTGGCCGCGCAGTCACTACACTACACTGCAAAACCAAGTGTTGAGACTACACACTGGAAAGGCGGAGGTTGGGAATTTTCAGTCTCCGCACCTGCAAGAGCAGAGTACGCAGTACCCACACTTCGAGTGTGGAGTTCTCCACGTTTGCACCATGACATGAGACAGAGGATCTGCGAGCTACTTCACACTTGGAGAGTGAAGTTTCACTCCGCACCAGGACGTGTGGAGTTGCCCACACCGGGTTTGACAGTGTGGCCGACGCCCAAGGCCCTGCCGGCGGAGTCGCCCGGACGTTTATCAACACGCCGGGCCGGATTTACACCGCGCGCGCTATCTGCCGGCCAAATCGGACATTCTATCGAACCGGAGGCGCAAACTCGGCAGTAAGTCCACGCACGCGCTGGGAGAGGGGGGACGGGGGAGACAAAATATCGAAAAATAAAGGTCGAAACTCCGCGCGGGAGCAAGCAGGCAGAGCAGAGTCAAGCCTGCGGCGAATTCCAGGCAACAAGTTTACTTTGCGGGCCTGCCTGCTCGGCCGCCTGGCGACGCGGAAGAATCAAACGCAGTCGGTGGTTGTCACGCAGTAAAGCGACTTGTCGTGACAATCAAACTAAGCCACCATATTTGCATTTCCCGAAATTGCCCAAATTCCAACAGCATGTGTGAATGATGCAAAAAGCAAGTCGGGTGAAGCGTGCTGGTGACTGTGGATTTGGAGCCATGCTGCGCAGGAGTGATTCTTTCTCGGCAGCTCAGCAACAATGGCGGTGCCCAACACACCCCATTCCATTTTGCCATTGCGCCAAAAAAGTCTCCTTCGTTCAAACCTCTGGAGTGTGGCGTTGTAGCCGGGAGTGTACACAGCACAGGGGTGGCGTGTCCTATGCGACGGCAAACCTATTACCAGTGGAGCACCGCATTTCCTCCCTCATCGGCGGAATAGGCAACCCCTCGGCAACCCCTAGGCAACCACTAGGCAACCCCACGCACCGCGCGCTGCGGGCCGAACCACCTCGCCGGGCATATCGAGTGCAGAGCAAACACCTCGGGGGCGTTCTGCCGAGCACCCCCGCCCCCGCCCCCCCGTCCTTCGCCACCCCTAACTCGACGTCGCGGCCGCGACACACCACGGCCCGCCCCCGCCACTCGCACCTGGAGGATCCTCCAGAAGACCGGAAATCTGGCGGAAGCACACAGCACGGCGATACGGGGCAAACCGAACGAGGAAATCAGGAAAATAAAGCATTTTTTTTGTGCCCTGGAAGAATTCTACGATGATGACGGTCTGCTTCGTCGAACGCGCGGTGCATGCCTCATGCTCCTCCTCATTAAGGGCCGATCGCCCCGCCACGCCCCCTCAATACCACGCCGCTCTTTCACAGTGGTGGCTCCAGCGGATTCCATTAAAGGGTAACACAGTTTCGGGGGCAGACCGTGAAAGTTGAGAGCAGGTTTGCATAGTGCGCGCGCGTGGTAACGATCGGCGTTTACGAGATGTAAACACCGAAACTGGCGAAAATGGCGCTGAGTGCCTGCCTCGGTCTGCCTGTTTGGAGCTGGAGGCTCCTCGAGGAGAATCCTCTAGTTGGCGACGCACGCTTAAAACCTTACGAAGTATTTTGAGCATACATAGTACCAACTAATTTACTTTGTTATACGAAGAAAAAGTTCGGAAATTACAAAGTAATCCCTTTCTAAGCATGCTTAAAATACTTTGTTACAACAAGATGCTTTTCTTTGTAAGACCTAAAATAGTTTGTAAGGTTTTCTCAGTGCGCGAGGATAAGGCCAACCCACAACGCTGCGGCGTTTCTAGGTCTTATAGATACGAACCACTACCGCCGCCAATACCACCACGACGGCGACGACCACCACCACGACCAGGTACCCGCCAGTCATACAACAGCCAGCATGTCCGTTGGCAAACGAGCTTGTCTCGGCGGAGCACGTCGCCCGTGTCGCGGCAAGCACACAGACATACAGACAGTTAGTTTATGAAATGACAGACAGACGGCACAGGCAGGCAGACAGACAGGCAGCGCGCTTGCTACGTGCAGTCCGTGCAGTCGGCGGAACGAGGCGCGGCAGAAATCAGAGGTTTGCCCCTCCACTGGTATCCGAGCTCGAGGTGGTCCGGCAGCAGGCGCATCGTCACTCTCTCTCTCTCTCTCTCTCTCTCTCTCTCTCTCTCTCTCTCTCTCTCTCTCTCTCTCTCTCTCTCTCTCTCTCTCTCTCTCTCTCTCTCTCTCTCTCTCTCTCTCTCTCTCTCTCGCACAACTCCGTGACACAGCGAGAGTGCGAGAGAGACGGAGCGACGCCGTTCGGGAGCAGCCCGGCACCAGCACGCAGGCAGCCTAATGAACACGTCCCTGCCTAACTACGCCCGGCTGCGCCAGGCCCGTCGAGTTACAAGGCGGGACGTGCCTTCGATAGGTCGAATCGAAGCAGTCGAGGCATCGAAACGCCGAGGCGGGGAAGCGCCGCGTGAGGATGAGAAATGAGAGGGCTGGTGGTGGCGCAGGGCTAGGGCCGACGATAGGGCCGCCGACGCTGGGCCGACGCTAGGTCCGACGCTAGGGCCGAAGCTAGGGCCGACGCTAGGGCCGACGCTAGGGCCGACGCTAGGGCCGACGCTAGGTCCGACGCTAGGGCCGACGCTAGGTCCGACGCTAGGGCCGAAGCTAGGGCCGACGCTAGGGCCGACGCTAGGGCCGACGCTAGGGCCGACGCTAGGTCCGACGCTAGGGCCGACGCTAGGGCCGACGCTAGGGCCGACGCTGGGCCGACGCTAGGTCCGACGCTAGGGCCGACGCTAGGGCCGACGCTACGGCCGACGCTAGGGCCGAGGGCTGATTGTGACGGATTCCCATGACAGTAGATCTCGTCGGCTGCGGGCTGCTGCGCTCCCTCAGGAAGTGGCCTATCAAGTGCACGAGCTTCCACGCGCTGCGTGGCTCTAGCGGCCCAGCGGCGGAGGCGGAGGCAGTGCCCAGGGGATGCGCGCGAGGGGATGAGGCGAGGCACATCAGCAGCCCGCTGGTTTCCACTGTGGATACACGACTCTGGTGCCACACTACGCAAAGGTGCACTGCGCGCACTCTAGTGCCAAGCAGGAGTACTCGTCAAATCTCACACTATCTACCCGAGGAGCTCGGTGGCAGTTGAGCAAAAAGATTGACTGGAACAAAGAATCCCCACCCCACTCCACGCCGTCACTTCGCGGAAAGGAGTCCAACTGAGAACATCCGCAATCCGCACACAGACACCCCCACACAGAGACACGGCGAACTTGAGCGAGGTCCTGGAACAGCGACAGCAGTTTATCCGACTCCATCCTCCCTCCGAGACGCGACGCAGGGACGGGCCCACTGTTTGGTACTCGCTCATCAACAAGCAAGCCCCGCAAGCACGGCTCGCCCAAGGCTTGCCCGACGTCGTCCAGCCCTCCCGGTCCCAGGGTCCCACTCGGTCCCACTCCCCGCGCCCTGCTTGCTGGATGACCAGGAGCGCGCATCCCGCGGGACCAATAGTGCAGGGGACGTCCGCGTCACACACACACACACCTACTCACCCACGCCCGCACGGCGCGTATGTGTGAGGCGGCCCGAGGGACTTCCCCGGGCCACGTCGCCAGCCCCTCGTCCAGTGTCGCGGGCCTCGCCATCACTCACCTGCAAGACGACAAAAAGACGGGCATGAGTGTAAGTGCAAGCGAGTCGGACAACAACATGAGGGAGCACTGCACGGGCGTCATGAGAGGGACAGAGAGGGGAGCCAGCCCGGCGAGGAATGCACCCAACGCACACACCGGAAGGAGCGGTGAGGAAATGCAGTCCACTCGACACAATGCGCCCAAGCCCACGGCGAAGCGCCCAGAATAGGCCGCCATGCTCGCCGCCGTGTTCGCCGCCGTGTCCCGTCGGGGCCCTCCCGCGGGGCGGGGCGGAAAAAAGCACCTCGCCGTCGACGGCGTTGATCCCTCTCGGCCTTTGAGGGGGATAGCCGAGCGCGAAAGTGAAGTGTCTCAGTGGCGCTTCCGGATCCGCCCGCCATCCGCCTGCCTGCCTGCCTGCCCGGCAACTCATATATTACTTCGTACGCGGTGGCTATATTACCCGTATATTACCATATATTACTTGCATATTACCACAATTTCGCCTCTATAATACCCCTATATTACCTACTTTGTATTACTTTATATTACACATATATTACCTATATTACTGGTAATGTACGTTTACTCCCTCGTACACGGCCAAGGGAAGCTGCCGACCCCTCGCTGCCACCGCTAGGCCCTGCTTCTCCTGCTCCGCGGACCGCCGCCGCGTCGGGAGTCTTCGCGACCGCCAGTGTGCGTGATGGAACGCCAAGCCGTCATTCCTCGCCGGGGATCGTCAACACGCTTTTATCCCGGTAGTATCGGAAGGTGTGTGCGTGCGTGTGTGCGTGTGTGTGTGCGCGCGCGCGTGTGTGTGTGTGTGTGTGTGTGAGCTACAATGTGAGCCGGTGTGTGTGGGAGTGTGTGACAGTGTGAGCTAGTGGTGTGCGTGGGGCTGTCTCTGGCTGGCTCCCATGCGAGGGCGCTTCGCTGAGCTTCGCTGAGCTTCGCTTGGCTTCGCCCAGCCTCCCCGATAGTGCCGCCGAAGCACCTTGTCAACAGGAGACAAACGCGGCCGACTGCCGTACAAGAATAGCGCGCCACTTTCGGCGCGCGCGTCCAATCTGTCAACGCGGCGCGGCAAGGCGCGGCGGAAGGCTGAGGTGGTCGGGCTCCGCAGCTCCACGCGGAAAGGTCCCCGCGCGGGGCGCGGGTTCGACTCCCGGCGCCGGCCGCCGCGTCGCGCCGCGTCGCGTGGCATGACGGCACGCTTTCGGTGACAGATGGACGGCGGCGGCGCGCGCCGCGATGGATCGCTTTCCGGAATCGAATAGACCACGGCGATGACCTTCTGATACTCCTTTCGAGAATATTGCCCTGTCACTGGCAGGGCCAGACAAATGGACCAGCGGGGCGCCCGGCCAGGCAGCCAAGCAGCCAGCCAAGCAGCCAGCCAAGCAGCCAGCTTGCCAGAGAGCCAGGCACGCGCGCCCATCGGCAGGGCAACAACAGGCAACAATGTGCAAAGCTTGGCCGAGCGAGCTGCAGTCACCTGCACGGCGGCGCCACGCTGCGCGCGCGGCGATCGGTACCAAACTAGAGCACGCTGGCATCCTTGGCATTCCAGGAGCCGAGGCGCGCTTTCCATGCCGCTGGAGTTTCCACGCGCCGCGCCGCGGACTCGCCCCGTCTCTCTCGCACCCCTGCGGGACGGCCCGTGAGTGCGAGGGAGACGGGACGGCGCAAAGCACTGTTCGGATTCAGCCTGCCACGCGGGGCCTAATTGCAGGATGGCTGGAGAGACGACGACGCTGCCCGCGGGGCCCGTGCTGCCCCGCCCGCCCCGCCCCGCCCCGCCCCGCCCCGCCCCGCCGGGAATACAAGATCCCCCCGCTCACGAGGACCAGTCTGCCTGGGCGAGCTGGCAGCAACTTCAGAGGCTCCAGCATAGGGAACATTCCCCATGGCCCCAACGCCAGCATCTCTGCAGAAAACGGAACACCGCCTTGCTTCGCCTTCGCTTCACGTGTCGCGCGGTACAGCCGGACGGCAAGGCGCCGCCGCACCGTCACACTCGAAAAGTGATGGCGGTAAGGCACCGCTTATTGCTCCAATTTCCGCCACGCCGCCGAGTCTGCCGAGCCACTGCCGGCGACTGGCTTCATTCCATTTAGACGCTCGGACGGCGAGGGCACGGCGAGGCAGCCCAGCCCGGCGGCGGCACTGGCCGAGGCTTAGAGCGGCCCAGGCCCTGTGCGCCGCTGCAGCTGGTCCGGATTGGTCCGGATGCGCCTCATGGCACGCGTGTCCGTGTGTGTGTGTGCCCCAGACAGTGTGGCACGCAGCCCAGTCCAGCAGGCGACCCCCACACAATGGGGCACCGCGTCGAGGGCCAAGGCTGCGGCCAGCGTCGCGAGGAAACTGGACCAAGCGCTGCCCGCGCCGCGCGTGCGGGGGCGTCAATGTGTGCGAGTGTGTGTGTGTGTGCTGTGTGTGTGTGTGTGTGTGTGTGTGTGTGCTGTGTGTGTGTGTGTGAGGCACAACGAAAAAGAGGCACCGCTGCCCCTTGTGTTAAAGGGTGGCGCGGCGAGGGCGACGAAAGTCGAGACGACGGCGGCCCCGCCGCAAACCCCTTTTCCCCTTTCCCTTCGCTCACATGAATAAGCAAAAGGTGATAATTCGTGCATTTTTGCGGACGATGTATGCAGAAATATTCACGAGGCGTTTGCCGCATAATGCCTCCAGGGTTGCCTCCAGGGTTGCCGCTCAGGGTTCGGCTGCGAGTGTAGGCACCGCGACGACGGCGGCGGGGGCTTCCAGCTCGCTTCCAGTGCAGGCGGCGGCGGCGGCGGTCAGCGCAGCAGCAGCGGCAGCAGGGCGGCGGGGAAGCAGAGGCAGGTCCCAGTGGGCCTGAGGCCTGAGGGCTGGAGGGCCTCAGGGCGGACGAGGGAAGGGCGCCTCCCTGTCCGTCAATCCATACTGCACGGCACGGCACGCCACGGCCCACTCGAATATGAGGAGGAAACTGCAGCCTGCAGCCGGGGGCACATGCCCTGGTTTCGCTAGCAGCGTGCCAGACCGGACGGACGGTGCTTCACACACTCACGAACCATAATTACAGGTGAGTGTGTGTGTATGTGTGTGAGCGCGCGCAGGGGCACAACCACCAGCCCACGCACCAACACACAGACACACGCCATCGCTTCTCGTCGATAGATTTATAGCGCGTCCGTCCGAAATGTCGACCTCAGCTCCCCCGCCCCCTGTGCTGCCGCAGCGGTGCCGCAGCGCGCGCAGCATGTAGGCAGAGATGTAGTTCGGGGCCGCGGCGATGGGCCCGGCGGGACGGCGTCGCGGCCAGCACCGATGAGAGAGTGAGAGAGAGAGTGAGGGAAAGAGGCGTCAGTTTTGCTTTCCTTTCCGCCAGAGCGGAAAAGCGACGCTGCCACCGGCGACCATCAAACTCAGAGTCAGTTTCTTCATTGTATTCGATCGGCCCGCAGGCTTGCCCAGGGCGGCGGCGGCCCTCCGCGACAAACCACTCCGCCGGCCAACGTTGAATGTCAGATCCGGCGCGTTCTAAGTCGAGCAAGAGAGAGGGAGAGGGGGGGGGGGAGGGGAGGTACCCGACGGCCGAGTGAAGCGGGGCGCGGGTCCGCGCGATTCTCGAGCAGACGAGTCGCCCATTGTCCGCCGCGCCGCTCCACCATTTTCATCACGTAGGATGTGGTGGGCGAGCCAGGCGAGCCCTTGCCGATGACAATAACACTTTGGCCGCGACGCTCCGCCCCGCTGTCCGGCACAGTCAAAGGGAGCGAGAGAGAGAGAAAGGGAAAGGGAGAGGGAGAGGGAGAGGAGGCGGGCGGGATCCCGGAAAACGAAGGCAGACCGGCTAATTACAATAATGGAATTTCAGTGACTCGAGCAATTACTAGCAAAGGGGGAATTAGGGGCTTTAGAGGGGAGCAGCAGGCTGCAGCAGGGGACGCGGAGAAGAATCCGGATGAAGGGGTTGGAGGGGAGGGGGGAGGGGGCGGCGCGGCGCGGGGCGCTAATAAGATAGATGAGGTACGGGGCGAAGGACCTCTCCATCTCCGCGGCCCGCGAGGTGCGCGCGGCTACGCCGCCGAGGGCTTCGGGCGGCCGCACCCGCGGAGGGGGCGAGTTGGGCCCGCGTCAAAATCCGGACTCTCTCGAAAATAAACAAGGAGCACACGACGCGTCAAACAGACGAAATGATCAAAGTGCGACGAATTTCACGGATCCAATAGTTAAATTCAGTCGACTGTAAACTAGGTAAGCGTGGGGAGTTGGCGGATTCCGACAGGTTTTTTTTTTTGGGTCCCTGCACTGCCAAATCAATAAGCCCACCACGGGACGGCACTCATGTCCGGCCTTGGCTCAGCCTTTGGCTCAGCCTCCCCGTCTAGCCCTCGTCTCGATATCGGCCTCGCCAATTAAAAGGGGATCCCCGTGCCCCCCCCCTCCCTGGATTCCCAGGCCCCCCGGGCCCCTTCGCTCTCCGCCAGCAAATCAAAGCCCGACTCGGCCGCGGCCTGGCCGGGCCAATTTGCGGGACGTTTGCTGAGCGGCTCCGCGCCGCCAGCACCACCGCGAAGGCCGCGAAGCGCCGTCTCTCTCGCACTCGCTCATTCGGCGCTCGAGAGTGCGAGCGAGACGACACGCGACCAACACTGCGCGGAGGTTCCGCGGGCATCGCAGCGGTGAATCTGCTGCCGCGGCGCGCCCTGGGCGGGCTCGCCGTGCACGGCACTTCTCGCGGCCCGCAGTCATTTGGACCACGCGAAGAAGGGCTAGGCCAAAAGGACAGCAAGACCTAAACCTGCCACATGGAACGGAACGTCCTCACACTCAAAGCGCGAGCCCCAGCCCCGCACGCACGAAAGATTTCGAAGCCCGCTTAGGGTGTCCGAAAAGCGAATGTTTGACCGCACAAGTTTATACTGTCCCCCCCTTTGGATATATTAAACACACACACACGCACGCGGCGCGCCAAGTTTCAAGGACTCGGCCGAGGGGCAGCAGCAGCAGGGCTAGGCTGGCGTGGCGAGGCTGGACGGGGGCAAGCGTCCAAATATCAGTCTCGCCGCTCGGGGACGCGCTTCGCTTGGGGACACACGACGAGCAGGGTTGGTGTGGCTGGTGGCGAGAGGGGGCAAACAAGACCAAGCCGGGTGTACAGTGTACAAGGATTACGAGGCCGCAGGCTTTGCACGCGCGTTACAGGGCGCGCCCCGCCCCGCCCCGCCGCCACGCCACGCCGGAGCGTCCCCAAGCTGTCCCCGTTACCTTTTCCTTACCCGTTTGCTACAAGCACACCGCCTAGTGCGCGCAGACCAGCCGCACCCAGCCCAGGCCCACCGCGCACCAAGGCAGGGCAAATACGTACACACTCACACACACACACACACACACACACACACACACACACACACACACACACACACACTCACTCAAAGAGATGCTGGGGAACAGACAGAGGGCGACAAGTGCGTGCGCTGTGATGAAGTACCAATTTTGCCGAAACTGGCTGAAACTAGCGCGGTTCGCCGAGCCGACAGAGGCGCGTTACGCCGCGGCGTCCCGTCGGCGTCCCGCCAGGCAGCTCAGGACTCCGCGCCGCTCCCTTCCAGGAACACGGGATCAAACAGAGAGGAAACGCGCGGAACACGAATCTGTCCAACGCATCGGTTTCCCGTCCGTTTCGTGGAGCTGCCAGTCCCGCGGCGCGGCGACCACCCGTAGCACCTCGACGACGGCGAGCCTGCCTTCTCTGCCCACGACGTCCACCGCCTCGACGACGTCCACGACGAACCACGGCAGCCACTGCCGTCAGACCCAGGACGGCGTCGACATCCTCATTAGGTCCAGCCAAAGATTCCGGAAAGTCGTTTCTTCGCTCCGTCTGCCTCGCATGCCAACGGGACGCGCCCCGTGAGTGCGACAGAGACGGAGCGACGGAGGACTACCGGCCGCGCTGGCCGCGCTGGCCCACGCGGTGGCGTACCGCCGCTTCATTACCGCTCATTTGGACGTCCGTCCCGAGTAGGCCGTCCGATGTCCAGTGGAGCGCCGCTTTGATGTCACCTGCTGATTGCACGCCGCCCCGCCCCGCCCCGCCCCGCCCCGCCCTGCCGCACTCCGACGCGCGCGCGGGGGGAAATTCCAGAGTCAAGTTTTCCGGCCGCCGCGGCACAACGGAATCCAATCACGGCCGGAGAAAAAAGTCGTGGCCGTCGTCGCCCGTTGGAGGACACTGGCAGGCACTGGAAGGCCGCCGCCGTCGCGCCCGCTGCGCTCCAAAAGAGGCTCGGGCGCCGAATCCGCCAGGTCGGCCGCGCCTTTCATTCATTAGCGGAACTTTCGTTTGAATGGGGCTGCGAATTCGCGGGGCGCGACTCGAATGGAAGTAATTATCAATCACAGCGATGCGCACCGCCTTTCACACATGGCTGCCGACGAAGAGAGGGGCGCCGTGGAAAAGGGCGTGGAGGAAGGAAGGAAGGAAGGAAGGAAGGAAGGAAGGAAGGAAGGAAGGAAGGAAGGAAGGAAAGGGAAAGGGAAAAGAAAGAAAACAAAGAAAGAAACAAAGAAAGAAAGAAAGAAAGAAAGAAAGAAAGAAAGAAAGAAAGAAAGAAAGAAAAAGAAAGAAAGGAAAGAAGGAAGGAAGGAAGGAAGAAAGAAAGAAAGAAAGAAAGAAAGAAAGAAAGAAAGAAAGAAAGAAAGAAAGAAAGAAAGAAAGAAAGAAAGAAAGAAGAATGAATGAATGAATGAATGAATGAATGAATGAATGAATGAATGAATGAATGAATGAATGAATGACGAATCAAGGACAGGTGGGGAAAGACAATGACAACAAGAGCACCGCAGCCTTCCGCTGCCGTGCGCTCCACCCACACCTGTTTACGCCCTTGCTTGCAAGTAGACGCAAGCGGACGCAAGCAGACGACAGATGGGGCGGCTTGGATGACGGGACGGCCTGGCGGCCCCGTCCTGGCGGCCCCGGCGGTCGCGCCGTGTTGCCTTGTTGCCCGTCATTTGTCCGCGTGTTGCTATTTGCTTTGCGTTTTGCCCGGGGCGTCGTCGCCCGGGCCGCCCTGCCCGCCCTGCCCGCCTCGCGTCGCTTTGTCAGCCCCGGGACCACCGGGAAAAGGAGGGGAGGGGAGGGGGAGGGCTCGACGCACCGCGGCGTTGTTTGACCACCACCGGGGTAAATCCTACTGCCTGACGGACTTTGACGCGTCGCGGAGGATGTTGTGTCTGCAGGCCGCAGCGGCGGGGCCGGCCCCTGCCAGTGTCCCTGCAGTCACTAGAGAGAGACAAGGGGAGTGGGAAGGAAGGGGACATTCCGTAGCCGCGTCGTTGGCGTCGTGGCTTCGCGGAGGAGCGGGGTCGGGTCGGGTCCGGCGCAAGCTACACACCGCTAACGACAAGCAGTGCAAGCAGCCACAGTTAGGTCCCCTCTCCGCGGGGGGCACACCGTAAATCGCCTGGGCTGCGCGATGCTGCGCGATGCTGCGCGGCTTAGGCGGCTTAGGCGCCGCCCCTGCAGAGGCCGATCCCGACCAGGATCCCCGATAAAGAAAGAGAAGCCCTGGGAGGCGGTGCGGCCGGGACGGGCCGGGACGGCTGGAGTCTGGATCGGCCGGGGATTAGGGACGCGATGCACTCTGCACTGCACAGAGTGAGTGCCGCTCCACAGTGCCTCGGCCCACCGCGAGCAGCGGGGCTGGCAGCCGGGACAGCGTGCGGGACAGCGTGCAGGACAGCGTGCAGGACAGCGTCCAGGACAGCGTCCAGGACAGCAAGCAGGACATCGTCCACTGCCGGCCGGCCTGCCGCACGCCGCCGCCCGGTCACTGGGGCAGGCTGGCAGAGGTTGGCAGGGGCAAGGGCCGGGCGGGGCAGGGCGGACAAACGGCCGAGTGAAGTGAAGGACTCGCTGCGGGACGGGGCAGGGTGCGCGACGCATAAGAGAGCTGCCCTGCTCTCCCCCCCCCCCTTTTCTCTTTTTCCCTTTCCTCTGCACTGCCATCGCAGAGTGCTCTCCAAACAAAACGCAACACGGCTTTACGTTCACCTGCAACTTGTTTCCAAGCCGTCGTGCGGGGCGAGGCGGGGCGGGGTGGGGCGTGCTTCCGCCGTGGCCCCTGCCTCTCGCTAACAGACTGAATTAAAACCTCCCAGATGAGAGAAAGAGAGAGAGAAAGAGCGAGAGAGGCCACGGTGGCTGCGTGCCAAAGCCCAAGTAGTGCCCCGCCACGCCCCGCCACGCCCCGCCACTGAAGTATGGACATGTTGCAGTGTAGTGCCTTTTGCCTTTCGGATCGCCGGCTGGATAGGCTGGACCTGCACTGCAGCCCGCTAGGCCCGAGTCCAGGGCAGACTCCACTCGGAAAAACAAAGGACCGTCGACATTCCAATTATTTGGGACCGTTCCAGATAACCAACCACATCTCGTGCAGTCGTTGTGTGGCGCAGGATAGATAGAACCAGGTGAACGGGGTCTTTTTCCCAGCACAGTGCACGTAATGACCAAAGCCCTCCTTGAGCCGGGCCGGACATATCAGCTGTACTATGCAGCGAGGTCCCGTGAGCCCGGAGAGCCCGGCCCAGCGGCGCGGTCCAGGCTCCAGGCAGGCTCCAGGCGGGCTCCAGGCAGACTCCAGGCAGAGTCCAGAGAGGCTCATGGTCTTCCTTGATCAGCCCTAATAAGGCTTAGACGAGCAGGTCGAGTGCGTTCTTCGTATTGCAGAGATCGGCCCCTGCCGAGACAGGACACGTCGAACGACAGACAGGACGGAGACGTTTCAGCCCGCGTCAGGGCGCATAACCGAACGAGCCAGTGAGTGTGGAAAGAGTGGGGGGAGGTCTTGCGCCCAGCAGTGCCTGTTTGCGCTCACGTTGATTAAAAGCAAATAAGGCAGTGAAATTGGAGAAACACAATAACATCGTCTTTGGTTGCCGCGCCCCAGCGGTGCAGGCATAGGGTGCGCCCTCTTTCGCGGCGTTCCAGGAACGCCCCAGGAACGCCCCAGGAACGCCCTGGGAACGCCCCTCCCGATGAATAAACACACCGCATGGCACCGCAACCCACCCACCCGCGCGCGCACACAAACACACATCACCCGATCCCCCTAGTTACACATTTGGTCCACAAAAAAAAATGCCGCGGTCGCAGAGACAAAAGAAAAGAAGGGGGAACGGGTGGAACGGGGCAGTAGGGGACCTCAAACTCTCTGGCCACATCGTTAGAACACTGGAACGGGGTATATACCGGTCGCAGAGCGGTCAGGCGACGTGTGCAAAACTCTCTACTACTATGTCTCTGCGCACATTCACGCTCACACAAATACTCACACACAGACTGACCACACACACTCATACAAGCACACGGAAGCGCGCACGCACGCACACACACACACACACGCACGCACACACACACACACACACACACACACACAAACTGCGAAATCCGCGCCGAATTCGCCGCTTTATGGCGGAGTGGCGCAGTGCCGCCGCAGTCACGTGTTCGCGCCATCACCGGAGGAAACTCGTTTGCCACGTCGTGTGTGTGTGTTTGTGTGTGTGTGTATGAGAGAGTGTGAGTGTGAATGTGAGTGTGTGTGTTAGCGTGTGTGTGGGTGCGAGGCTGGACGCCGGGATACGGTCATTGTCACAGGGCATCCGGCAGTCTCATGGGCAGCCTAGCCGCACGCTCCCTCACCCTTCCGAGTCATTTCTCTCCCACTCAAGTCGCCTCCTCTCTCTCCTTCTCTACCCCTCCCTCTGTCCCCCCCCCCTTCTCTCTCTCTCTCTCTCTCTCTCTCTCTCTCTCTCTCTCTCTCTCTCTCTCTCTCTAACTCGCAGCGTGACAAAGGGGCTCGTCGAGGAGTACCCTCTCCCCACCCCCTTCTCCCCACTGGCCACAGACAGGGCTTCGTTTTTTTCCTGTTTCGCGGCGCGGCCACCCCTACGACGAGTGCAGTGCCACCTGCCCCCTCCTCCACCCCCCCCCCCTCCTCTCCGGGGGCGTTACACCGGTGTTGACCTCCCACAAGCTAATGGGCCGGTAATGGATGCACCGCGCACCGAAAGGCTTTAGCCGCGTTGGATGGCGGCATGGCGCTAGGGCACACACACACACAGACGCACCATTCATACCGACACACACGCCACACCTACGACCGGAAAATCGCCCTGCCGTTGTCATCCGGGTCATTATAGCGAGCCGGTGGGACGGAACCAAAGGATTTATCCTCTCTCTCTCTCTCTCTCTCTCTCTCTCTCTCTCTCTCTCTCTCTCTCTCTCTCTCTCTCTCTCTCTCTCTCTCTCTCTCTCTCTCTCCCTCTCCTGCGGGGAGGTGAGGTGGCAACGATGACGACGCCGTGCTCGACTGTTCGGCAAAGCGCCACGCGGTACGACACCATGGCGTCACCGCCACCGCGCGGCGAGGGGAGCGGTGGCGGTCGCCTGCGTCGCCAGTCGCGGAGGGCCCCCAGACAGTCCCTTGACACGCAACGGACGCCTGCTCTTTCGCGCGGATTGCACCCCGCCCTGACCTATCCGAGCGTGCGGCGACACTGGTGCCCTTTTCTACTTGATTGGCCCCACCTGGCCGAGGGGCCCGGGCGGGGAGGGGGTCCATAACGCGCGGGTAATCCGCCAGAAATCCAACACCGGGCCGCTAGGCCTGACGCAGCCGAGCCTCACGCATCCCGGCCTCACGCATCCCGGCCTCACGCATCTCAGGCCAGGCTCATGAGGAGGCATGCACGCAGCCTCGTGGAGGCCAAGTCCTGTTTTCCACTGCAGCAGCGCTGTGACACCGCGCACACGTACCAAAACAGAACCATTGGCTAGGCCTACTGCTCACTGAAGAAAATCAACTGTCACGTTCAGTCGATTTTGCGGCAGAAAAGCGACAGCGTTTTCTGACTGGACTGCTGCTGTTTGCAGTCGCCCGGCAGGCCATGAAGAGTCTCTCTAAAAACGGACAGTTAATTTTCCCCGGGGACTTATGGGGTCCAATAATGTATAAGCCTCGTGGAGGTGTTTGAGTTCACGCCCCTCCCCGGGCCCTAACGGGCCCACGGGCCGCCCCTCCCCATTTACTAATCCCCTCCGCCCCGCCCCGCCCCGCCCCGCCACGCCCGATAGAGCCGGCGGCCCTTTTGAAGGCCTCCAGGTGATCTCGGTAGCGGGGCCCTCTCTCAGCCGAGGCGTGTGTACAGTGTGGACGCAGCATCAGTGCTGCCACCAGTAAATCACTGCGGGCCACGCACTGTTGCCAACACGGCCAACACAAGGAGCGTACTTCGGCGCCTAGGTGCCCAACCAAACCGAGAGTGAGTTGCTTGGGGTAGATCATCAGCAACTCGGTACAGTGCCACTTCGGCGTGAGAGATTATCCTCCAGTGTGTTGTCTGTTTCCTTTTCGAGTTACAGCACCCCATTTCCACCGATTCCGGAAGTTGCTGCTGATTGCCGATGCGTAGGGGCCCGCCCCAAGTAGGTCACGCTGCACGGGGCGGATGGTTCCACGGCCGCCCTCCTCCACGAGAAAGAGGCCCATCTGGAGGATGCTGCGGAGGATTCCCCGGAGGCCCCACAGACACTAATGGCTTCGGCGGCCACGCGACGCAGCGCGCAGCGCTCCCGTCTTTCTTTTCGCGGCGGAACACAGCGGCGTCCTGGAGAGGGGCGGTAAGGCGTATACTGCGTAGTACTGCGCACGCACCCCAGCTCGAGGCATACCGCCACCGCCGGAGCCCGCGTGGAGATCGAGAAGCACCGTGGTGCTGCCATTGCGCCAACTCGGCGCCTCTACGACGGTGACCCTGCGGCGGTGACCCTACGACGGTGGCCCTACGACGGCGACCCCGCGACGGCGACCCCGCGAACCTACGACGGCGACGACCCTTCGACGACGGTGACCCTTCGACGACGGCGACCGGAGCCCAAATCGGCCATGCGAGAGGAGGCCGCGTCGAGTCATCTCGGCGGCAGTGTGGCTGCAGCGGGGCCGCGGCGCCGTGGCGGGGAAAGCGCCACGCAGCGCGCAGCACGGCGCAGCACCCCTAGGGGCAATTAATGCGATCCCCGCGGACCAATTTACACGTGGTTAGCATGCATGGTGCGCGCGGCGGGGCGGCGCCGCGACCGAGGGCCGAGGGCGGCCCGCGCTGCAAGGCGAGATGGCTGCGGGGGGCGCGGCGTGGCACGGCACGGCGGCGCGGTGGCCAATCAGCACGCGCTAAACGCGCACGCACGCCGCGCACGCCCCGACGCTAATGGAGCAGCAGTGCGAGGGCGCCAAGGCTGGCCAAGGCTGGCCAAGGCCTGCCGCTTGTATGGACGGCACGGCGCAGCCGCAGCATCATGCTGACCGCGTGCGGCGAAGCGACTACAACAGCACCGCGGCCAAAGAAGGGGCCAAGCGGAAGGGCCAAGCGGAAGGGACAAGCGAGGGGGTCAAAGCGCAACAACTTTGATTCCAAGTCGAAACTCGGCAACGCGCCGCAGAGCACCCTGATTGCCGTCCGTGCTTGGTCTTCATCAAAGGCAACCGAAACGAACCCGAGCCGAACTCCCCTGAGCTGACGCACCGTACGGCACCGCCGGGACGGGGTGCGCAGCAGCGCCGCAGCGCCCCTCCGGGGAGGTCTTCCTGGAGCTCGGCCTCGACGCCGCCAGCACCACCAACACCACGTGCCAGGCCGACCAGGGCGACGAGCTGTTTGCCAACAGATTACAACGCCTCGCTGCAAATCGCGCATCGCGCGCTGCATCGGCATAAAAGAGCAGAATGGAGGAACCACCCCCGCCGTGCACTGCGGCTTCCCGCCTTCCCACACGCCGGCCGGCAGGCCGACAGGCCGGCAGACCACCGCTAAGCCGATTCCACCACGCAACACCGACCCCGCGCTCCACTGCAAACAATTGCAACCGTCCATTGGTCCATTGGTAGCGTAGCAGGAAGGAGCACGGCGCTCGGGATCGAACCCCAGACCCGAGCCGCATTCTGGGAAGAGAAGCAGCGCGGTGCTCGCTGAGCTAGGGCCAGCTGTTCCTGGAACCAGGCGCACCCTCCCCAGCAGGGTCTTGCTTTGCTTGGCCTCCCCTGGCCCGTGCCCGTGCCGGCCTGCCACGCCACGCCAGGCCGCTGGCCGAGCGGGTGGTCATCCTCCCCATTCAGTGCTGAAGCTGAAGCGGGCTGAAGCTCCTCCCAGTGTTGTGACAGCTCGGCGGGGGCGAGGGCCGGCGAGGTCCACGCGGACTGCGCGACGCGGACCGACATCGCCACAATACGCGACCCGTCAGCCCCGGCAGCCCGCAGCCTCGCCGGCAGGTACGTAACCCGGCCAATCGGACTGCCCATCGCGCGGCCCCCTACACCACAAAAAATGGGAGGAAAAATGGATCGAAAACGGCGCTTCCAAACGTGGATTCGTGCCCTGCGCGGTGCGCGCCGCCACCTGCGGACTGCGCGCGACACTCCATCACGAGCAGCCCTCGCTAGCCTCGCTCAGGGGACCGTCTTGTCCGGTCCTGTCCGACAGCGGTGACAGCGGCCCCGCCAATGTTTGCCGACGCGCACATCCAGAAACGTTGTCGCGGAGTGTGTCCTCACTCGCAAACGCGCACACACACACACGCACGCACTCGGCACACAAGCGCACACACGAGGCTCCGACACACTCGCTCGCTGTCTCGTGGGGCGCGGCCGTGCGCGGCAGTAGTGGAGAGCAGGAGGAGAGAGAGAGAGACGCACACAAACGCACACTGGCACTTTCAAACTCTTTTCGTTGCGAGGACGGTGAGCGATTCCACTACACCCGAGAGGGTCCTTGAAACGACACACTTCGCACCGTCCAGCCAGGCGGGGCAGGCAGGCCAGGTCCAGTCCGTCCAAGTCTTCCCGCGGGGCACACGACGAAGACCGCACCTCCCCGACAAATCCCGGCCCCACAATGAATGTGTGTGTGTGAGAGAGAGAGAGCCACAATTCAATGCCATTCAGCCAAAAGGACACAATGGAAGGGCGGCGCCGGGCAGCGGACACCGCGGCGTGAGGTGCGCCAGAGTCGCGGGCTTGCTCTGCTCGGTGCTCCTCTGCCGCTCCACGCCGTCTCGCTCCCACTCACGGGCCGTCCAGTTGGAGCGCGAGAGAGACAGCGAGGAAGCACTGTTGCTTGGTGCGTATCACTCTGCAGGTGGCCAAAACAGACCCGCCCGGTCTCGGAGTCAATGCAGCCCGCCGCACGCCGGCAACAGTGACACTCACAGCTCACACTCACGGGGGACATGGGCTGGCCGGGCCCTCGGCCGGGCCGGACCGCCGCGACGACTACCGGGATGTACTACGTTATGTATCCACTGCGTCCTCGCCGAGTCCCCGCGTCCCCGTCGGCGGGTTCGGCGGGGGGGACGGGACAGGCGGGCAAGACTGCATGTCCGCTGGAATAACCACCAAACTTGTTGATTAACGGTCCATAAACCGAGACAAGGACAAGCAAGCCGTGCAGCTGAGCCACCATCACGCAGCGACGCGCCGCGGAGTGAGAGAGCGAGAGAGAGTGAGAGAGTGAGAGAGCGAGAGAGAGAGAGAGAGAGAGAGAGAGACATAGAGAGAGAGACAGAGAGACAGAGAGACTGTAATGGCTTCGGACCATCATTCCCCGGTTAGACAGTCCGTGTCACCACCCGCGCGCCCCGCCCGCTTGTCCTCCGTGATGGACTCATGACGGCCGACACGCAGAATTAGCACGCCGCGAACATTGGCGCGCTGTCTCTCTCGCACCCCCGCGTCGGCCCCGCGCCCCGCGAGTGCGGCATGGGTTCGGAATCGGCACTCGGGGCTCCGGAGCACTCTCGGAAACGGGAAATGAGGCTGCCGTCGCCCTTCGTCGGCCGGGCTGGCGGGGCTGGCGGGGCTGGCGGGGCTGGCGGGGCTGGCGGGGCCCGTTGGGCGCGAGGCAGGGCGTCGATAGGCCGCCGCTTATTTCTTCCTGAATCGTCCCTGAATCGAGAGGCGGAGAGAGAAAGGGGAAGGGGGAAGGGAGGGTGGCACATTCCGGGCAACGCTCTCGCCGTGCTGGACGCTTGCCACTGCAGAACGATTCCGAGAGTCGTTTTCGTCGCTGTCTCTCTCGCACCTGTGGGGGGACGCCCCCATGAGTGCGAGAGAGACAGAGCGACGAAAACGACTCTCGGAATCAGTCCGCTGCCGAAGATGCGCGCACCGCGCGCGCACTGCTGCTGCTGCGCGATGAGATGCACACTGCAGCAAAGCGAGCGGAGAGAGGCCCCCGTCTCTAGGCTTTGCCAGCCGCGGTGCGCCGCGGCGCGCCCCGCCACACCCCGCCACGCCCCGCCGAGCCAGCCCGCATCGTCGGGACACCCAGCGAGCGCGTCACCGTCGTCGCGGAAAAGATTTCTCATTCCCCTTTGCTGCTGCCTCCCGAAGTAGTGGTGACATGTGAGTGATAGCGTCATGATAAGCGACCATCCCCGCCACCCGTACGAGCACTCACACACAGAAGAACACAGACACACACACACACACACTGACAACTGAGAACTCAGACCGGCCACAACACGCACACATACGGGCGATCATGATGAGCGCTGCATCGGCCCAGCCCCCCAAACCCATTAGCGGCGGGGCGGCCTTCCCGCAGCACTGCGCCGCGCTGCTGTGAAAAGTCAAAAAGTGTCCGAGCGGGCTGCAGGGGGAGCGAGGAGGAGACCGGTGAGGACGGGACGGAAAGGGGAGGGGACGAGCAGGCGTAATCAATTTTTTACCGGCTGGAATCAAAGCAACACGACGACGCGCCAATCCTCGTCCTGCAAAACGAGCTCATTGCGATTAATCAACAAATTATGGGGTCGCCGCCGTGGGGCCGTGCCAAGAGATGGCGGCGGCGGTGGTGATGGTGGTGATGGTGGTGGTGCTGGTGGTGGTGGTCGTGGTAGTGACGGTGTTTCCCCTGCCCTTTTGCAAGTCAGCGCGGCCCGCGGCCGGAACGGCCTGCACTGCACGCACAGGACGCGGCCGCGGCCAGCGCTGTTTGGATTGATAACAACGCACTCGAAAATCGGAAGTCGTCACTCCGGCGGATACGCCGCAGCGCCGCTAGCGGGTGTGAGGGAGCGGACAGCGGACGACTAAAAGAGAAAAGAAAGACGATTTTTGTCGAACAAGAGGTGAGAATTTGTGCGACGTCCGAGGAGAGCAAGTCGGTGCCGCTCACTTGGCCCTTCGGGTTGCATTACGGCCAAACTGCCGTCGTCGCTGCGCAAGTGCTGCGCGCTGCGCATGTCGGTGGAGCACTGCTTGAGCGCATACGTGATGTGGCACGCGGCGCAGGGGCCACAGAGACGACGCAGACGCACAGTGACGTCGCCAAACTTGGCGGAAACTTGCGATGCACCGCCAGCGGCCGCCCGCAGAACAACACTCCACAGTGGGCCAGAACCGGTGGAGGCGGCCAAAACTCTAGGCGCGTTGACGCGTTTTGAGCTCCAGAGTCGCTAAACAGGACTCAAACCGAGCGTGTGACCCCACCAATGGATTCCCCGTTCGGAGAGCAATCCATTGATGGGGTCACACGTTCGGTTCGAGTCCCATTTGGCGACTCTGGAGCTCAAAACGCGTCCGGAATTTTGGCCAGGTCCACCGGCCTTCCCGTGCACTCGCATCCACGCCGACGGGGCGCCGAAAGAAGGCCGACGGAAGTGCGGAAGCGGGGAGGCGAGGCGCGTGGCGGCGGATTCGGCGCAAATTAAGGCGAAGAGCATGCGAGATGCGAGGGCCCCCCGCGGAGGCGCGGAGCATAGGAGCAGGGCCACCTCCCCGCCAGCGCCGCCAGCGCCGCCCTCGGAGCCATCGTCTGGCCTTTTCCTGCAGGAGCTCAGCGCGGCTGCTGGAGGCAACGGCGCGACGCTAGAACTGAGAGAACTCGCTTGGAGATTATCTCTCCTGGGGTGCCGTGCCGCGCCGCCGCGCCGTGTACAGTGCCGAAGGAGCTCTCTCGCCAGTCGCCGCTACAGCTATACGACGACCCCCTGGCAACAACAACGACAAAGTACGTGGCGTGCGTGTGTGAGTGAGCGAGCGCGTGCGTGTGTGTGCTGGGACGGTGTCCTGGCTCATCCTCGCCAAGGCGCGCCAAGGCGGCGTGGCGCGCCAGTCGTCGCCAACCCTCCTCGACGACGACGCGGGGACTCGCTCGACGACGGGGAGGGTCACAAAGCGTTCCGCGCGGCACGGCGTCGACGCGACCCCCGGCCGACCCAATTGCACTGGTCGTCTCTCTGTCTCTCTCCTCGGCCGGCCATCGTCTTGGCTGTCTTGACGGTCTTGACCCCCCGCGGAGACACCACGACGACGAGTAAACGAAGCTGCCCCGCGCCGCCCCCGCAGTCTCATCAAGGCCCCTCGTGTCCTAGAGTCCTCCCTCGCCAAGCCTCGCCCGGTGGCGCCTGTGGCCGACGAGCCTGACAGCGCCATCTACCTACCTAGACAGTCCTTGACAGTCCCTGACAGGCATTGTCTCGGCTCCGCCCCACCGGCGCTACTGCCTGCTCTGCCCCTCGGCAGGTTGGCCAGCGAAAAGGCACAGTCGGTTTGACTGGTGATGGTGACACCACCGCAGCTGCAACGGCACGCCCCCGCCCGCATCCTGATGGCCAGGCAGGTCGAGGAGCGCGTCCGCGTCAGCCCCGCCAACTCCCTGGCGATCCGGTGACACTTCCCCCACCGCTTCCCTTTTTTTTTCCCGCCCCGCGGGTCCACGCCGGTCGGCCGGTCGGGCTGGTCCCGCCGTCCCGGTCCCGCCGTCCCGGTCCCGCGGCCGAATCGCGGGGACAAAAACTGGCGGGCCTGGGAGGGCTGCCAAACCAGAAGGGGTTCAAGTTGATTGCCTGAGAGCAGCAGAAAGCGGAGAGGCGCGAGAGGCCCGGAGGGTCGGTCTGTCTGCCTGTTTGTCCGTTCGTCCGCTCGTGCGCTCGTGCGCACTCGCAGGTGAGGGAAGCTCCGCACAAAGTTCTTTCAAAACGTGTCGAACCCAGCGAGGTCTTTAGTCCTTTCGGAGAGGTCCTTTCGGAGAGGTCCTTTCGGCAAGGTCCTTTCGGCAAGGTCCTTCCGCAAGGTCCTTTCGCGAGGTCCTTTCGGGAGGTCCTTTCGCGAGGTCCTTTCCCGAGGTCCGCGAGTCCCTCCCTCCCCGGCCGGGCATGACGGACGCAGGGCGGAACGGCAAATAGAATAACCCGCCGGCGCCCCTTCCTCAATAAAACGTGTCACAAACCGCCAATAATCGTCGTCAATTTATCTGTCAGCCTCGATAAAAACGCCGCTGCGGGGGACGCGGTACCGCGGTGCGCGCCGCCCACCAGTACACACCGGGTACAGAGACGAGCGGAGCCGCGGCGAGGGCGGTGCCGAGGCCCAGCCGGGCCAGCGGGAGCCGAGCCGGGCCGAGCGGCATCGCGATCGTTAGGCTCATTTAGCAACGCGCAATTTCCGGATTACAAGTGAAGCAGGCGAAGCGGGGCGGCAGAGCGTGCGGCGCGCTATCTGGAGCGGCGGGAGGACGACGCCACGCGGACGCCACGCGCTGCAAATGTCTCTGTCTCTGTCGCACTCATGGGCCGCGCCGTGGGGGTGCGAGAGAGACAGGGTGAAGAGTCAGGCCGGGGGCGCCTGGCCTGCCTCCACTCCGTTTAGAGTACTGTATCGATTCGTCACGCATTTTACAACGACGGGGACGTGCCCCGCGGCTCCTCTTGTTTTGACAGGACAACGCACGGCGCTGCAGCGCGCCGCGGCGGAGGGAAACATTCCTGAAGTCAGCCGACACGGCACAGGTAGGCGTGGAGAATCGCAGCGCCGTGGCCAGGTGAGGGAAAAAGACAGGAACGCAGACACCTTCCAAGCCACGTCTGTCTCTCTCAAGCCGATACGGCAGGAGTGCCGTGAGTGCGACAGAGACAAGAGCCTGTGGGGTTGGTCGCGCGAGCGCCGATCTGCACTGAGGCCGCCCCGGGCCGCCCTAACGACTCCGTGGAGGCAGCGGTAATGAAGATGGCAGGCAGCGTTTGGGCGGCACTGCCCTGCCACGCTCTGCCCTGGCGAAGGCTGAGTAGAGCGTGTTCAACAGCCCGGCCACCCCGCCCCATCGGGAAGGATGCACCCCGCCGCGGGCCCCGACGGCTGGGGCGGGGCGGGGCGGGGCGGGGCGGGGGCGGGGCGGGCGGGGCGGGGCGGGCGGGCGGGCGGATGGCGGCGGGGGAGGGAATCGCCTCGGCTCATTGCAAGCTTGCCGACGGCCACGCCGACGGCGCCTGCAAGTTGAGAGAGCGACGGCCTTGCCGCCGTGCCTTGCCGCCGCGCCGCCCCACCCCCGCCAAAACAGCTGAATGCAAAGGCGTACGAGACGCTGGTGGAAAAGGGACACAAAAGTACCGTTGGCTGTCAGTCACTGTGGTTGTCGCAATACACCCCGACCCGGGCCCCGCCCCGACTAAGGCCCCGGCGTCGCCAACTTGCGCGCGAGTTCTGGCATGGCTGTAGCCTCGAAGCGGAATGGAAATGCGGATATCCACTCCACTCGGCGTCGCTCTCGGCCAACAAGGCAGCTACTTTGTCGAGAACCCAGTGACATGGCCGCGACGCGGCGTCACTCCGTCACTCACCTGGCGGACACGTGCAGTCGGCCGCGCTGCGAGTGTAGATCCTGTCGCGGCCGTGTCCGTCGCGGCCGAGGCCCTCGCGGCCCTCGCGCGGCGGCGCGGCCCTGGGCAGCCTCCTGGCGATGCGCTGCTCCACGTCGCGACGCAGGCGCTCCACGATGACGCCGGGGTACTGGTCGGCGCGGTACAGCGCCTGCAGGCTCTGCTCCTCCAGGCGGCGCTCCAGCTCGCCGAGCCGCGCCTCCAGGACCGTGTCCCGGTAGCCGAGGTAGCCGCTGGCGGCCAGCGACACCAGGCACAGCGCGGCCAGCAGCCAGGACGCGCCGCCGTGCGACGCGAGGGGCGCGCCGCCGGCCCCGCACGACGAGGACGACGATGACGATCCGCGCCGCTTCTTCTTGAGTCCGCCGGCCCAGCAGCGGCCTGCCTCGTCCACGTGCACCGCCCCCTTGGCGCCCTGGGGGCCCTGGGTGCCCTGGGGGGCAGGCCGGGCCGAGGGGGCCCCCTGTGGGGCGCCGCCACCGGCCACGCTCTCAGAGTCCAACATGACGGCCTAGAGCGCCACCAGCCGCACGCTCACTGTCATGACACTGTCACCACTGCCGCGGCCACAAAGCCAACCACTGCACTGTATCCTCACTTCACCTCATAGCACTACACGACACAGACGCGAATACACGGACGCACTCACAGACAGACAGACAGACAGAGAAAGAGACACACACGGGCCGCGTGGCCGGAGGGTTGCTGGGGCTTCTCGGCGTTTACGTAAAGACGAGCGGAGCGGTGCAGCGGGCGGAGCGCGGAGCGGCGCGGACGAACAACCTCACTGCTCGCACGCCAGAACGCGACTGAATCGCCCGCCCCGCCCCGCCCCCGCCCCGCCCCGCCCCCCCCCGCTCGCCCCGCAGGCCCGCGCAGCCAGCGCGCTCTGGCGGCCGCGCCCGGCACCTCCCTGCCGCCGGCTCCTCTCTGTCTCCGTCTGCCTCATTGTCGCCCGCCTCGCCCCGTCCCCCTCGCTGCGTCTCACACGCACGCACAGGCTGCTGCTGCTGGAGACATGTGACGGTGGGTCCCCCTGCGCGCTTGATGGATGGAGACATAAGTCTCGAGGCGAAAGAGTGAGGGGTGAAAGGAATTTCGGGTGTCTTAAACGTTGTGTGAAATACAAATCTCGAGTCGGGCAGCCGCAGGCAGCCGGGCCGGGATGGTGATGGTGTGTGATTAGAGGCGGGAGTCTGTCGGCTCGCCTCGGCCGCGGGGGTTGGGGGTGGGGGAGGAGGAGGGGGCTCGTGTTTAGCTCGTGTGGGGAGAGCCGCGCGGGAAGAGTGTGGCGTGTGGAGCCGGGGCTGCCAGGGCCACTAATGAAAACGAATCGAACGCTGTACATCGTGGCTCGGATCGGATTCGCGGTCCTTGACAAGCCATTGACACGTGCAGGCGTGGCAGGCGGCAGGCGGTCCATCACAACGCGATGTGAGAGGCCGGCCACCACACCACTCCGCCACCGCCGGCGCACTGCCACTGAGACACGCAGTGCTGCGCGTGCTGCGCTGTGCCGCGGGCCTCAAAGTGCCTCAACTCAAAGGCACCGGGCTCTGGCTTCCTCGCCATCCCGACCTGGGTCAACAATGAGCTGGCGTGGCCGCCGTGTGCCGCCGCAAATAGGACTCGGTGGCGCCCCGCCCCGCCCCGCCCCGCCCCGCCAGGGTCAACGGAACGCCCCGCATCGCCCTGCACACACGGCAAGTGGGTCGGACTTGGCGCGCCGCCCCGTTCAATAAGGCCATAAATCCGGTCCCTTTGTTCGTCGAATTTCGACTAATTGACGTGTGAGTCGCGCGCGCGCTAATTCCGCGCCATCCACGCCCATGTCGTCGTCGCTTTCTCTCTCGCACTCGCGGGGCAGACCCGGGTAGCGACGAAGCGCTGCGCGGGATGAGCCTGCTGCCGGAAGCGGGTGTTGTGGCAGTGTAGCAGCATCCCTGCGCGCAGCGATGCGACCCGCCCGCCGGAGGCGCACGATGGGTTGCCTACCCGCCCGGCGCCCCAGCACCCTTCAGCCTTCGGCGGGCAACCCGCGACTCCCTCCGGCCTCCGGGTTACTCATCCAGCTGCCAGCCAAACTAATGCCACTATCGTTTTGCATCATTTATGCAGGCCGCGGGCCGCGGGCCGCGCTGCCAGGCCGTGTCTCTCTTGCACTTGGCGGGGCGGGCGGGGCGCGCTCGCAGAGTTCGCTCCAATAAATATTCATCGCTGTCTTTGTCAACACAATGACCCATTGGAGCGCGGCGGCCGCGCGGGCGCGGTGCGGCGCCGTAACTGTCCGAGTGAGTGTCCGCGGTTGCGGGGCTCTGGCCGGCGGACGACGCCGAGGTGCACAAGAGGGCCGAGGTGTCGGCCGCCGCGCTGCTTCGCGCCGCCGGATGCGGAAGGGGAGGACAATAACCGGCATAAAACGCCGAGTCGAGCCGGCGTGGGACGCGCGAAACGGCGCCAAATAACACCGGAGAGGCTCAAGTAAGTGCGCGGCAGGCTGGCTCGGAGAGAGAGAGAGAGAGAGAGAGAGAGAGAGAGAGAGAGAGAGAGAGAGAGAGAGAGAGAGAGAGAGAGAGAGAGAGGTAGACGACTTAGCACTGCTCAAAATGAGCTGGTCACAGGCGTGTAGCCCGGGAGGAAGCCCGTAGCCCAATAGAATTTCTGGCCAAGAGCAGGAAATGGTTGAGCGAACCACACCGGAACCATTTCGTCTCGCTCCGGGCCATCGGAGTTGCCCTTTTCGGAGGTTGTTTCCTTTGCAAAAACCAGCAATCCCCTCTTCTCTCCGCGGTGCTGCCTGCAGCTACCCTCCACGCCATGGGGCTGAGAGTGGGGCGCGGCGGCAGCTGGCGCCGGCAGCATGGCCCCTGCACTACAAGCCGGTCCGCAATACATACAGAGCAAACAAGCGCGGTGCATGCTGGGACCCATGCCGGGACGCGGCACGGCGGCGCATGCATCACAGTCCATGGTTTGTGCATGGGGCGGGGCCGGCGGGGCCGGCTGGGCCAATTTCGATCACGCCATCAGCAGACCGCAGCCCTCTAGCACGGTCAAAAAAGGGCCCCCGTCCGCCGGCCTCAGCCCCCTCGCCGTGGGCCTCGCCGTCGTGGACCTCACCGCAGGACTCACCGTCGTGGACCTCACCGTGCGCCTTGCCGTCGTGGGCCTCACCATGTGCCTCGCCGTCGTGGACCTCGCCGTCGACCAGCGGCCAACCCCCCGCGGATCCGTCGTAACCTGCGCCGGCGACAACGCGGGCGTTGACTCCGTCCACCGGGTGGCGCCCCGGCGGCCCCTCTCACCCGTGGCCGTTTTCATCTCCTAGATGACCGCCATCACGTGTCAAAGCCGCCCCCTCCGCCGAACGATAAAAGATGCCCCCGAGTCGTCGCTGGGGGTGGGGGCAGGACGGGGCAGGACGGGGCCGAGGCCCTGGGGTTGGCACTGTCCGTCCTCCGGGGTGAGAGCCATGAGTGGCTCACATGTGTTTCCGCAGCCGGGCCGGCTATGCCTCGGTCCATGCCGAGCACGTATTAGGAGTGGAGGCTCTTTCGTGCCAATATCGCCTGATACGGGCTGCAACATGTGTGCGATCCAGCAGCAGCGGCAGCAGCAGCCCTCGAAGCCACCCCCGCAGCACCACGCGTTAGGGGTTAGGGGCGCTTGCGAGGCGTTGCGAGGCCAGCCGTGGCCGCAGGGGGCGCGGGGGCCGCGAGGGGCAGTCTAGTCGGGGCAGTCCGCAGCTGGGCGGGGAGCGCCGCAAAGTTTGTGCGGCGAAAAACTGTTGGAGCGACGCGCGGGGCGGAGCGGGCCGAGGAGGCTGGCACGCTGGCGCACGTCAAGCTGTGGCGTGGCAATAAGCGAGGGCTTGCGTCGCCCGGCGCCCTTAGATAGCGCGCGCACACACACACACTCACACACTCAAACACACACAGAGGAGCGCACGCAACCTTACATCCCTCCGTCACACACACACACACACACACACACACACACACACACACACACACTCATCGCCCCGGGCCACGATCCGCCGCACACATACTCTTCCGCCTTGTTACTCCTCGTAAGGCTTGAGCCCCGCTGGCCGTGCTTGGCCATGGCCGGCACGGTCCTGCTGGCCGTGCTGCCGTGCTGGCCGTGCTGGCCGTGCTGGCCCCGCTCCGGACAGCACCGTCCAGCCGCTTCGCCGCTTCCTCCGCGCTCTATCAGCTTTTATTACATGATCGAAAAAGCCGTCACCATAATACTATACGAGTGCGGCCCGTCGCTCTTCATCGCCTCGGCATCCCCTCCCTCCCTCTGTCTCTCTCTCTCTCTCTCCCCCTGCGAGACGGCCCTGAGGCACATAGCACAGCGGTCGTCGCTCTGTCCCTCTCGCACTCGTGGAGCGTCGCGCGGGGGTGCGAGAGAGAGGGAGTGGTGAGGGCCGTGTTCGGAATGGAGCTGCAGGCTCGGACACTTGCCCCTTGAAACGCCTTGAGCGCAGTGAGCCGTGGCCCCAGCCGTGGCCCCAGCCTCCGGGCCGGCCGCCCTCGAACAAATAAGTTGCTTGGTCAGTAGTGCGGCGGGGCCAGGGAAGAAGCACAGAGGACGAAGCGCATTCTTAGGCCATGAAATTATTTTCCATTTTCCGAGCGCGACCAGCGTCCCTTGCGTTGAGTGTGTTTTGGAGACGCGTGCGCCCAATATCCACACGGAGACGACCGCCTCCGTATTGTCCACCTCGAGTCCACGTCGTCGAGCCGTCCAGTGGCCGCCTCGCCTCGCCGCGCCGCGTCGATATCGTCTCTCTCTCGTTTTCAAACCCAAACCGTTCCGAAGAAGATGCCTCCGTTCTCGTCCGCCTATTAGTATGTCCCCCGTGTCGCAACGCCAGCACGACAGCGCGGCACCGGCCGACACAGGGCCGCCCGGCGGCCGCCAGGACACAAAGGAATGCAGCAGGCTGAAGACGAGCAGCGCTCTGTCTCTCTCGGGCCCAACGCCCCACTGTGTGAGAGAGGCGGCACGACGAAAGCACTGTCCGGAGCCAACCTGCAGTCTGCAGCCGCGTCGCGTCGCGTCGTGGCCACCGACGGGGCCTTGATCATGACGCCGAGGGCGCGCCGCCGCCGCGCCCACACCGCAGCAGCGCGCCCCGAGCTGCCTCCGAACGGCGCTTCGTCTCTGTCTCGCTCTCGCCACTGTTGAGGAGCACTGTGAGTGCGAGAAGGACCGAGCAACAAATGCACTGTTTGCTTCAGTTTGAAATCGCTCTACTGCAGCCGGCGCCCAAACTTGCCCAAACTCTTTGCTGGACAGTGTGGCTATGGCTCGCCCGCGGCGCCAAAAGGGCCTCGACGGCGGCCAGCACAAGCACAGTGCTTTAGTCGCGCTGTCCCTCTCGCACTCATGGGGCGGGCCGAAGGGATGCGAGAGAGAGACAGCGCGGAGGGCGGAAAGGGCGGCACTGCCTTGGTTGGTACTGCCTTGGCGCGGTGCGTGCGGCTGCAGAGATTGCCTGGTAATGTGATTCCGGGGCTGGTTTTGTCAAATGGCGCGGCCCAAGTGGCGGCGAGGCGAGGCGAGGGGGACGCCGTCGACGGCGCTCCAGCATCAACCTTGTCTCCATTTCTCCGGTTAGTTTCCCCCTCCTCGCTCGGGTGCGCTCCAATACTGGAGAGGTACATTCCCAAAGTACTCACATATATGAACCAGGCGCCACCGGAACCGCGTCGAACACCGTTTTCGCAGACAAACTCTAGCTTCTGCCGCCGAACGGACCGAGGTCGCCGCTCTGTCTTCGCCGCACTCACGGGGCGTCCCGTAGGGGTGCGAGAGAGGCGGGGTGCCGTTCAGAGTCCGCTGGCTCGCGGTCCACGCCGTCCACGCCGTCCACGCCGGGCAGAGTGCGACAGAGAGTGAGGGCGCGGAGGGGGCGCGAGGGCCGCCAAAGTGTTCCGCCGAGATCGTTTAAATTTCCCTAATCGCGTTTACATTGTCGCGACGACACTGGCAACGCATGACAGACGGGCGGGGCGAGGCGAGGCGAGGCGCGGCGGGGCGGGGCGGGGCGGCCTTTGAAGACGACGACGTCGCCGTCCTATTCCAGATATTGCGCCTCTCGCTTGCCAGGAAAACAGCGCGGCGCCGCGCGGCGCGGAGACCTCCCAGAGGGTGTATCAGGTTAGTCACCGCCGCGCCCGCGGCCCCGAGGCCCGCGGCACGTAGCCTGAAGCTGGCCGCCATCGTCTACAGTCTGCCCCCCGCCCTCTCCTCGTTCCGCAGTTCCACCTCCTCATTGCCAGGAAACACAAAGGGATAGACTCGATTCCGCCTCCATTTCACCCCCGCCGCCCCGCCTGACAGTTTTTCATACCGAAACCCTCCGCTCGGGGACGGCGGACGGAGACGCAACAATCTTGAATCTTGATGGAAGGTTTCCGCGCTCCGCGCCGCGCGTTCGCTGACCTCGTCGCGGGGCTGGACTGCGCAGGCTGCGCCGTGGCTGCGCTTGTCTCCGCCCGGCTCCGCGCTGCACCGCGACATGGAGTCTCCCACATTCTGTTCATTCCGTTCGTCTAGCCTAATGAAATCAAATTGGAGGAGTCCGCGCGGCGGACACTAGCCGCCGGCCATCCCCGCCTACCGGACGTACATCACGCAGCTGTCCGCGCGCCAATCATAAACGGCTTCCTGCCCCGCGGTGCCGTCGTTGGCGTCGTCGTTCGGCCCCCCCTCTCTCTCCCTCGCACTCACGGGGCGTCCCTGCGTGTGCGAGCGAGACAGCGCGACGCTCTGTTCAGCCTGCTGCGCCGTGGAAACCGGGAACCGTGCATGTGGGCCGACTGATGCCGAATCACGTCGGCCTGGACCGAGGCCTGGACCGAGGCCTGGACCGGGGCCTGGACCGAGGCCCGGATGGCCCAGACGCCCCATGTGTGCGACAGAGACCGCCAGCCCAGGCCGTCGGTCTGCTCGTCGCGTCGGCGCGTGCGGCGGCGAGGACATGAAAGCCCTATCATTGTCATCACGGTTCGATTAGCACCGCAGCGCCGCCGAGAGCAAAAAGAATGAGTCTGGCGGCGGGGAAAGGCAGGGGGGAGCGAGAGGGAGACGGAACGTGCCGACAGACGTGCCCGTCAACACGGACAATTATCATTTCGGCGGATGAAAAACCCGAAAACGGCGAGGCGAACAACACCGAGAATAATGAAGAGGCCGACGTCAGTCTGCAGGCGGTGAATGAAACCAAGCAAAGTGGAGCAGGAGGAGAGTTTGCGGCGGAGCAGCAGGGCTTCGAGCGGGGATTGGGCGGCCGCGCGGACCAAGGTGCGGGCGCGGAGTGGACCTCGCCTCTTCGGTTGGCTCCGTTCCTTCGACCCTTATTTGAAATATGGACTGGCGGGTCGGAGCGACATAACACTCCCGATAAATAACGCTGCTTCGCTGCTTCGGCGGCGCGTGGGCGGGGCAGAGGCCGTGCGTCGCGCCGAGGCGGTTCGCCGGCCACAGAGCTTGCCCCTTGTCGTTGGCCAGCCTGGCCCACTTGCCGAGAGTCATCCCGTTGTGGACAGCGCAATCTTGACTCACTGTCAGCCAGCCACAGTGTGCCCACACGACGAAGGCCCCGGCCGGCGCCACCACGGCCCTCCATAATAAACGAAAACGAAAGTGAATGTTGAACAAGGCGCAGTCCAAGATGTTTCCCTCCAATTAGCACCTTGGACGCACTCCGCGGGAGTGTGTGTGTTGTATGCGCGTGTGCGTGCGTGTCTGTGTTTGAAAAAGTGGGAGGGGAAGGGAGGGAGGGGCTATGAGGAGGAATGCCGTTAACCACCTTGAACCATTCGCCATTTCAGTTCGAGGCGTTTTCTGAGAATCTCACCCTCCTTGTCCCTGCACGCGATTCCCCCCCCCCCCTCTCTCTCTTTTCCCGCGACCGGTGCCCGGCTGCTCTTCCCCCTTGGGACTGTGCTCAGCCTCCCCAAACGGTTCGGCCGTAAACGCGGCTTTGGGTTGCGTTCGCTGGGGTTTATTTTCAAGAAAATTTCTGAGCGGGGTGGCGGCAGCGCAGTGCGTGCTTCAGCCGCAAGAAAGGACACCGCTGACTCTTCCGCTAGTCTCGGGCCTCGGTAGATCCGATGCAAGTTTCTGCAAGTCAATATAAAGCAGCGGATATAAGCAGAGTCGCAAAGTCAGCAAAGGCCACTTCACTTATATGATTCGATGATTGATAATCATCGCATGTGTGACGAAAGGAGGGAGTCGCATGGTGCATACACATCAGTAAAGACTAATTTTAAGTTGGCATCGACGTCGTCAATGATTGTTCTCGTGAGTAGTGTGCGCTCCTTTTACTTCACCAGGGCGTAAAACGCGTTTGGGTTGAGAGTTTGGAGAGTTTGGGGCCAAGAAAAAAGAATTTTATTCGAACCAGAAAATAAGAAAGAGGTCTTACTACATTTTAAACTTGAACCATGTCCTTTTTAGTTGTAAACTTAAAATATGTTAGAAATACTTGCGAACTAGGTCCCTGTCGGTGTAGATAGGGCTGTAGTAACCGCGAATCAAGTCCTTCTCAGCATCAGCAGCATAGACTGATCTAAGGTACTCGCGAGCAAGGTCCTTTTCGTTGTAAAAGCGCTTTGCATACTCGTTAATAAGGTCTTTTTCGGTGTAAACGGGCTTCTCGTACTCGCCCACTAGGTCCTTGTCGGCGAAGATCGCCTTGGCGTACTCGTGAGTGGGGACAAATTTAGCGTAAACGGGCTTCGCGTACTGGCTAACGAGGTCCTCTTCGGTGTAAACGGGCTTCACGTACTCGCGAACGAGATCCTTTCCGGTGTAAACGGGCTTCACGTAGTCGCGAACGAGGTCCTTTACGGTGTAAACGGGCTTCACGTAGTCGTGAACGTGGTCCTTGTCGGCGAAGACGGACTTGAGGTACTCGCGAATGGCTTCCTCCCCAGAGTGAACTGGCAGGACGATGCCGAAGCTCCTGGACTCCACGTTGTCCACTTCGAGGTCCCTGTCGTTCGGGTAGTTGTCACGGACGACCGCGAGGACTCCCTTCTCCATTTTGAAGACGCCCAGCTCCTTGAGGTCGGCGACGCGGGTGTTGCCCTTGATGGAGTCTGTGTCCACGATGAGGACGTACGGGTAAGGCCAGGAGTTCTGCGGGGAAAGCCCTCGGTCAGTACATGTCAGTTTGCCAAGAACGATTCGTCGTTAAGTTCCGTGAGGTTGAGCTACTTACCTCTGCGATGCGGACAGCGGTGTTGAGGTTGTAAGCAGGGAGGTGGATCTGATCCAGTTTCTTGAGCATCTCTGGCACCTGCAGGTGGCTTCCGGCGCTGAGGTACATGAACGACTTCTGGCGACCGTTGTTCAAGTATTGAACCAAAGGGCGCACCTCCTCGGGGTCGTAGACGTTGAGGAACTTGAAGCCGCTGCAAATGATGCAATGTCAATAGAGACGTCACCTTCCAGCACATGCCTTTGCACTAGTTCACAGTGCACTTACTAAGGGAGCAGGAAGACGTTCATCTTGTCCTCGACTCCATCCTTGAAGGCCACCATCACAGGGCCGTTCAGGACCTTCCTCACGCCACCCATCTCATGGGCGCGCCGGCTTTCGGGCACGTTCGGGTCACCTGTGAAAATCATTGGGTGATTAGAAGAACGAAGCCAGTCAATCCTCTGACTTTACAATCTACAACGCTCCCAGCCGAATAATTTAGTCGATGGGTTATGGTGGATATCAAATCGTCAAACAGTAAACTTGTCATCAGCGAATCATCTGTTCGCTACTTTTCCTTTCTAGATTTCTACGCAACCAAAAATCTTCTCCCGCTGTTTCCTGCGACTACTCACTGTAGAGGCTGATCATCTTGGCGCCAGACTCCAGCTCCACGCGGGGGGCCTCCACGGGCGTGGCGGTTTTCTCAGCGAGTTTCACTGAGGGCTGCACAGTGGATTTCTCCGCGAGTTTCACTGCGGGCTGCACAGTGGATTTCTCCGCGAGTTTCACTGAGGGCTGCACGGCCGACTGCTCGCTAAGGTGCTCGACGGGGTGCTCCACGACCACGCCGGCGGCGGCCACGGCCGCGAGGCCCAGGACGGCGAAGAACAGCTGCATGGCGGCGCTGCTGGAGTGTGCACCGTCCGACCGCGCTGCGGGTTTTTGTACGCCCTAGCCTGCCATGGGCGACCGATAAAGACAGCGCTAATGTGCGTGGCTCTCTCCGTCCGCTCCCTATCGCGAATGGCAAATCCCCGAGAGTCCCACCTACGCGTATAAAAACTCGGTTGCGAGGGCACTCGGCGAGTCAGTCTCAGGCAGCAGTCATGAACGCATTCGTCACCGCATTGGTGGTCGCCCTGGGCGTGGCTTCGGCCACGGCCATGCACGACGCGAGGATCATCAGCCTCTACGGTGAGTACAGCATCGACGAGTGGCACGCGTGGAGTGGACCAGTTGTTTCACTTTCTTTGACGATGGTGAAAACGTTACGTTCATGTTTAACTAAGGAGCCGACCTCTTTCGGTTTTAGGCACCCCCAGCACCTTTGGCAGGTCTGACGAGTTGAGCGGCCTGAAGGAGGCTTTTGACCGCCACGCGATCGTGGCCTTCAGGAACCCTCGCGACAACGAGATCAGCGCCTTCCTGGTCCCCAAGTACGTGTTGGACTTGCACTGCCATACCGCACATGTGGCGAGAAAAGGAGTACTCGACCGCGTACTCGACTCACGCTGTTTCCTTTGCAGTGGCATCAGAGGTATCTTTGACCCGTCCAACGTGGAGCTGCAGGCACTTCGCGAGTTCATGTACTCCGATGTCCCCAAGACAGCCCTCACCCTCAACTCAGCTCGCTACCTGAACATCCCCGAGATGTCCATGCCCATGCGCAAGCTCCGCCTGCCCACCGACAACCTGGACACCAGATTCCTATTCGACCAGGTTTGTAACATTTTAAGTATACCTACTGCTTTTAAAGCTGTGATAAGCTATGAGAGGAAAAACTAAATGGTTCGCGCTTTTCACTCACAGGAAAAGCAACAGTACCCGATCATCCTGTTCGTCAACAAGGACAGCGTTCGCTCTGGCAACGACTGGCTGGGCCACCTCACTCGTTTGGGTGACTTCAGCTTCAGCAACGGTGACGTCAAGATCGTCAACGACTTCTCCATCCCACTCAACGATCGCGAGAACGTGAAAGCTGTCTTCGGCGGGAAGTTCATCAACCCTATCGTCGGAGAGAAGGACCTGGTTACCAAGTACATCAACCCTACCCTCGGAGAGAAGGACCTGGTTGCCAAGTTCATTTACCCCACCCTCGGCGAGAAGGACCTGGTTACCAAGTACATCAACCCCACCCTCGGAGAAAAGGACCTGGTTGCCAAGTACATCAACCCCATCGTCGGCGAGAAGGACCTGGTTGCCAAGTACATCAACCCTACTTTCGTCGAGAAGGACATCCTCCGCAAGTACGTCAACCCAATCTACGGCGAGAGGGACATTATGACCAAGTACGCCAACCCCGCTATCGTCGAGAAGGACATCCTCCGCAAGTACGTCAACCCAATCTACGGCGAGAGGGACATTATGACCAAGTACATCAACCCCACTTTTGATGAGAAGGACATTATGACCAAGTACATCAACCCCATCTACGGCGAGAAGGACATTATGCAAGTACGTAAAACCCAATCTACGGCGAGAGAGACTTGGTTACCAAGTACATCAACCCAATGTACGGCGAGAAAGACATTATGGCTAAGTACGTCAACCCCATCTACGGCGAGAGGGACCTGCGCAGCAAGTACGTCGAGCCCATCTACAGCGAGAAGGACCTGGTTCGCGAGTTCTTGTAGCTCGTTAATGAGGGACTTTCTTAGGAGGAAGGTCCGGCTTTGATTAATGAATGAAGATCACGAACCTTACGTCGACCACACTAGCACTTAAAAGACCCATGTTCGAAGGATACTTGAAAGGAGAGTAGTATGTATTTCATTGTCTTTTTGTTTTCTACTCTGTTCTTCCTTGCTTTGTAACTTGGTATGTGCTCTTCGTTCGCAATAAAATAATGTGTCCACAATCCATTGCATAGCAACCAACTTATACACCCCTCTGCCCTGACGCTGTGCACTGGGAGGCTGGAAGCGTGAGCATCACTCTGAGGCATATTCGGGCGTGTTCTAGGCAACTACAACAGTTCTGCCGACTGGTGGGAGGTCCCGTCCGTTAACACACTTCCTTTCGGGCGTGTAAGTAGTCTTGTGTACCCCATCGAGATTAAATCGGCTGCACAGGCCGCCACTCAGCGCACACCACTGGGGCTGGACCGCCCCTCTGGACGTTTATTGCGTTTGGCCGCCACTCGCCGGCCCTGCGGCCCGCCCCCTTGTCGGCTTCGGACTAGCAGCGGGAGTCCGCGCCCCCGCCAAAGCATTTTTCTCTTCCCCTGCTTTCTGGTCCCACTGACTTACGACTCCCTGATCAGACAGTCTACGACGCGTTTGTCTAGTAGTGAGCTGCTTGCGAAGCCTCCGCAGACTTCTCTCCACACAGAATCATGATGCTCTCTCCCTCTACCGCTGTAAACAACCAGATAGTCTCCAAGTCGATGTCCCAGCCTGTCAGCTTCCACCAGAAAGGGCTTCAACCACGTAAAGTGTCTATAGGGTACGTACGCGCCAGTTGATTAGAGCGTATATATTGCATGCAGGGTTAGACTTGGTCCTGAAAGATTCAGGGCCGTAACGCGTCCCTGAGGTAGCCGGACACCCGTTTCCAGGACGGGAATGGCGAAATTCAACCAGTTTCCCGTTTGGTCCTGGAAACGGGTGTCATTGGCGACGTTTGTCCCCGTTTCCAGGACGGTTCGGAATTTTTTGGGGCTCTCGGTCCTGGAAACGATTCGGGGGGCCCCAAAGACGCCGAAGTAAGACCAGTTCGCACCTGGTAGCTTGCACATGAACTACTTTAAAACCCGCTGGGGCAATGATGCGCCATTCCCGCAGTGCGTTTCAGGGAAAAAAATCGGCAGCAAAAAGTGGCAATACGAAAGTCTAAAGGGAGACCCGCCGATCAGCTTCGGTGTTCTTAGGGGAAACCCGGGGCCTTCATCCGACGCATCCCTGCCGCGCAATTCGACAAATTAATGGAGTTCGTATTGGGGGGCCCACCCGAAGTGCGCGCGGTTTCTGTGGTACAGTGAGAGTCCAGATTCAGAGGCCTTACCTCAGAGGGGTCACATTGGGTATTTGAACCCGCGACCCCGAGTGCCGAGTCTAGTCAACTCCTCTACCCTGACCGCTCAGCCACCGAACCAGCTTGTCGGCGGCGACGTCGCAACTCCTCTTTAGCTGCCGTTCGAGAAATCTGGGCCCGAAAAAAGGGTACCTGGAGCGGTTTTCGAACCCGGGGCCTGCCGCTTCCCACAACATGCTCTTAACCACTGAGCCACCGGGGGCACCACGGCACCCGCTCTATCTGCGCCGGTACTCAATCTTCTGTGGATATACCTCCCGAATCAATTGGTCGCCGAAAAAATTGTACACTACCGGTCCCGAAACCCCGGGGCCTCCCGCTTCCCGCGACATGCTCTTAACCACTGAGCCACCGGGACGCCATGGCACCGGTCCTGCCTGCGCAGGTACCCAATCTTCTCTGGATATACCCCCCAAAAAAATTGGTCGCCGAAAAAACTGTGTATACTACCGGTCCCGAAACCCGGGCCTGCCGCTTCCCACATCATGCTCTTTACCACTGAGCTACCGGAAAACCATGGTGCTCGCTCTGGCAGCGCTGGTACTCCATTTCCCCTCCGGATAGACCTCCTCAAGAAGTTTGTTGCCGTTGCCGAAAAATTTGCTCATGGCACTAGTCTCGAACCTGAGACCTGCCAGTCAGGGAAAGGAGGACTCTAACCACTGCGCCATCAGGTTGCTATGCACGCCACCCACCTAGCGCCAAACTTTAATAGCCACCCATCTTGCTTGATGCTGGACAAATTATAAGTTCGGCGCTAGGAGAGCGGCGCTTATAGCAAACTGGTGGCGTAGTGGTTAGAACGCTGCGTTCCTGACTGGCAGGTCTCGGGTTCGAGACTTGTGCCATGAGCAAATTTTTCGGCAACGGCAACAAACTTCTTGAGGTCTATCCGGAGAGGATTGATACCAGCGCTGGCAGAGCAAACACCATGGTCCTCCGGTAGCTCAGTGGTAAAGAGCTTGATGTGGGAAGCGGCAGGTCCCGGGGTTTGGCACTGGTAGTATACACAATTTTTTCGGCGACCAATTGCTTGGGGGGGTATATCGAGAGAAGATTGGGGGACCTGCGCAGGCAGGGCGGGTGCCATGGCGTCCTGGTGGCTCAGTGGTTAAAGCATGTCGCGGGAAGCGGGAGGTCCCGGGTTCGGGACTGGTTATACACAATTTTTCGGCGACCAATTGCTTGGGGGGGTATATCGAGAGAAGATTGGGTACCTGCGCAGGCAGGGGGGTGCCATGGCGTCTCGGTGGCTCAGTGGTTAAGAGCATGTCGCGGGAAGCGGGAGGTCCCGGGGTTGGGACCGGTACTATACACAATTTTTTCGGCGACCAATTGCTTCGGGAGGTATATCCACAGAAGATTGGGTACCTGCGCAGGCAGGGCGGGTTTCCATGGCGTCCCCGGGGGCTCAGTGGGTTAAAAGCATGTTGTGGGGAAACGGCAGGTCCCGGGGTTTGAGACCGCTCCAGGTACCCTTTTTTCGGGACCAGATTTCTCGAACGGCAGCTCAAGAGGATTGCGACGTCGCCGCCGACAAGCTGGTTCGGTGGCTGAGCGGTCAGGGTAGAGGAGTTTACTAGACTCGGCACTCGGGGGGCGCGGGTTCAAATACCCAATGTGACCCCTCTGAGGTAAGGCCTCTGAATCTGGGGCTCTCACTGTACCCCAGAAACCGCGCGCACTTCGGTGGGCCAGCCCAATACGAACTCCACTAATCTGTCGAATTGCGCGGCAGGGATGCGTCGGATGAAGGCCCCCGGTTCCCATAAGAACACCGAAGCTGATCGGCGGGTCTCCTTGGACTTTCGTATTGCCACTTTTTGCTGCCGATTTTTTCCATGAAACGCACTGCGGGAATGGCGCATCATTGCCCAGCGGTTTAAAAGTAGTTCAGTGTGCAAGCTACCAGGTGCGAACTGGTCTTACTTCGGCGTCTTGGGGGACCCCGGCCGAGGGAAAAATTCCCCCGGTTTCCAAAGGGAAAACCCCCAATGAAGCCCAACCCAAAAATTTCCCAACCCCCTCCTGGAAACGGGTGTCCGGCTACCTCAGGGACGCGTTACGGTCCTGAATCTTTCAGGACCAAGTCTAACCGTGTGCAGATATCCTCCACTGAAATGCACACAATTTGATTTTACGGAGTACGCGCGTGCGTGACACTGACCTCCTGGTGGACATCCCACCCCAATACTATACTGCCTGCTGGTACCTGCAAACCAAACCCCCCCCCCCCCGCTCCCCCACCCACACACAACAAAACACACACACACACACACAACCACACACACACACACGTAAAACTCCCCCTCTCTCTCTCTCTCTCTCTCTCTTTTCCTCCCCACACACACCCCACACACACTCGCTCTCCCACAGAGTCCCGTGCGCGGCGATGATCCTGCCGAAGCCGCCTGCTCCCGGGCGGGGCAGGCGGGGCAGGCGGCCGCTGAGTGGAGCCTGAACGGCCTGAACGCCGCCAGGGGGAATGACCCTCGTCCTCCCTCGTCCTGTCCCACTCGAGCTAATTCCTGTCTTCCGGGTAGACGCGGCAACGCAAGGGGACTGGGGCAGGACGACAAGTGCCAGGATGTGGCAGGACCGACCACGACAAGCCGCCGCCGGACCCCGTCCGCCCCGCCGCGCTGTGGCCGCGGGACGATATGCGGTCCACTCCAAACCAACTGTGCCCCCTCCCCCTTTTTACCACAGAGTGAACAGAACAGCGTGGTTCGATTTGCGTGTCGGTTGGGCTCAGTGCATGGCGCGGAGATGCAACAGTCAAGCAATTTTCTGTGTTCATATTTTATTTTGCAGAAATAATACAGATAACATGTCAATTTTCGTCAATTCGCGGCAGGCGCGCAATGCTCACGGTGCGAAACGTTCGCGCGAAGAGTTCGCGGCGCGAAAGCGCGAAAAGTTCACATTAGGCGCGAAGAGTTCGGGTAGCTGCTCCGCTTCCTGACGTCGATGCCATTCTGGGCTTTAAATGCTTCTTTTCTTAAGGTCTTGACACAAAAAAAAAGTTTGAAAAACGTGCAACAACTCGTACACTACAAATCTAACAGTCTACTTAGCACGCACTTACAAATGCATGCTTGCAAGTACACACTTACAAACGCATGCTTGGCCAAGCATGCACTTACAAATGCATGCTTGGCAAGTACACACTTACAAACGCATGCTTGGCGCCGTATAACTCCATGCTAAGCATAGGCGTTTGTAAGTGTGTACTTGCCAAGCATGCATTTGTAAGTGCATGCTTGGCCAAGCATGCATTTGTAAGTGCGTGCTAAGTAGACAGTTAGGTTTGCAGTGTATGGAAGCAATCGCAGAAGTCAGTTTTGGGCCATTTTCAGGTGCATATTCATTTTTAATGTGGCTTTTCTCCTAAATGGGCACAATAATGTGGTAAAAACTCAATTTCGTGATAAATAAAGTTATTCTCTTCTTCGGGCTCCTTCGTGTACTCCATCTTGCTTAGGAATAAGGGGTGAGTCAGAGGGCAACTTAAACATATAAATCCCCAACCCTTTTACAAAAAACTTAGAGCAAAGCAGAGAGCTAGCCCTTACGTCCCACGTTGGACAGCATACTGGTGAAGGAGTACCAGGCGCGAAGCGCGTTGCCAGCGCTGCTCAGGTTGAGCGGTCCAAGCCCCTTGAAGCTCAGTGTGGCCGGCCGCTCGGCCAGCATCTCCAAGAGCAGCAGGGGGCGGCGCATGCCTGGGGTGTCGTCGTCGTCCACCTTCAATCAAAAAAATTTAATTCCGAATCAAATCTTATAGAAGATTTATCTCTACAAATCAAATTGAGTGTTACATATATTTTCGAGGGGATGACCAGTAAATACATGCACACCTGATCCAAATTATTTCCCCACTTACTCATTAAATTATGATTAATTGTGCAGACAATTCTGGATCCAGAAAGACGATAAAGTTCCGCTGCGATGGCCAAACTGCGACGAGCTTAGGTGGATTTAGGTTGTGTTCAGCTGGGTGATTATCGACATCGTTTTATTTTACTATTCAACACGTCGCTGTTCGCGTCTACCGGCCGTGGCTTGCGGCCAGCGGCCGTTACCGGCGACAACCGGCCTATACCGGCGGTGGAGTTGAATTTTTCATTATTGGTCTTTGAATCGAATCAGGTAAGAAATTGACGTATTGAGTTCGAATGAAACAGCGAGTTCGGACGTTTCTTTAATTAAGTGATTTTTTTTCCTGTCTGTCCGGCACAGTTTGAAATCGAATTTCTTCCCAAGATCAGAAAGTTTCGCGTAATTCGAGCTCGAACTGAGCAAATTTGACCGTGAATTAAATTGAGTCTTGCCTGACTCGTTTCGACTCGGCACCGAACTATTCGGACATTCCTACCTCGAAGGCAGCGTGGAACGCATTCTCCCGCACTGTCAGGCTCACGTCCGTGAGGCTCTGGCTGAGGATAGCCAGCGGCATGAACACCGCCAGGTTGATGAACGCCGCCGTGAACGTGAGTGTGCGCAAATCGCCGTGCAGCACCTGGACCACAGATTATTACAGTGCGCCAGAAGACCGAGGGCGCTCATAGAACAAAATTCACTGTACCCAATTTTTTCCCCACATATTTAGAACGCAAAAAAGCACGACACTAAAGGAACCATTCCTCTACCAACTAACTTGCAAAGTGCTCATCAAAGGGGAGGAGAAGCAGCACAGCATAAAATGCGTGATGCTGTCACTGTAAAGCTCTTCCACCTCCCGTGCTAGGGACAAAATCTGTTCGAAAATGGAGAAAATCGATGAAACTACATAGGCAAGTCGATTGAGCAGACCATTTAGGTATCGATTTCCAGTGTGGGGCGGCTCAGTGGGCCAGAAGGCCGATGGATGCGGTTAAAATCTCGGACGCGTTTCGAGCCCCAGAGTCGGTAAATGGGACTCAAACTAGCGTGTGACCCCTCCGACGGATTGACCTCCGAACGAGGAATTCATTGGTGGTCCGACGTTCCGTCTGAGTCCTGTCTAGCGACTCTGCAACTAGAAACGCGTCTAGTGTTTTGGCCGCCGGCGCCGGTTTTCTGGCCCACTGTGGGGCGCGCGAAAAACCTTCTGGTGCAGGACGATGGCACCTTCCACGTCCTGCCTGGTGCGCGACCTCTGCAGCCAGACGCTTAGCACGCCGTACTGGCCCATGAGGGACGTGACCATGACGCCGATGAGGCAGCCCGCCGCGTAGAAGCCCGTGCACCCCACGAGCATCAGCACCGCCTGCACCAAGCCCACGGCCCGCTCGGACTCCGCGGTGGTCGGGGACGGCCAGACGGCACAGTAAGTGCGTCCCGTGGCGAGCACGGTCAGCCACACAGAGCCGATCATGGCGCTGCCGAAGAAGGTCTGGCGAAGGCACACTCTCTCAAGAACACTAAAAACCTTACTGTCTACTCAGTACACGCTTACAATATGCTTAAAAGTAGTTCACATGGCACCGGCCGGTGACAGCCGAAAACGGCCGGTGACAGCTGAAAACGGCCAGAAAACGGCCGGCGACAGCCGAAAACGGCCACCGACAGCTGGAAACGGCCGGTGACAGCCGAGAACGGCATGTGACACCCGAAAGCAGCCGGTGACAGCCCAACAGCCGGTGACAGCCGAAAACCGCCAGGGACAGCCGAAAACGGCCGGTGGCAGCGAAAAAGGCCAGAGACAGCCGAAAACCGCTGATGACAGCTGAAAACGGCCGGCTCAATAAGAGCAAAATGTCACGAACCTGCAGGTTTGTCATTCGGCGGTGCATGCGGTGCGCATGCGTCATCACATTCTGCCAACAAAATCAATTTGAAGAAACCCTCAAGCAGCTTAAAAAGACAAAGTAGATGGTTACAATCTTCATTGCCGTGCCCGATAACTCATGTTACTACCCTCTAGAGTCAAAACTCAAGCCCTGAAGAGATTGTCACGACAATTTCGTACTTCTGTAGAAGTAAGGACTGTGACGGATCCAGAGGCGGACTCACTCAGCAACCAAAAGAGATATCTGATTGTGAGTTTATATTTGGCGATCCCAAACGGCAATACTTTGAAGTGTCACTGGCTCACGATTTATTTTGTGAACAAGTAATTTTACAAAATTAGTCAAACATACATTTAGACAAGACTACTGTTGCTTTAACTGAATACGTACTTAATGAGTAAAAAGTCAGTAACGGGCTCAGAGTGTGTCCTCAAAGAAAACTGCATGGAAATTTAGTGTGAACGCCTGATCAAAAATCACGCACCTCTAAAAGCTGAAATTCTGAAAACTTAATCTGATAATTGATGCCCTGAGTTCTGCAGAATGTCTGAATAAGTTTTCAGCTTTCACAGGTGCACAAATTTTGATCAGGTTTTTAGACGTTTCTGGCATTCTGACAAGATTTACACGAGTGGCACGTGATTTACAGTATGACCCTTGTTGGCGATACAATTGTATCCTCAAAAATAAACTCAAGTTTGGGATAAGAGCATGGCGGTTACCTGGATGACAGGGTCCTCTTCAGCACACTTCTGGATCTGTTTGGCGACGTCCTGGAGGCCCTTCAGAATGGCAAGGGTGCGGTCGCGTCGTCGGAAGAAGGGGATGTTGGCGCCAATGCACGAGTAGAAGCCGCAGGCCATGTTGGCGGGGTTCGACGCCTCCACCAGGTCAGCCGAGAGTAGCGCCGCCGTCCCAAACGAGGCTGCAGCTATCCCCACGAAGACTTGGGGCACCTACACTGGTACCATTAAAGTGTATCACTGAGCCACTCGCGAAGCGTGCAGTCTTTACGGCGTATTGCGCTTCCTGCTATCTAAATGCGGGAACATCAGAGCCCTGCCTCGAAGCGTATTTGTACGTAGGGCGTAAGGCCTTCAAGCGTAGCTGAAGACTACGACCCCCCTCCCCCCCCCCCAAAAAAAAAAAATAACGGGATCGGTAACCAATTCTTCTTTTGTCTAGTGCTATGATGCGATCTTTACCACACTGCAGACGAATATTGCAAAGACACGTTGTCGCAGTCCTCTCGGGCCGTCTCGCCGCAAAAGCCATATCCAAAAGCCAAGGTCTGTGATCATCGACATAGCACTGGCAAGGCCGACGACTCTCCGGTAATCTCCCAGCAGCGCTAAATGTGTAAACATGCCGTGTTAATGTCAGTGCTGGGACTCCAGACAAAGTCCGCACTGATTGAGTTGATCGGGATCTGGTCTCCCAGAGTACTCTCCCCGTTCCATCAGCAAATTGGCAAAGGAAGTCAACTCGAAGTTTAGGAACACAGTAGCAGATGTCACCTTGAAAAGGCTCTGCGGTGGTAAGAGGTGACCGTAGAAACTTAAGTGAAAACACACGTGCAGTGGAGCGGCAGGGCAGGCTGGAGTCGCAGGCGATCGGCCAGCGAGCGGCGCGGTTCTGTTCTGTAGTTCGCTGCTGCGTGCGGCCGCTGCTTAGTGTCCCACAGCCAACGGCCACGCCAGGGGCACGCTTGCTTCTCATGTCCAGACTGTGGTGATTAATTTTTCAATTTGCGACAAATTCTTCATTATGTGCGCTAAGTCATGATCCACAGCCAGACCTCCTCGAGAATATTAGGTGTGAAGTATTTCTGGGTGACCTTCAGCGCAGTACGGACCCCTCGGGCCCAACACTCTTATTTCACTTTTCCTTGTCATCACTCTTGCAAACTGCTCGCGATGCCGCCCGTCTGACTAATTCCTGGCCGTCTAAGGCGCCACTCCGAAGGCGTGTCAGCCGCAATGCCCCTCCCCTGGCGTGTTTGCGCGCACCATCTCGCACACGCGAGGCACTGCATTGGTTAATTCCGAGGAGACAACCACGTCCGATGTTTGGGGACACAAGATATCTCAAGACAAGCGAGGTTTGAAGGTACTTCTGAATCTAAGGCGAAACGATCTGGGCAAGGCGGCTGTGCAATTTTCTAACCTCAAAACTTTTTAACCTGGGTGAAATGAACTGTTTTACTGCACGTTTTTATGAACAACCTGACCTTAATCTATCCAACACTCAAAACACCTGGTAAAGTAGTCTCCAGCATTGTATTGCAAACTCTCTTACAAACTATTTTCTTCGTATTGCGAAGTATTACTTTGCAACTTGCAAAGAAAATACTTTGCAACGTTAAAAACCAATGCTTCGCAAACGTTGCAAACTTTTTTTCTTCGCAACTTATGAACTATTCCTTTGCAACACGCAGACAAAAGTTTGCAAGGGAGTTCGTAATACAAAGCCGGAGAATACTTCGTAATGCGAAGCACTTTTCTTTTGCAAGCCTTTGTAAACATCTTAAATGTCTGTTTTCCATCGAAACAAATTGATAAGCAGCTGGTCCTCCACGTAGTTTTTAGTTTTATTGATGTACTCTGTATGAAACATAAAACTCCACTCAATGCAGTTCTAGCCTTAGATAGCATAAATGGAAGTTATTTCGTGACTACCAATATTTCGTGAAATCGTATTTTTGCTTGGTGGGATGACGGGTCCGAAATTCGGTAACGATCATGACATTAATTCTCATAACGCCAACTCTGCGGCATTCTTCTGGCCAGCGCGGCAAAACAAAGTGGAGGTTGCCCCCGGCGCTGGAGTCCGCTGGGGTCCAGCCTGGTCTTGTCGCTGCCGGCCGGACTGGCGGGATTTCCCGGTAATCGGTAATGATAGCGCTGGAGCCCCGGGCCGTTTGTCCCGAATCGGCGCGTCCTCTCCCCGCCATGCCAGGCCCCGCCGCCCCGGGCCTTTTTGGGCGAGCCTTCGGGGCTTTCAGGGCCTTCAGGGCCTTTAGGGCCTTTAGGAAGAGGAACGGCGACAGCACCGCCACGCGCCGCCATGTCAGCGAGGAATTTACACGACGTGTCCGATGGCTTTGGTGCGCGTCGTAATGAGAAAATCGCATCGGGAAAGGGGAGAAAAGAGAAGGCTTTCCGAACAGAACAAAATGTAGCAGAAAGAACGATGAAAGAGCGGATAACTGTTTTCACTATGTTACATGCATTTAAGATCCGTTTTTATTTTTAAGTTTGCCGCCGATGATTGGGACTTCCCTTCGATGGATCCATCGAACGTCACTGGTACTACTCGCACTTCAGCGCTCGACGCAGTAGATGCTTGGAATAAAAGAAAACTTTCTTGAAAAAAAAAATACTGTGTAAAGGAGAATCAAAAAAACTATTTGAGAACCGGGTTGCGTTTGGCGCTTTTCGTTCTACTTTCCTTCCGGTTTTTGCATTCGCCACACGCGTGTGCTCCCCACCCCACCGTGGTGCGTCGATTTGGCGCTGCGCTCCCCTCGCGGTGTGAAGCAGGAAGAGGCTCCCTGGGTAACGTGGGGTCAAGCACTGCGTGAGTCGAGTTGACGAGCCACTGACTAGGGCTAAATTCGGCCGGGGCACAAGGTGAGCCCGCTCCTGCACTGACGAAAACAAGTTTCAGGGGAGAGAGAAGCGGGGGGGGGGGGGGGAGGAGGAGGAGAGCAGTGCGCCGCTCAGAAAGGAATCACGTTAAAAGGCTGAATAAATAAGCGGGACTTTTGCACAGTAGTGAGCGCGCCTGCAGCTGGGCTCCCCAAAAATAGGACTGCAGAAGGTAAACGGCTTGCGGAGGGAGACGGGAAATAAAGTGGGAGCGAGAGCTAGGTAAAGTGGCTTGCCAGTTAAGCCCTTGTCCCCCCCCCCTCCCCCAGCCCAATCCCCGTTTCGGTCCGGCCTATCCCCCAACTATCCACTACCTCCCCCTTCTCCTATTAAACTCGTCTCTCTAAAATGGGGGCGGGGGCGACGAGCTAAAACTCCCCCGTCAGCCGAAGGATCAGGAGCGTCCCCCTTCCCCCTCCCCCTTTCCGTGGACCGACTCTATCCCGGGGCTCTAGAAGCCCCCTTGCTCAGTGCTCAGCCGCGGCCTTCTTTATGTCCGGCAGACTCAGATGCAATATCTCAGAATCAAACTGAACGCCTCTCGGCCCCGCCCCGCCCCGCCCCGCCCCGCCCCCCCCCGCTGCTTGGCCACACCCCCGCCCCAGGGCCGCGTTGCCGCGTTCGGAGGCACGCGGCCGCGCCCCGTTCCAGAATCGCCGGTCAGAAAAAAAAACCCTCTCGCGCAATTCGGAGGCGGGCCATGTTGCCGTCGTCGGGTGGCAGCGACGCAAGGGCAGGCCAGGGCAGGCCCGGGCACGGGGAGGATCGTCGGGGATCGGAGCGCGACTCACAACTCTTGGCGGAGCACAAGAAGGTCTTTGTCCAGCGCGCTGCACGGGGATGGGCGGGGAGGTGGCGCCCCCCGGGGACGACGACGAAGGAGGACGACGCAGAGCGCCGCAGTGATTCACGTTACGGCGTGGCGGGACTTCAGGCCGCAGTCCGGGCCGCGGTTCGGCAAGGCTTCTTTGAGCCGCAATCCTGCAAAAGGACATGAGGGGCGCGAGAAAGAACGAGAGGATCGTCGAAAAAGGGTTTATTGACGACCAGGCACTAGTTGGGGTTGTCGTGGAGGCGCGCCGTCCCCAGCGGAGCCGTGTTGTGGTGGTGCAGCGGCCTGCCGCCGCCGTACAGCCCGTACGCGCCGACGCCCAGGCGGTAGGGCAGGTCCGCGTCCGTAACGCCGTCCGGGCGGTACCGAGCCAGGTACCCGAACGGAGGCCCGAAGCCTGGGTAGGCCGGGTAGCCGCAGACCTCGCTCAGCGGCGCGCACCGGCACGGCCCCTGCTGCCCCGCCAGTCCCGCAAGCCCCAGCTCTTGCAGCAGGCGCTCGCGGCGTCGCAGCCAGGCCGCCTCCCAGAAGGGCGCCGTGACGGACGGCCCGGGCGCCAGGCCGACCGGCGGAGGGAGAGGGTACCTGCACCAACAGTTTGAAAGCAAACACTGAGTATCAGGGAGGGCGGCAGACGGGCTCACCTGCAGCAGCCAAAGAATGCACCAGTGTAGAAAGGGTTGCCAGCCTCCAAGCCGGCCTCAGCCTGGGCTCAGCTTCTCGAGAGCGAAGCCATGATACTGCCGAGGTTGGAGACCCTTCCGCCAAGTTGCTACAAATTGCTCACCTGTAGCCGAACACCTCCACCTCGCTGTCCGGCTCGTTGATGGGGACGACGCGGGGGCCTCCGCCTCCAGCCCACGGCGTCGGTCGCGGCCCGGCTGGCGGTGGCGGCAGCGGTGGCGGCAGCGGCAGCGGCACGGCCGTAGGGCCGTCGGTGTCCCTGGCGGGCTGGTGTCTCGAGGCCCGCGTCGTCGCGCCCGCGCCGTCCCGCTGGGCGTCCCTGCCGCGGCGGCCGTCTCGGTGTTGAGGATCCCTCTCCGCGGCGACGGCCTCGTTGGGCCGGAAGTCGCCCGCCGACAAGGGTGCGGCGTATGACGGCGTCAGGGGCCCAGCCAACGAGGAGCCCGTCAACGAAGACGCCGTCAAGAGGCGGCCGTCCCCCGCGATGGGCCGCCAGCCACTCTGCGACACGGCGTGCACGGCATGCACCACGGCCAGGGCCTCGCTCCCCGACGCCTCCTGCTCCCCGGGCAGGGCCCTGTGGGAAGGCGGCATCACACAGGGCAGACAACAACGCGAAAGAAAACAAACTGAAAATAAAACCTTCTAACTCACCCGCCCGACGCGTTCCTCGATCCAGAAGCGGGGTTCGACAGTCCCTGGCACAGCGCGGCCGCACAGGCGGCCAGGACGACGGCGTACTCGTGCATGGTGCGCGGTCAGTCGCGAACTGACCTGGGGAAGAAGCACATCCCGGGGGACCGCTCCGGGGACAATGTTGGACGCGACCCACCCGCACTTCACTTTAACGCACTTCCACTTTCCGTTGCCCCTCCCTCTCTTACACAACCTGCGCTTTCATGCGGGGTGCGTCTGCAGACGTTTGCAGGAATCGAGACGCTGACACCCACGACATTCCCCCCCCCTTTTTTTCCTTGCCACGTCTCCCGCGACGCCAAGTTGTACATCAAAAAGGGTGCCGCCGTGTGCCTTTCGTTGGGCTGCGAACGTCCCTCGGCCAGACGACCAAACCACCGCAACTTTTGGCCGAGCCGTAAACCGTATTACGCCAACAGGGTTATCATTAGAGCCAGATGAACTACGGGCGAAAGCCTCTCCCCCCCCCCCTTTTGGGCGTGCCCATACGCTACAATAATAGCAAACTAATTGTTATGCTTGCATAGAGTCCATGCGAGAGAATTCCAGTTGCAGCTTTTACGTACGGAACATGCTGCACTGCTGCACCCACGGCAAAGCCTATGGCCGAGCAGCCGGCTCCAGGGCCTAATTGGTGGGAGGTGAAAATGAAAATCCAGTGCTCTTGTCCCGGCAGTAGTTTTTTTCACAGGTGTGCCTCAGGCCGGGCGTCTGATGCTCGCTGCTGTCGCTTTCATTGGGGGCCATGCGGGGCTGTACCGCCGTACTGCCGTCCACCGCACTCTCGCTGGAACACGGCGCTTCCCGCCGCCGCTTCCGGCGAGGCGCTGTCGCCGTGCGTGCCGTGCGCGTCCTGGAGCCCTGGAGTCCTGGAGGAAGGCGGTGGGGCAACGGGGTGTGTGCATAGTGGCCGTACAACGGGGGGGCACTCCACGGTGTGTGTGTGTGTGTGTGTGTGTGTGCCGTTGGCAAATACCACTGATGACGATGTGTGTGCCAGAAGGGGGAAGAAACGCCATAATTTTTTCGACTTGTGTGAGCAGTCGTAGGTGCAGGCCGCCCGGTACGCACTCGCACCGTCCGATCCACTAGAATACCGAAAACACCGCCAGCGGCAAAAATAAAGTGAGTGCAAAGCGGTCTCAACTTCTCTTTCTTTTCTCCCCGCGACTTTTTGTTTGGGGCGTGGATCATCACCAGCAGAGCGGCGGGCATAAGTGAATTAGACGTCGCTTTAATAACTGGCGGCAGCTGTTTGCGTGCGCATTCGCCTGCACCTGCATAGTGCTGCTGATGGTATCGTCCAGGTTGGACAAGCAAAGCGAAGCCAAGCGAGGCAAAGCGCGGCGTGTCGAAGCAAAACGAGCGCTATTTTAAGAGCGTGCATCTTTCCTGCTTTTCTTTTTCGTTTTCTTTTCGGTCGCGTCGTGAGCTCCGCTCGCCGCCGCCGCTGCACACTTAGCGCCCTCCCGTAAGAGATGCGCAAGCCGAGCCGATCCGGCCCTGGTTCGTTGGGGCCTGGGCTCGGGAACCCAAAACGCCTGTGTGAGGCTAGGTATGAAAAAAGTAGCGCCCGAAAGCAGACGCCCGCGTTGCCGACACGCGTTTTTTACAAAGACGCCAAACAAATTTAATTTGCTGGTGAAGACGTGCAAATAACGTCAAATGTTAAAATCAAATTTATTTTCTCCGAGAAACGTGCCGCGTAAACAACAATAACTGCAGCTCAGACGGCGGAAACTTTGGGAGTTGAGGTTATTGGTGCACACTGTTGACTTGCGAAGGTTCCTGGCCTTTTTTTCGATCCAAGAGTGCACTGAAACGGAAATAAATTACTTTAGCTCCTGACTGGCCCGGGGTCGTCCACCCGCTTTTTTCCCCGACAAGTTTTAATTGGGCCCCAGCACCGCGACAAAAAAGACCGACTATCTTTTCATACCCTGCCTCGCGCAGGTGCCCAACTCCCCAGCGACCACCAAAGCTCGAGCTTGCCACCTTACAGGAGGGTCGCTATGCCACTGGCTCCGCGGCGTTTCGTCGATCTGTCTCTCTCGCACCCATGCGGGACGGTGCGATCACGGAACGACTCTCTCGGAATCGTTCGGCTATGCATTACCTCGTAAAAGGCGCAGAGCCTATACGCGCTGCTAGTTTCCGTGCTGATTTTTTCGTGGCAACACATCTCATAACTTTCCTCCGTTCCTTTTCGTGCATTGCCTTGTATACGCAGATTCAACTTTCAGTTTCAGAGTTTGCGCACTTAAATGCAGACCCTCTAGGGCAGCGGTTCCCAACCTTGGGGTCGAAAAAATTTCGAAGGGTCGCGGCGAGGTGGTTGGGGTCCCCGGGGCCCTGTTTCCCGGCTGGCAGAATTGTTCAAAACGGTCGAAAATCCCTTTGAAAACTCGTGTTTTAGGCCGACTTTAAGCAGCAACTGCGTCTGATCCGAGGCGGTATTTCGTCCTCCCTCAGCGGGCATTTGGTCTTTGGACCTTCCTTTAGCATGCCTTTGTTACGGAGTGCGATTATCGGCCTTAGTTTGGGAGCAGTATTGTCTCAAAGTTGATGAAAACAGTATAAAATGCCTTTGCATGCCATTTTGATCCACTTTGAGACAATACTGCTCCCAAACTAAGGCCGATTCGCACTCCGTAACAAAGGCATGTCTAAAGGAGTCCGAAGCCAATGCCCGTTGAGGGGCGAATACGCCTGGTGACGCAAGTCTTCAAAGTCGAGCCCAAAACACGTTTTTCAAAGCATTTGCATGGCCGTTTTGATCACTTTGGCAATACTGCTCCCAAACTAAGGCAGATAATCACACTCCGTAACAAAGGCATGCTAAAGGAAGGTCCAAAGACCAAATGCCCGTTGAGGGAGGACGAAATACCGCCTCGGATCAGACGCAGTGGCTGCTTAAAATCGGCCCACAACACGATTTTTCAAAGACATTTGTGGCCGTTTTGATCAACTTTGCGGCAATACTGCTCCCAAACTAAGGTGGATTATCTCACTTTGTATCAAAGGCATGCTAAAGGAGGGGTCGCGTGGGGTCGCGAAATTCTTCCTGGGGGTCGTGGAAATTTTTTGTATCAAATTTGGGGTCGCGAACCGAAAAAGGTGGGGAACCGCTGCTCTAGGGCATGCGTCGATAAAACATTTGATTTATTTGAGTCCTTGACGCAGAAAAAGCTGAAACAAAGAATGTAGTTGGCTCAGAAATCCCATTGCAATGCAACCATGGCATGGATTCTTCCTCTGCGGGGCTGCTGGTGTGAATACCCCGCGCAGCGCGCAGGCCGACTTCCCCCTGCCGGCGATACTCCGCGCGCCGCGAGACCTTCCAACGCGGTGTATCTCCGCGTTGGCGACGCGACTCGCGTGGCTCGCGTGTTGCGTTCATACTCCTCGCGGTGCAGCATGGGGCAGCAGCGTGGGGTCGGAAGGACAGTTTAGTTGCGCTGTCCTGACATTGCCGGCAAATTACGCGGAGCGGATCACTGCCGCGAAGCCGCGTCCCGCTCAGCCCCATGACCACCAGCAGCCAGGCCGGAAACACCGACCCCCTTCTCTCCCCCCCCCCTCTCTCTCTCTATGGCACGAAGTACCGCCGGGCCTGTTCTTCTTGATGGTGCGTATAAACGAAAGCCCCTTGAAAATCCGACGCACACAAACCACAGGACACTCCCGTGGGAACTGATGGAACTTTTCCATCACGTCCTTGGCGCTGTCCAGCTGGTGGTGTGTCATTGAGGCCGCCGTCTAAGCCTCAGCCAGCTGCTGACTAAAATGCTAAAACCCTCAACGCGTCTGGGCGGCCAAGGCTTTTGGCCCTCCTCGCGGCGGTACCCCCTCCCCTCTGCTCCGCGGCTCCGCGGGGCAGGGCCGGCAGGGCGCCGGGCCGGGGGGCGCCGCGCGGGGCGTCGTGGCCGTCGCGGCCGTCGCGGCTTCGGCCGCATGGCGCTCGGTCGCCGACATTCAGTCCACGCCGCGCCGGGCCGAGGGACTTACCGGCCGAGAAGCCGGCGCGCGCGCGTGTGTGTGTGTGTGTCTGGGTGCGTGCGTGTGCGTGCGCGAGCCCCGTGCGAGGCGCTGCGCGTGTGTGTGTGTGTCTGTTGGAGGAGTGCCAGCAGCAGGTTCGACGCCGTGGATGTGTCCTCACACCGACTTGGAGGTATAACGCCACCAGTGCACCACCGGCAACATCATCGAGTGCACGCTCTTGCTGGTCCGTCCGATCGCTCGCCTTGCTGTCCGGCCGGGCTCGCTGTCAGGCAGGGCCCACTCCACCACGACGCGGGCATGCTGATGAGGCAACCGGCCTACGCAGCCTTGAACTTGGGGACACGTGACAGGCCGCGGGAAGGGAACGCACTATTTTCTAATCTCGACAAACTTTTTGTCGGCCAGCGTGTCGCCGCTGCGCTGTATCGTCCAAACGGACGGCCTGGACCGGCGATGCCGCCAATCGGACGGACTGCTGACCTTCGATCGTTCGGGAGACAATGATTGAGCGGGCCGCGAATAGCCGGCCAGAGAGTCACTTTCGTCGCTCTCTCTCGCACCTCGGCGGGGCGCCCCATGAGTGCGAGAGAGACAGAGCGCAGCGAAACTGGCTATTTCGCCTTGGCCGCCACTGGTAGAGAAAAGTACAGATAAAGTACGGAACGCGTGTGGCCCACGAACTTGTCAATGACTTCGCTGGACCGTCCGTTCGTACTTTGCCAACTACGGAGGTTGGCACAGCATAAAAGCAGTCTCGGAACCACGGCGTTCGCGGCCGCGCTCCACGCCCACCTTTTCGGCGGGTCGTCGTTCTGCCGGCCTCGCAAAATCGTCCGATCGTCGCCGTTTTCTGGACGCGGGCTGTGCTGTTTTCATAGGAACTGCACCGTCGGCGGGCACGCTTGGCGGCACACGCTGCGTTGCGTACCGCAGCACCGCGCAGCGCCGCGCAGCGCACGTTGGCAACAATGTCATCCCGAAGGCCACTGACCGATCCGAAGCGAGCGATCCTAGCATCCCAGCGAATATCAAGGCCCGGGGCGACATCACGAGCCGCGCCGGAAAATGGTCACTGTCGCTCACTCCCAAAATGTTGAACCCTTGCCTGAGGAAAGACTCATTTTTCGACCGGTTCTGTTGTATCACTCCACTCGGTAAACAAATTGAGAACGAGCACTCATCTCTGACGGAAAATTTCTATAGAAATAGTTTTTTTGCTTTTACCAGGCAACTATTTTTAGTGGTACTGCGCAAGTATTCGTCAAATTTCGATCCTGAAATGGACCACTTTAATGTTGAAAACGGCGCGGTGCGTCGAAGTCACCCCGCTGGCCCAGTGCTGGCCCCGGCTGGCCCAGTGCCGGGTGCGCGGCGCGAACTCTGTGCGGTAATCGATGCGACTGGCGTAGACTGGCGGGGCGCGCCGTACCAGCCGCCACCCCGGGGCTGGAGCGGCTGGAGCGGGCAGCAGGCGGAAGGGGCACTTGGCCTTCCCAGTGACCCGGGTTCGAGTCCCGGGTTCGAGTCCCGGGTTCGAGTCCCGGCCTAGTGCTGTCAGACTGCCGCCTTTTGCCCTTTTTAGCTTCTCAAGGCAGGTCTCTGTCGACAGGGATGTGCAACTCGGCGCAGTGGTGGGTGGCCTTCAAGGGCGGCGACCTGCCCCCCGGCCGGCTCTGGTCGCTGCTGCTGGTGCTGGGCGCGCACTACTCCTTCGTCGCCTTCAACCATGCCATGTTCGTGTTCCAAGCGTTCACGCCCAAAGTCGCCTGCCAGGTAAGAGCGAGGGTGTGCGGTAACGCTCAGATTGGCCCTTCTCTTCGACTGCCCATTTCCCCCATTGCCCTGTCGCAGGAGGAAGTGTCTAGCGGCACGTTCGTGCTGTCTTGGGACTGCCAGGCCAACTGCTCGGGCCGCTACGTGTTCCCCGGCTGGCAGGACGACAGCACTATCGTCACGGAGGTGAGACCACCAGCCCTCAGCCTCGGCCCGCGGGTTCGAATCCCGGCGTCATCGCTGTCCCTCTTGCCTGCAGTGGTCGCTGGTATGCTCGCGCGCGGCGCTGCGGCCCCTGATGGCCACGCTGTACTTCCTGGGCGTGGCGGTGGGCGCGCTGTCCTGCGGGCTGCTGGCCGACCGCCTGGGCCGGCGTGCCGTCATGCTGGGCTGCCTGCTCGGCCAGGCCGTCCTCGGCGTCGCCGTGTCCTTCGCGCCCAACCTGGTGGCCTTCGCCGTGCTGCGGACCCTCCACGGCGTCTTCGTGCAGGTCAGTGTTCGGGGCGGCACAGTGGATTTGCCAGAAGACCGGTGGAGGCGGCCAAACTTCAATGCTCTCCTAACGAGGAATCCATTGGTGGGGTCATACGTTCGGTTCGAGTCCCGTTTCGCGACTCTGGAGCTCAAAACGCGTCTTGAATTTTATCCGCCCCACCGGTCTTCTGGCTCACTGCGGCGGGCAAAGGAAGGAGCAAAGGAACAACTTGAAGGCAGTCTTTGTTTACGGTGAAGAGAAACAACGCCTGTGGATAGGCAGCCCTTTCGTTTGGACGTTGACAAAAGATTCCCGCGATGCGCCACTGTCGAAAGGGGTGCCAACTGCAGTCAGAAGAAATCGATGTCTAGTGGGCAGGCTGAGGTTGGCAGCCCCTTCGACACTGGCATCGTGGTGGCAGGCTTCTCCACTCTGCGGCAGCTCACGGCTCCTTGGCGTGCTTGGCGAAGGCCTTGACGCCCTCGAACACGTGCCGCACCGTCTTGGCGATCTTGTCCGTGCCGATGTCGAAGCCGTTGGGGCCGCCGCCAGGCAGCTCCAGGCAGTACACGGCCTCGACGCCGGCCTCGCCCTTGGCCCAGTCGTCGCTGCCCCCGGCGGCCGGGTCTGCGGGAAGGGCAAGGACAGCGTTAGCGGCATGGCGGGGCCGTCCGGCGTGCTTCGACTCACGCGCACACTCACACAGCAGCGCGGGCGGCGAGCCCACGCGGTACCGCTTGGAGCCGGCCGCCACCATGGCCAGGTTCGCCTCCTCCCCGATGGCGCGCTGCAAACAAACACCAAAAGTTACGCGAGGCAGTGAGGCGACGGACTTCGACATTCGTCACTCACGAGTCGGTCCGCGTCCGCGGGGAGCTCGTCGGTGAAGCCCCAGGGGTGGAGGATGAACTGTCGGGGAGCACTCGCATTATGTACCAACAGACTCTGCCTCCAAACCATCATCATCCCCTCTACTGACCCGTCCGTAGCTGTGGAGCGACAGGTACATCTTGATGGCCTTGTCCTTGTTCTTCTCGAGGACGAAGTTCCGGAAATGCTGCGTCTCCAGTTCGGAGAAGGCGCGAGGCCCCGCGAAGGTGATGTCGCAGGGGGCGTGGCTGGCGCCGTTCTCTGCCGGAAGCAAAATGGAACAAGAACGCTGCCTGCTGGGTCCGTGCTCGAATGCCTTGTCTATCTCTCCTCACCCGCCCAGTGAAAGCCGAAGTTCCTGTTGAGGTCCACGCCGCGGCACCAGGGGTCGCTGGCGTTGCTGCGGTTCTTGCGCCAAAACCGGTTCTGAAAAAGAGCTTCCAGGTGAAAACAAAGTCCAAGTCATCTATGGATAGACTTTGCCGAACCCCCTAATACAATCATTTCTGCCACTTGTGCCGTGAAAGTGGATGCCACGAGCAAAGTGAGAGAGAAGCTCACGTTGGTGTGCGAGTACTCGTAGCCGTCCGGGTTGAGCAGGGGGAAGATGTACCAGTCCAGGCCGTCCAGCAGGTGGCGCTGGCGCTCGTCCTCCACCAGCTGGTGCACCACGAACAGGGCGGTGGCGGGGCCGATCCACTCGCGCGCGTGGAAGCCGGCGTCGATGAGGATGGCGGGCCGCTTGGAGGCGGCCGAGGCCGAGGCCGCGCCGCGCGACACCAGCACGCCGGTCAGCTCGCGGCCCTCGTGCGTGCGGCCCAGGGACTGCAGCGCCACCACGTCGGGGTGCTCGGCCGCCAGGCGCCGCAGGTACCGCTCCACCTGCGGCAGGGCGGATAGGGCGGCGGCTGCAGCTAGAGAGCAACTCGGCGGCGCTCAATTGATCTAAACACCCGCGGCTCACTCTCTATGTCAATCTATGTCACTATAAAGAAAATTTCAGCGAAAGAGGGCACCCCGGCGAACCGGCCCTCTTCCCCGCTGGCTTGGTGAGCCAGTGGTTCCCCCATCTCATCACAGGAGCAACCTCAGAGTTAAACCGCAGTGGCCCCGTCATTGGTCACGTCATCTGTGATGTGGAGGAGTCCTCTCATAGTAGGCCAGGCTGCCACCTTTCCCAGTAGTCGGGTTTCGTTCCCGGCCCCCTTCCCACTCAGGGGCCATGCTACTGGTACTCAGGAGTCTGCGTCACCCTGCCCAGCAGCGAAACCACTGGGCTATGAGAGGCACACTGTCCGCCGCCCGATTTTGTATACTTGAACCGCCTTCTTGCGATGCAAGCTTGGTCAAAATATTCTTTACGGTGCTGGGTATCGAACCCCGGACCCCGCAGTCGGGACCCGACGCCTCTGCGCTCTCGGCCACCACGGCCCATATGGGTGACGGTGTGCGAAGGGGAGCATTTGAAGCCGCTGGTCCGAACCGTATAGTCAGACAAAAAGAGCGGAAAGCTAGTATTCGATCGCTCGATCCGAGTATAGGATTCAGAGATCTCAACACCTTCGGCCACCGTGGCTCACCGGGTGAGCCGAGTGGCGCAACGGGTTCAAACCGCATTGGGAAAGCCACTCCTAAAATGTAAAGAATTGCTGGGAGTCGAACCCTAGCCCCCGCGCGTGATCATGATTTCCTCGGGGTGCCACAGTGTGAAGCCAGAAGTGGGACTTACGACATAACTTGCTGCAACAGCGGCGGCTGAGCGCGCAGAGGCGTTGACCCGCAGCTTCAGGGGCGGGGGTTCGACTCCCTGCAATCCTTTACATTTTAGGAGTGGCTTTCCCGGTGCGGTTTGGACCCGTTGCGCCACTCGGTTCACCCGGCGAGCCTCGGTGGCCGAAGGTGTTGAGATCTCTGAATCCTGTACTCGGATCGAGCGATCGAATACTACCTGCCCGCTCTTTTTGTCTGACTATACGGTTCGGACCAGCGGCTTCAAATGCTCCCCTTCGCACACCGTCACCCATATGGGCCGTGGTGGCCGAGAGCGCAGAGGCGTCGGGTCCCGACTGCGGGGTCCGGGGTTCGATACCCAGCACCGTAAAGAATATTTTGACCAAGCTTGCATCGCAAGAAGGCGGTTCAAGTATACAAAATCGGGCTGTGGACAGTGTGCCTCTCATAGCCCAGTGGTTTCGCTGCTGGGCAGGGTGACGCAGACTCCTGAGTACCAGTAGCATGGCCCCTGAGTGGGAAGGGGGCCGGGAACGAAACCCGACTACTGGGAAAGGTGGCAGCCTGGCCTACTATGAGAGGACTCCTCCACATCACAGATGACGTGACCAATGACGGGGCCACTGCGGTTTAACTCTGAGGTTGCTCCTGTGATGAGATGGGGGAACCACTGGTCCACCAAGCCAGCGGGGAAGAGGGCCGGTTCGCCGGGGTGCCCTCTTTCGCTGAAATTTTCTTTATAGTGTTCATTTTACTTCTGTTAGGGTGGCGGCCTCGCCGCGGCGGGGTGGCCGACGGCGGCAGACCTACCTCCTCGTGTCGCATAAACCGCTGGTCCGTGAACTCGCCCTCCGACGTCACGTCGCGGGCCTCGGCGTTCATGCGGGCCGCCTCGTCGTCCAGGACTCTGGGGAAAAAGTGCCGAGATGGGACGATGGTGGCGCCGATTGGCCGGACGCTACAAAACACCACTCAGGCGAGCCTGGCTCCGCGCTCCGCCACTGGCTGGGTCTACTCACCGCTGCACGTCGGGCCACTGCACCCTGTGCGGCACGCGGGTCGTGTTGAGCAGGAGCAGGACGTCCTCCGCGGCGTGTGGCGCCACCAGGAGGGCGGCGCGGTCGTCCGAGTCCATGCCCAGCAGGTCCACGCCCAGGTCGCGGCGCCCCGTCGCCAGGCTGCGCACTACGGCCAGCTGGTGGGGCTCGGACACGGCCGCGGACACCAAGCGGTACCTGCAGTCCGAGGACGCCGTCAAGTGCGAGCTCAAAGGCAGAAAGCGCGGCCACCACGCACTCACCCCTGGTAGGACTCGGGGTCCGCGGCCTGCACCAGGGCCACGGCCAGGGCCACGGCCAGCACCACCAGCTCAGCGCAGTGCTGCATCTTGACTGGAGGCCTGGAGCGGCCGGCCGCTGCACCTCCCCGATAGCGCCAGACTGCTTAGTGTTATCACTGGCCGGCGGGCCGTTCGCTGCTGGACCGCCACGCTATCACCCCCGCGACACGCCGACACGCCGTGCCCCAGAGACCACCCCGCGGCCCGCGTTGGCACGTCGCTGGGGCGTGGGGTATCGCCGCGGCAATGCGTGCTACTCAGTGCGTCACCTCTGCGCCATGTGTTGCAGGGCCTGCAGGGCAGCACGTTCACGCTGCTGCTGGAGCTGTTCCCCGGCCGCCTGCGCACCGTCGTGGGCGTGGCGCTGGAGATCTACTGGGCCCTGGGGCTGGCCGTGCTGGCCGGGCTGGCCTACGTGCTGCCGCACTGGAGGGACCTGCAGCTCGCCGTGTCGGCGCCCACCATCGTCACGCTGCTCATGGCCCCCTGGATCCCGGAGTCCCGCCTCTGGCTCGCCTCCAGGTAAGGCCAAGGTCGCTGGGCCGTGGTCGTGGCCCATGAGGTTGACCTCCCTGACGTCCTCCTCGCTGCTGCAGGGGCCACACGCCACCCTTCCGTCGTGGTCTCCCCGGCCACGGCAGTTACCGGGACAAGAAGCACGAGGAGGGTGACGCCAGCCACGCGGTGGACGTGAGTCCCAAGCTGGCCGTCAAGGACACCGCCAAGGACGACGCTAAGGACGGCGCCGAGGACGACGTCAAACAGCTCGTCGTGTGCGAGCCCGTCGCCGGCGCCACCGCCAAGGACTTGGTCACCAGGAGCGGCCTTCTCCTGTACACTCTTTGCATGAATGCGGTGTGGTGAGTACAGACGGCGAGATAAACACCAAGATAAACAGCACGGCATGGCGTTCAGTTTGCGAATTTCCTCTTCCTCTTCCAGGTTCACGGTGCCGCTGTCGTACTACGTGACGACCTTCGGCATGCCCTCGCTGACCGGAGACCGCTTCGCCAACTTCGCGGTGGGCGCGGCGCTGGAGGTGGTGGCGTACTGCCTCACCTTCGTGGCCCTCTCGCGGTTCGGCCGCAGGGCTCCGCTCAGCAGCGTGCTGGCGTCGTCCGCCGTGGCGTGCTTCGCCGTGGCCTTCATCCTGGTGGGCTCGGCCGACGACGGCGGCGTGGCCGCGCTGGTGCTGGTGCTGGGCTGCAAGTCGGCGCTCGTCAGCGCCTTCTGCACCATGTTCCTGTACACCGGCGAGCTGTACCCCACCGCCATCCGGTCCGCGGCCCTGGGGCTGTGCGGCTTCGTCGGCCGCGTAGGCAACCTGCTGTCCCCGCAGGTGGTGCACCTCGGCGCCGACGGCCGGAAGTGGGCGCCCTTCGTGTTCATCGGCGGCCTGCTGCTGGCCACCGCCATGTGCACCATGCTGCTGCCGGAGACCCTGGGCCGCGAGCTGCCGGCCACCCTGGAGGACGCGCGCGCGTTGCGGCGGAAGAAGCGACGTGCCTCCACGTCAGCGACCTCGGGCCCCGAGGAGCAGCCCCTCAACGCCAACGGGGTGGTGAGTGACGCCTGGCCGCCAGGCTGCTCCCAGCGCTGCCTACAAGGCCACCACACTAACCGAACCTTTCGCTTCACAGTTGAACATGGAAGACTACAAGGTGCCGGAGTGGAAGTCCGACATCCCCCAACTGGACCCCGCCAAGGTGCAGACTGCCAAGAAGAGAGGCTCTATGTCCGCGCTGGAGCTCGGCCAGGACATCCTGCAGGAGCTCAACAGGACACCGTGCGCGGAGAGGGCGGAGCGGGCGGCCAAGGCCCGCTCCATGTTCCTGGAGACCAACCTGGACGACCTCTCAGAGGGCCAGCCGCAGTACAAAAGCGCCGTGGCGTCCGCTGTCTGAACATCAGTATTTTGAGAAAGCTTGGCGTGGTCTATGAGACTGAATCAGACGTATTTTGTTTTTTGCTAATTGGCAGTTTAGTATTGTGCGAGTGGTGGAAACGGAGAGTCATCGGTCAATTCTATGTCTGGTGACGAATCGTGTGTATTTTGTCAGAAAGAAATCGTTATTTATTTTTCATAAATCTTAAAAATAAAAGACAATGTCGTTTTTCTAATGTTTAGTCGATTTTTTGGCTGCCCGGGACACATTTGGGGCTCGAGCAAAAAGCAGATTTGCTCGAGCCCCAAATGTGTCACGGGTGTTGACGTGTATGCTGCCCGAGCTTTCAGTTGATGAACGGCCTTATGCAGGAGATGGACGAGGACGAGGACGGGGCCGACGGCGTGGGTGTGGCGGCGGCCCGGCCCAGCGTCGTGGGTGCACTGAGCCACTCGTCCGGCGGCGGCCAAGTCAGCCTGCCGTGCCGGCGGAACCGCGGGTTCGGCGGCTCCGAGTCTACCGGTGGATCGGCGACCTCGGCGACCTCTGCGACTTCAGCGTCCTCGTCCTCGTCCTCGGAGACGGCCCTCATCTCCGCCAGGGCGATCTCCACGCCGCGCCTCGCCTGGCGGCCCGCGTGGCGCGCGCACCGCCTGGAGGCCACCCAGCACGCGCTGCTGGAGAGGCACTGGCAGGGGCGCAGGCAGCGGCGTAGCCAGGGCCGGTCGGCCGCGGGCCCTGCGGGGTCGGCCTCGCCGGCCTCGCAGCGGCAGGTGCAGCCCTCCAGCCGCTTGGCCGCCAGTTCGCTCCACAGCGCCAGCGCTGCGAACGCGTGCAGCGTGCAGTGCATCGACCGAGAGCTATCTATCAACACGCACGGCTGGCGCGGGCAGAGATTCGACCGGCTGCTTTCCATGCACGATGCGTCGCGTTAACCGGGAAGTTACTGTCCACGATGGACTGCCCATCATATGTGACCCAGGGAGTCCTAATGAAAACATGTCCACAAAATGAACGATTTTTGTCAGAATTTGTTCCAATTTTACTACTTTTTTTTCTCCTTGGGTCAGTTTTGATTCCCTTCGCCCTCCGCGGGCTACAGTCTGTTCCCAGTGCATCACCAACAACGCTGTATGCGCCAAAGCAGCCGGTCTGCCGCAGCCCCCAGCCTGCACCGCCCACTGACCGGCAAACGCGTAGCCGGCGAGCAGCGCGTAGAACGCGCCCTGCAGCATCTTGATGGAGATGGGCTTGAGCTTCTCCTCGGTGCTGCTCGAGCTGCGCCCCTTCCTGCTCTCCGTCTCCGAGCCCTCGGCGGGGCCCTCCGCTCCGTCCAGGGCCGGCGCCGGTACAGGCGTCGTGGTGGGCGCGGGCGTCGTCGTGGTGTCCGTCGCGGCCGTGGGGCCCTGGGTGACGATTGACGTACACGTTAGTGGCCCTCGCGTGCCGTGGACAAAGGCCGGCTCGGCGATACCCCCCGTGGCGGCCCGGGTGAGCTAGCTACGCGCGGAGTAGCGACGGCGCCCCCAGAAACGCCTGCGAAGTTGAGGGTAGGCCGCCAGCCCCGGCAGGCTGTTCGGCGGGCTTGCCTACATCACAGGCGTTTCGAGGACACCGCCGCTCTACCTCATCCATGTACTCGTCCTCGTAGTCCGCCTCGTCCTCCCCTGAGCGGCCCGGCCCCGGGTAGTCGTAGTACTCCTCCTCGTCCTCCTCCACGTCGTCGGCGCGTCCACCCGAGCCGCTGCCGTCGCCGAGCTCGCCGCCGCCCTTCTCCGCCACGCCCTTCTTCGGCGTCCTGTCCGGCAGCGTGGGGTCCGGGTCGTGCAGCCTGTCGCCCAGCTTTTCGTACTCCTCCTCCGTCATCTTGGTCAGGATTCCCGCCTCGAAGAGCTGCATGAGTCTGCATTGGATGACCGTTAGCCCGTCATCCAGCTGGAGGACACTCATCGGCCGACCGCCGCGGTTCGTTCACCCACATGTTGTTGACGCTCGCGATGTAGGGGCAGCCGACCTGCAGCGCGATGGCCGAATAGCGCGTGAACAGCTTCTCGCTGAGGTGGAAGCGGTGAGCGCCGAAGCGCCTCGTGTCGAAGTAGAGCGTCTCCCTGCCGCCCAGCATGGCCAGGTTGGGCTCGCTGCCGACGCGCACCATGCCGTCCTCGCCGCTCTCGACGCGGCTGTCCTCGCGCTGCCGCCGCATCAGCCGCCACAGCCGCTCGTACACCCCCGTGCCATTCTGGAAGCCGCAGAGGGAGACGTCGAGCCGCGAGCCACCCCGACCTCGAACCCCAACCCCGACCCGCGCGGAGGCATTACGACGGCGACGGCAGTAAAGCTGGCATTTCATCGTGGCGTGCGGCACGCGCGGCCGCCCCGCCGACGTGTCAATGCCCCGCGGGCTGCCTCCGAGCACCGTCGCTCTGTCTCTCTCGCTCTGCAGGGGCGTTCCGTGGGGTGCGAGGGAGACAGAACGACGCAGCCCCCCGCATGGAATCGCCGTTATGATCTAATAGGGCGCCCTGGCGTGTCTAGCCCCGCCGCTCGCCGCTCGCTGCCCACGTTCCGAGGGGCGATTGCCGGTTCCGGTTCGTCGACCAACGGGCAGCATCGCGATGAGCTCCCCGAGACTGTTGACTTGGCCGGAGGGCGGCTCACCTCCAGGATGTTGTACGAGGAGGAGTGTTTCTCCACCAGCAGCTGGTAGCCCCTCGTCTGCATGGCGTCCGCCAGCTGCTCCAGGTTGCTGATGGGCCGCTCTGGAGGCACAGTCAGTCTCCCCTCAGGCAGGGCTGCGGCCGGGACTGCCAACCCCAAGGCAGAGTGATTCCACACATCGCTGCCTTCGCTCTGTCTCTCTCGCACTCTTTGGGGCTGAACGCTTCGGTGCGAGAGAGACAGAGCGACGGAGGGCTTTGTGAAATCAGTCTACTGGTGCATTTCCCGTAGGCGCAGTCCCGGGCGCAGCCCTGCGCGTACACCAGGGTCCGAGAGTCTGGCTGTCGAACGTCGCGGCGCTGACCTCTGCCCGGCCGGGCCAGCATGGAGGTCAAGTTGGCCGAGTACATGTCCCCGATGACGTAGGTGGCGGCGAAGGAGAGCAGGATGGTGAGCAGGCGCACGCGGAGGCCGTCCTCGGGGCCGCGGACGCCTGGGGGATGACCCGGGAAAGTTTGAATCGCGCGCTGTCGCGGGGACTTGAACCCGCGTCCTCGTTTCGCCCTCCACGCCGGTTCCGGTTCCGGCCGGCACTCACTCTGCTTGAAGAAGAGCGCGATGCTGAACCAGACGGCGGTCCAGAAGAGCTTCTTATCGGAGACAGTCCGGCGGCCCCGGCGCGCCGCCCACGCCCTGCCGCGCCACAGGCGGGGCGCCTCGAGCACGCCGAACAGCATGGGCCCCGACAGCAGCACCGTCAGCACCAGCACGGGCCACACCTCGGACTGGAAGGGCCGCACTAGCGCCAGCGCCTCGTTCAGCCTGCTGGGGGTCTTGGTGACGAAGGCCCCCGAGTCGGCCAGCGTCAGGAAGGAGAACTCGACGGCCTGGCTGCGCTCGTACGTGATAGTGATGTCCCCCAAGGCTAGGTCCGCCTTCTGCAAGCAACCGTGTTTGCAGGCTTGCTGGAAAATGGGTCCTGTTCACTCATTCAGAAACTCGTTTGCGTCTCTGTCCCTCTCGCATCCACGCGGAACACCCCATGAGTGCAAGAGAGACGGCGACGAAAACGACTCTCTGCATTGGCGGGGAGTGGAAAGGTACCCGCTCGCTGACGAGGCCCAGGATTCCGGGGAAGGTCTTGTTGCCCAGCGTCTCCACGAAGGCCGAGCCCTGGCTGCGCTCCGGCGGGTCGAAGTACTGGAACCTGCAAGGGGTGCGGGGCGCGCCGTGGGCGGTGAGGAGCCGAAGCAGTGCGAAGCAGCCAACGTATCCTGCACCCACAGCGCCGCAGCGTAACCCACTTGAAGTGCAGCTTCTCCGCCAGCAGCTGCAGCAGCTGGTGGTCGCGCCCGCCCTCCACCAGGAACGTCTTGTTGGTGTAGGTCACGAAGTTCCACGGCGGCTTCTGCAAGTGGCGTGGAACACGCTTTGAGTGTGGGCGGTGGCGGTAGCAGCGGGGCCTCGTTACGAGGGCCGCGTAGGGCCACACTCACGTGCAGCACGGGCACCTCCAGCGTGCGGCCGCGCAGGTCCGTGTAGACGCGCGAGGCGGGCGGCAGCACGGGGAAGCGGAAGAGAGTGCCGCTCCACCAGTTGACGAGCCGCAGCGCGCCCGAGCCCTCCGACGTGGCCTGGGTGTAGTGCACGCGGTACCTGCACAGGCTTGGCCTCTCAGCGTCTCCGTCTCTCTCGCACACGGAACGTTCCCTCGAGTGCGAGAGAGACAGAGAGGCGACGGTCCGCCTTATACTTGCGTCCCTGCCCGCGGGTTGGAGATGACTGCCACCCGCATGGCCTCCAGCAGCTGGTCCAGGAACTTGGGGCTGGGCGGCCACAGCTCCACGTAGAACATGTACAGCAGGTTGCGCTGGATCAAGTTCTTGCTCCGAATCTTCGCGGGAAATGGGAGAACTGGTATTATTGCTTCGATCCGTTGGCCGGGGTGTGGGTAACAGAATTTTCGACAGTAAGTACAAAATTGTGAGTGGGTCCGCACCGCGCCCAGGAGGAGCTCCGCTGAGGCCCGCGAGCAAAAGATGACGCTCGTCAGGCTCTCGTACTCGGCCATGGTGTGGCGCACGTGCTCCGTGTACTGCAACACGCCCAGGCCGTGCCGGCCGCGTCAGCATGGGGCGCCGCCTTCGCTCCAACTCACTGCCGCTAGCGCCGTACCGCGAGGCGTACCGCGCTCCGCGTGCCGTGGTACCGTACCTCGTCCAGGCGGGGCTGGCTGTCGATGCTGTAGGTCTTGGTGCCGATGTGCGCCAGGTGCAGCGACACCGTCAGCAGCGCCCGGAAGCGCGCGTCTGGGGCGGGCGGGCGTGGAGAGCGATGGAGAGTGAGTGAGTGACTGAGTGAGTCAATGAAAGAGGGACTGAGGACTCACCGACTGAGCGGTCAAACACGAGAGTGACACGGTCCACGGGCAGCCCCGCCACGATGTCCTTGGTGGCGAGCGTGAGGTTGGTGACGGTGCGGTGCTCCGCGTCCAGCTCCAGGCGTCGGGGGAGGCGGTCGAAGTGGCTGGACCAGGCCGCGGCCAGCGCCACCGAGGCCGCGAAGGAGGCCCACCAGCACAGCGGCCCGCACTCAGTGCCCCGCATTCTCTTTCCCCGCTCGCGAGACGTGACTGACGGAAGGAGCGAAGGATGCCCCGGAGTGCTGGAGTCTCTGGAAGTCCTGCCCCGCCCCGCCCCGCCCCGCCCCCGCCCCGCCCCGCCCCACCCCACCCCGCCAAGTGGTCTTTGCAGCCCCTCAAAGTTGCATGAGCCGTCAACGTCAAGCGCGTTCGGTGTGGCTGGTGTGGCCGGTGTGGCCGGTGTGCCCGTGGCAGCGCCGGGCCGTGCGTGCGTGCGCAGGTTTGGGAGCAACGGAAATGACGGGGCGATACGGAACGAAACAAATCATTTACTTTTGGATTTTGCTGTGCACTGTGCAGAACTCTACTCGACTCTACTCCTCCCTCCGTTCGGCCAGGATCTTCTTGAGCGCGGCGCGCTGCGTCTTGCCCGTCACCGTCCTGGGGATGCTGTCCAGGAAGATGATGCCTCCGCGCAAGTGCTTGGGCTCGGACAGGCGCTCTGGTGGACAGCAACAACGACATTGGGTATAACGACTCCTTAGGATAAAACTTATTTCCACATAATGGTGAAACTCACGCGCCACGAAGTCCTGCAGCTCCTGCGCCTCCACCTTCTTGCTCCTGACGACGAACGCCATGGGGTGTTCGCCGTCCATGAGGTTGGGTATGCCCATGACGCAGGCGTCCCTGACGGCGGGGTGCGTCACCAGCAAGGCCTCCACCTCGGTAGGCGCGACCTATAAGAGGAAAAGAACGTCTCACCGCATTGCATGACCACTGACCGTCGGGCAGCCCTTCAATGATGAATGCTAACGAGACAAGGCATCGATTCCGCGTCGCATCGGGTGACGTGGCCCCGTGTCGGGCAGTCCCTACCTGGTGGGACTTGTACTTGATCATCTCCTTGAGGCGGTCCACGTAGAAGAAGAAGCCGTCCGAGTCGAAGTACACCAGGTCGCCCGTCTTGAACCAGCCCTCCTCGTCGTAGCACTCCGCCGTGGCCTCGGGATTGCCGATGTAGCCGATCATGTTGCAGGGCCCCCTGGCGCGCATCTCGCCTACGCGGCCCGGCTCCCGGATCACCTCGTTCGTGTCCAGGTCCACCAGCTGCGGCCATCACCACCGTCACCATCACCACCGTCACCATCACCACCACTTTCGTCATCACCGCCACCATCATCACCACCAACATCACCAAGCAACAATCACCGCCACTCACCCGCACGGACACCTTGTCCTCGATGACGCCCAGCGACCCCGGCTTGTTCTGGCCGGGGCTGGCCGTGACCAGGATGCCCATCTCGGTGGAGCCGTAGCCCTGCACCACCAAGCAGCCCAGCTTGCGAGACACCTCCTCCTGCAGCTCCGCGGACAGCGGGCCGCCGCCGCTCAGGATGCACTTGATGCTGGAGAAGTTGAAGAGGCGGCGCGCGGGGTGGTGGACGAGCCCCAGCAGCACCGAGGGCGCCGTGGGCCAGACGTTCACCTTGTACGTCTGCAGGCAGGACAGCACGGTCTTGGGGACGGGGTTCGCCATGGACACCCTGCGCGCGCCGACCTGCGTGGCCTTGAGCAGCAGCACCACGCCGGAGATCCACGAGATGGGGGCCAGCACGAGCACGGTGAGCACGTCCCCGACGCCCCTGGAGGGGAAACAGGAATCCGAAGGAATCAGACTCGACCCGACAGTGTCTGGAAGCAGTGCGCGGTGCGACTTACTCGAGGTCGGTGGGCAAGCCGCTCACGTTCATGATCATGGTGGTGAGGCCGTGGTTGGGGATCTGCACGCCCTTGGGCAGCCCCGTGGTGCCCGACGAGTACAGGATGAAGGCGACGTGGCTTTTCCTGCGCGGATGAGGGCGTTTGCTTTACAGTGCAGCACAGCGACCCGCGACGCGACCCGCGACGTACTCACCGATCGGGGATCTCCGCCGGCGAGTAGGCGTCCGGGTCGGTGTCGAAGCCCCTTTCCGACAAGGCCGCGTAGCTCGTCACTTCGTCGTCGGCCACGGTCTGGAGCGTGAAGACCCTCACGTCGGCGGGGAAGCCGTCCAGGGCCTCTTGCGTGCGCGGCAGCAGCTCGGCCTCCACGAAGATGGCCTTGGGCATGCAGAGCAGCAGCTGGTGCTTGAGCTCGGCTGGAAAGGCGGACCACGCGGAGCAGTGAGTCGCCGTTCGCGCTGCACCGCGCGGACCAACCTGCGGCCTTGACGGCCTACCTGGCCCGTGGGTCGGCACCATGGTGGCCACGGTGATGCCGGCCAGGACGCAGCCCAGCACGCCGCCGTACAGCTCGTGGTAGTTCTTGGAGAAGAAGGCGATGGTGTCGCCGGGGCCGAGGCCGTCCTCGGCCAGTGCCGACGCCACCTGCACGGCCTCGGACAAGAGCGTCTGGAAGGACCACACGTCCCCCGTGCTTGCGTCCACCTGAGGCAAGCGCGGCAAGGGAAGTGATGACGGCCACCTCCACGGCCTCCACGTCGTCGCGCTCGGCGTACCTGCGCGACGCGCTGCGCCGCCGCGTGCTCCCGCAGGTGCTGCAGCAGGAACTCGCCGAGGGAGACGTCCGCCTCGGGGCCGTCCGCGCCCCGGATGACGCCGTCGTCGTCCATCAGGCCGTCAGCCACCGCGGCGGCCTCCGGCTCGGCCTCGGCCGGGGGGCGGTCGGCCACGGAGACGGCGGACACGACGCGCATGTCGCCGCAGCTGCACGCCAACCTGTGAGAACGAGGCCGTTGTTTACCTTGACGGCCGCCTAGGTGTCCGTCGTGGTGCCACCCTTGGCGCCAACGGTGGAGGCGGCCACCTGGTGCGATCTCGCTATTAATTAACGGTGGATTGCCCCGCGGTCAATAGCGGCTTCGATTGCGTCGTTAGGCCGACAAGCGCCGCCCTCGTGATGGAGCGGTGTTCGTGTCGCCGCGGACTCGTTCCGCGCCTCGCGCCTCGCGCTCAAGGACACCTACCCCATGCTGCCGGTCAGTGGGCCGCGTTCGTCGCGCTGCTCTCGGGATGGCCGTGGACGCGACGGCCGCGTGCAGGCGCGCCTCCTGCAGCCGCCATGGTGGGTCCAAAGCCAGCCACCGCCAGCGACTCAAAGCCCTTGCAGAAAGAAAAACGCCTCACTCTCAATATTCCAACCGAGATGCAGTGACAGTTCTCGGAGCACTTCGCTTGGAGATAATTATTCCGTCGAATTGCACCGCAAGCGTTTCAATTTACTTCTTCTTGATCATGATTTCACGGCTAACTTTTGACCGGGGATTTGACTGATGGCGAATGGCCTGGCCTGTCGACGGGTACTAACGAAAGCAAAACTGACTGTGGTCTGGCGGCGGTTTGTCGAGGGGCGGCACGAGACGCGTATCCACGGCGGGCCGACGGCGGGCCGACCGGGCAGGGCGCAAGGGACGGCGAGCACTAGGCAGGGGCTGTGGCGGTCGGTGGCGGTCGTCTGGCCGCGCCGCACGACACTGCAATGGTCAGTCCCCGGCAGTCAGGGGCTGGCCTGTGCTGGCCGCCACGACAGCCACTTTGACTGCAGCCCCACCCCACCCCACCCCAACCCCCGTGGCGCTCCAAGCCCCGAACCCCGCGATAGGGGTGGGGTATCCGTGATGAGATCATCCCCCCACCCCCACCCTTTTCATAGTTCCGGGGTTTGCGGCTTGTGGCGTTAAACTATTGTCACCTTTTTGTATTTTTTGGCGGGTGGGGTGGGGGTACTCAGACTAAGGTCCATATGACCTTAACTCAGACGGGCTGCCGTCGCGTGCTTGCGAAGAACGTTCATTATTTGGCGCTAGATCGTAACCACAGTCATCACGTGATCGGAGATGCGCGGCGCGGGGGAATTCAGAATCGGACCGGAAATAGATTTCAACAGCGAAAATAGGACCGCTTGAGTGGACAGACGTAGGTCACGCCCATAGACAGAGCAGTGCACTCTTCTACATAAGTACTTGGCCACACCACTCCGAATCGAGACAAGACAAATCGACGAGCAACTTTTGTTCTGCAGTGCAGGCGGTAGCCGGCCGGCATCGTCTCGTGGCACCGCGATCCTTTTTCGCTTTTCAGTGGGCGGAAGGATGATCAAAATCAGAATAAAATGTTTTGGATCCAACAATTACGTCATTTTTCATCCCTTCTATCTAAAATGAGTCGGCAGTGTTTTTCCCTATTTGGAGCGTGTATTCTTGACAAAACGCTGCGCACGTGCCCCCTCGCGACCCCCTCGCCTCAAAATAAAACCTAATGATGAACGGACCGTGGCTAATGAAAGCTCCAATCAACAATAGTGAAAGGGCGAGGAGGGGTGCGGCGGGGTGCGGCGGGTTGCGGCGGGGTGCGGCGGGGTGTGGCGGGGCGCAGGGCGAGCACACAGGCCAGTCAGGTGAGGAGGCGGGGAGTGGCCTTCAAATTGAATAATCGAAATCCACTATAGGGATCATTTGCTCTACAGCAAACATGCCCTGGCCTGCCCGCCACCCCCACCCTTCCCAATCGACAGTCTAAAAACGTACGTAATCCCGAAGCCAAAATCAATTCTAGCCTCGAAGTGTGGAAAGTGCGGGGAACGCAAAAAAAAAAAACGAAAATAAAAATCGATGGTTGTGTACGATTGATCATTTATTTGCTCAGCATGATTTCATAATGATACCATCAAATTAACAAATTATAAATTACAATAACAATAAATATCAGTTCACTAATAACAGTCTTTTTTTTTTCTGAGCACACACCAACGGCAAAACCAAGTTGGCGAGTGACGGCATCCATAGTACGGAATGCTGCGACGCCCTGGCCATCACGCCACCAGGTCCAGCACCCTCAGCCTGGCGATCTTCTTGACCTCCTCGATGCCGGTCGCGAGTTCCTTGTCCGGGGTGTTGATGAGGCGCCGCGTCAGCCCCTCCAGGATGGCGGTGGCCTTGTTCTCGCGCGCGCAGATCACGAAGGGGAAGCCGAACTTGTCCTTGTACCTGCAGACAGAGAGACAGGGCGTTCAGGGGCAGGCCACTGGCGCTGACTCGGAGCCTGCACCCTTAAAACAAAGGCACAAAACCGAGGCCCTTAGGGGCGTAACAAGTCCTTCACACCATCTCGGGGCGTAATCATTGCCGTTTCAAGGGCGTAACTTTTTACACCCTCAAAGGGCATGGTTTCTAATGCCTCTGTTTTACCAGTGTGGCCAACGCAGACTTACGCCGAGTTCATCCTCTTCATGTCGTACTTCTGCTGCTCCGTGAGCTGGTCTAGCCCGGCGCTGCGCTGCTCCATCGTGGACTCGGCCGTCAGCAGGCCCTGCTCGGCCATGGAGCCCGCCAGGTCGGGGTGCCGCCGCAGGATGTCCACCTTGTCTGCAACGGAAGGACGGGGCCGTCAGTAGACTGATCACGCCGTCGGTCTCTCCCTCGCACCGGTAGGCAGCGCCTCACGAGTGCGAGGCCGCGAGCACCGCGTCGGCCCCGTGGCCCTCGCCGGCAGGGTAGGCAACCCAACCGTCGCCACCGCCAGGCCGCGCTCCGCGCCGGGCTTTGCAGGCGCTGCGCAACTCACCGCTGTCGCTGAGGCCGTCCACGACGGAGTAGAGCTCGGCGAGGAGGTGCTGCACGTCGCGGAGGGGCCGCCGCCGCGCCACCACGGACGCGATGGAGGGCGCGTGCTCCACCACGTTGCAGAAGAGCCGCATGAACTCGGACGGCTCGAGGAGGTTGACCGCCGTGATGGTCTGCATCGTCTGCAGTACGCGGCGCGCCGTGCCGACGAACGTGAAGGCGGGAAGCAGCAACACAGCACTGCAGCTCTGGAACAGTTTGTCAAGAGTGAGGGTCCTGGACTGCTTCAATGCAAAAGTCGCAAAAACAACACACGAACAGGCCGGGCCGGGTCGGGCCGAACCGGGCCATCCGATCCACCACGCGGCTGCAACCAACATTCTCAAGGACAACGGACTCGTCGTCACCGGGAAGGTCGTAGGGGCCGGCAGGGCGGTACACTGTACACTCCGTGCTCGATGAGGCGATGCAGAAGTCAGCCGAAATACCTCACGAAGGGCTGTGAGCCTCGAGGGCTGCGTTCGAAAGCATCACTCCGCCATTTGCCGTCGCTGTGCCGCCGCAGTGCCGCCGCCGGCTTGGCGGGCTGTTCGAACGCAGCCCTGGTGCCTTTGGAGGATGGACACTCAGTACACACCTTGAGCCGATGGAGGGCCGTACGCGCCGCGAGGTAGGAGGGCGAGGGCTGTGTTGTCCGTGCCGGGGGCAGAGCGGCTCGAGTCAGTCCCTCGCGCGGCCGGACCGACTGGCTGACTGACTGACTGACTGACTGACGCCTCCGCCTTGTCTTGTTTTCACTCTCGCCGGCAATCGCGTCGTCACAGTGGCGTGGCGTGGCGTGGCGTCACGGTGGCGTGGCGTGGCGTGGCGTGGGGGAGCTCCACGTCACACCGTGCAGCCTGCAGCCGCGCGGGAAGGACCCGCTGGGGCGGGGGCGCGTTTTCGTCCAACCTCCGTTCCCTTCCCGCGCCGCTTTGCGACCCTGCGGACTCGGCTGGCGATTGTGATCGAATTAGATCGCATTAGCCCTCGAGTGCGCCGTCGTCGGGCCGTTTAGCGAGGACCCTGGCCAGGTTGGCGTGCACCGAAAGCCACACGAAGCGGCCGGCCGCAGGCACAGGTCGCAGCGTTCCTGGAGGGCGTGGCGGAGTCGGAGGCCGGCCTGGCCTGTGGGCCTGGCCGCAGGCAAGCCGCAGGGCTCGTTGACGGCGCCACTAATTCTTCGACGAAATACCATGGAATCGATATCGAACCGACTTCCATGCCGCGGGCCACGGGGCCGCTATCTGTTGCCGCCCAGTCCGGTAGTGGGCTGATTCCCTACAGTCTTCTTCGCTCTGTCGGTCGCGCACCGAGGCGGGGCGCCCCGTCAGTGCGACAGAGACTGGAGCGACGAAAGTGCGCTCCGTTCGGATTCGGAATGAGTGGGCCGATGTCACGGGCAGCGACCGGCGGTGGGTAATTGTCCCGACGTCAGAAATGTTTATCGCGGAGGGAAGGGGGGACGCCTCTCGGCCATCAGCTGCTTATCGGGGAAGGAATACGCGTAGCGCGCTGCCGAAGGTTATCACTCCCGAATCGGGCGTGGCAGTCGTCCACAAACAAAGAGGAAGAACAATGTCAACGGGAGGAACAACTAATTGTTCTCGCCTTCGCGGCTCCGCCCGGAAAGGATTCCACGGTCGCTCCCTCTCCTTGTCGTGCACTCTTGGGACCGATGACCGCCCCTCGCTCGCACTCACACACTCCTGATAGCACCACCTCTTCCCAGCCGAGCCTTGACTCTGAGACTCTCGCGACGGGAGGCTGCAGTCGTCTGCTACAGGTGCCGGGTGGGAAGAAAATGAAAAACTTGTGTGCGTTGCATTTGGGTATCTTTTGTTTTATTCAGTTCCTTGGCACGAAAACAGACCACCAACCAAGTACTATCACAGATTGCCGAGTCGCATTTCAGTTAACTCACATTCACAAATGTGCTACAACGCACAGTTCTAAAAAAAAATAAGTTACGCTTTTTGCATATCACAAAAATATTACAAGCTCAACATAAATAATTGAAAAATTAGAAACAAGTGGTTTGGCAAGGAGGAAAAGGACACTCCGAACTCGATCATGGCAGTTCTTGAATTGCAGTTCATATTCACCGGGATTATGGTTTGGAGAATTTTCACAATTAACGTAGTCTACGCGGCGACGACCTCGAGCAGGCGCAGCCGCGCGATCTTCTTGACTTCCTTGCGGCCGTTCTCCAGCTCCACGGCCTTGTCGTTGTGCAGGTGGCTCTTGAGCTTGGAGGCCAGCTCGGCGGCCTTGGCCTCGCGCGCGCAAACCACGAACGGGAAGCCGAAGCTCTCGCGGTACCTGAGGCAAGGAAAGGAAAACCACATCAGAAAACCCCGGACCGTGTTTCAGAGCCCGACGAACCCTCCTACGGTTTGGCAGAAGGAACTCACTGGGTGTAAAGGGGGGTCAGCTCAGACTTCTTGTCCTCCGTCAGGGCGTCCAGGCCGACACAGCACTTGTGCTCCTTGGTGAGCTTGTCCTTGGGGATGAGGGCCAACTCGTTGAAGCGCTTCAGGAAGCTCTCGATATCTGTCGAAGAAGAACAATGTCATTGATCTGTCCGAGAGTGACTGTTAGGCACGGCGGCACCGCACAGTGGGTCAGAAGACCGGTGGAGGCGGCCAAAGCTCTAGAAGCGATTTGAGCTCCAGAGTCGCTAAACAGGATTCGAACCAAACGTGTGACCCCACCAATGGACTCCTCGTTCAGAGAGCAATCCCTTGGTGGGGTCACGCGTTCGGTTCGAGTCCCATTCAGCGACTCTTGAGCTCAAAACGCGTCTGGAACTTTGGCCGCCCCCACCTGTCTTCTGGCCCTCTGTGCACCGAAGGCGACCGACGGCTCACTCACAGGGCGCGGGCAGGGCGTCCAGTGCCTGGTTCAGCACGTCCACCAGGTGCTGCGCGCTGCGGAAGGGCCGCAGCTGCGCGATGGCGGCGCCCAAGGAGGGCGTGAAGTTGAGCAGGTTGCCCAGCACCTTGGCGCAGCTGGCCCACTCCAGCGTGTTCAGCACGGCCAGCGAGACGGGCAGCTTGGGCAGGTACACGGGCACGGCGGGGGTCTCGTCGGCCACCTCCTCGGTCTTGGCGGCCGCCCGAGTCTGCTGCCTCTTGTCGGCGGGTTTGTCGTCAGCGCCCTGCTTCTTGTCGGCAGGTTTCTTGTCGGCGGGTTTCTTGTCAGCCGGCTTTTTGTCGGCAGGCTTCTTGTCGGCGGGCTTCTTGTCAGCAGGCTTCTTCTCGGCGGCAGGCTTGGCGTCGCCGGCGGCGGGCTTCTTGGCGGCCGCCTTGGGCTTGGCGGCGGCCTTGGGAGCAGAGCCCTCAGTGGCGGTGGGCATCTGCAGGGTAACCAAACCTTAGCACAGTTTAGGTGCGGCTAAAGCCCTACATTGCGTCGAAGGGAATGCTGGCCTCTGGGTGCGGTTGCGCTAGGAAGGCGCTGGCTGCTGGCCTCCCCCCACACTCGCGCGTCCAAGAGGTTGCCTACTGTCGGGCGCTATTTGGGTCGACTGTCGACTCTCGGTCGCTGGCCGCGCGCTCGCTGAGCGGCCGACCCAGGGCAGGCGCACCAGGGCGACAGTGACAGACCGATTTGCCAATCTCTCCGGCCCGGCCTGTGGGCCTGCCCTACTCGGCCGAGAAGCTCCACTCACGACACTGTACTATTTGCGGCCTCGGCGTGAATCTGCTCGCGACTGGCTTCCATTTGGTTCGGGGTTCGGGATTCGGCCCGACCGGCCGACCGCCGCGAAACGGATGGCGAAAAGCAGAAGGGAGGGGGCAGGGCAGGGCAGGCGCGTGCGGCGTAGCGACACCGCGAGACGCGGCAACACGTGGCGCCAGTGCAATTTGCAGCATCGCCTGTCATCGCATCGGCAGCACTTCAACCATATGTTCCCGTTCGACCGTTTCCCCAACTCTGGCGTTGCGGAGGGCAAACCGTTTCGTCGGAGTGAACGCGGCGGGACGAGGGCGGCTGCTGTCGCTCGGCGCGCATATGCACTTACACGGCTGGTGCAGACATGTCGGCCGGGTTGCCTACCTGTCAAAGGGTCCATTCAAAATTGAGGGCAACAAACAATCGAGGGAGCTGAGACCAACAATGACTTTTCTAGAGCTTCGTTTCTAAGGAAGGTTATGAGACGACAAGTTACAGTTCAAAATTTGACTCTTCAATTTTGTACCCCCATCCGCACCTACCCCCTCCTTTTCCTCCATGTTTCATATGTGCCCGCGGGATATCGCCGGGCCTGGGAACCACTTGAGGTCCTTCCATTCATTCACAAGGGGACCAATGAAGGGTCAGACGGTCCTGTCGCAGGCCGGAGTGCAGACAGGGACAAAGGGCTTCAAGGGGCACTGCAAGTAACTGCAAGGGTGTGCGAGGGGGAGAAAGGGGCGGGGGTGGGGAGCACAGTTGCCACGATTTGGGCTCGTTACCTTTATCGGTGGCCGTGTTGGGCCGGGTGTCGTCTGCTGCTGGCGCGCACACAAGTCGGACTGGGCAGAGAGAACCTCGAACGTGTCGTGTCTCCTTGCCGTCAGCTGTCAGCCAGCTGTGTAGGTCTGTACGAGACCCCGACCCCCCTCCCCTCCCCATCTGGGTCCCTGCATTATCACAGCTCTATACATGCTTGCCTCTCATCACTCTCATCATTTAGCGACTGAGTGAGCACCCACCACTTCAATTGGCAGATCACTGACTCGGAGACCGCGAATGCCCCGTTTTGCCCGTCCCATCCCACACGACCGTTTTGTGCATTTCTTTTACATCAGCGTACTCGACATTGTGGACGTTGTTGATCGTGTTCGTTTTCCCCTCGACCTGAATACCTTGAGGTGATGTTATATCCTATCCGTGTATCAAAAATGAAATTCAGAAAGGGAACAAAATAATTGTGTTTTCAATTTAATTATGGTTCTTTTTTATTCAACTAACAAATGAGTTTGACAACAGTCACATAAAAAGAGAAAATAAGTACAAACATCACTGTGAATTGAAAGGGTCAATATTAGTTCACCTTAATGAATATATGCTCGAAGACGCCTGGAAAGGACCTTTGTATCAGTTCACTCTTATGAATATTTGCTCGCTCGGACCTTGAAGGACCTATAATCAGTTCATTTTCATATGAGTACATGCTCAGTAAGGACCTTGATGAACACTTAGTCAAAACAACATCAAAACTAAAACTACAGTTCTATTTACAAACACAGTTGGTAGTCTCAAAAAATATTTTTAGAATATTTTTTGATGACTTATATCAACTTTGTGAAATAAACAATTAGCAAATTAAAATAATCATTTCGTTCCCAAAGACATGCAAGACATGTAAAGCAAAAAATTCATATAATATATTTGTTGACAAAGACATGCATCACACACGAATAAGCACAATGCCATCAGAATTAAAGAAATGACAATCAAATAGGTAGAAGAAGTTGAAATGTATAGTAACACATGTGTAAAAATACTTCTGTAACAAATATTAGCAACTTGCAAACACAGTTCAAGAAGAAAAACAATCTTATGGTCCTCAAAAAGACTGATTTATGATTATTCTTGAAGAATATGCTTGCAAAAGGAAACATTGAAACTAAAACTACAGTTACATACAACAAGGTTGATAGTCCCAAAAATATTTTACAATATTTTTGAAGGCTCTGTAGTGCATCATATTTACTTTCAAAATGGAGTGATTTGCAATTCAAATAATTATTTTCTTCACAGACATGCAAGATAGAAATACAAAGATGCACATCAAACAATTTAGCGATGCAATGATAGTCCGATAGGCGATAGAAGTTACAAAGAGAAAATCCTTCTGAAGCAACGGTAACATTAAAAGGGAAAAACAATGAAAACTTAATTTTCCATGAGTGGAAATGTATGCAGTATAGTTAAAGCATTTGAGTTTAGACTGCAGTATTACAGAACCTTTAAGTCTTGGTAATTTAGTTATTGTAAACATTGTTATTAAAATACATTAAAAATATCACAAATTGGAGGATAGCTTCCACCAAAAAATGGTTTGAACTATGGCACTTAAAGTTACCCTGGAAGCCACAAATAGTATGACTTGAAATTAGCTAATCTGAGGAACAGCAAGATTTTCAAAATACTTCATTGACTTCACTGCTGAATCAACTGTAATGTTGTACATAGGATGAATTGGTGCCTGAATAGTGGAGAAAGTAGAATCTATGAGTTGAACCTTAAACACAGCACTGTTAGCCCTCCCTCCCCTTTTCAACATCTCTTTGTTTCAACTAAGGGTCACTTATTTTCAAAATAACTGGCTTTTTTTTTTTTCTATAAATGTGAGATATTGTTGGTCAGTGACTCGTCCAAGGGGGGAACTACAGACATTACGCTACATGGTCTGTGTCACAATGTCTTACACCCTGCAAGCGTACACTTCTCAAACCTTACAGTGAACTCTATTACATTTTGGAGTACATTATTTGCTATGTAAAAAGAAAAAGCTTACTTTGGGTGACTTTGAGCATGCTAAATTGATTATTCCAAAACAATAAGTTTAAACTAAAGGTGCACAAAATATGAATAATTAGAAACTTGCCAGACAACAAGGAAGTAACTACTTGCTCTTTGTTATTTCCTCTCTGACGAATATTGATTCACATTTATAGGAAAAAGTCCAATTGTGAGAAAATAAATACCCCAGTAACTCAAATAAAACAAAACAAAAACAGAATGAGGGGAAAAAGAAAGAAAGCTCAGTACCCACCAATCAAAACGGTGGTTATGAAAATGAATACTCACCAGTAGGTTAGATTTGGATCCAAGTACACATTTTTTGACAAGGGAGGTGTGTTGAGCAATAGATAGTCCACTTAGTGCATAACATGTATGGTAAGCGTCTCTAGGTCTGAAAAAGAAGATAGGAAGGTTTGTCATTTGAGAAACAGCAACTATTATTGTTATTATAAACAGCACTTCCTGACACTTACTTTCCTGGCTTATCAATGAGTCCACCAGATGCTAACTGGCAACACATAAGTACGTATTCTTGTAAAGCTTCTTGATTGAATAACCATTTGTCAGCACTGACAACAGTTTTATCTAGAAATGGTTTTACACAAATGAATCAGTATCTAAATCTATAAGGTAATATTAGATAAAACAATATCATTTTTGACTTACTTTCTCTAAATAAAATATTATGTAGAAAAAGAAAGGCTCCGCCTTGCCAAAATGAATAACATGCATCGACCAACTTATTTGTTCTGCCTTGAAACCCACCCTCTAATCTCATTTGTCTATTAACAATCCATCTCTGAAAATCGGTAAATAGGATGGTTACTGCAAAGACTTCATAAGTTTCACATATATGAAGTAATTCTGAAATTCTCAATCTGAAAAATTACCGTGAAAGCATTTATGTCACACAAGTGGTCTTTACCAAGCATGAACAATGTTGCAAGACCACAAAATGAATAGCCACCGTGTGCCTCCATTCCTGGACATGCAGAAAATCCTCCTTCATATGACTGACATCTGTGAACAGAACCCAAAGTGAAAACAAGTCAAAATAATCCAATTCCACTGGAAACACTCAAGAGTTCGACTTGCCTAACTATCCACTCTGCGGTGCCTTCAAACAGGCTGGGGGTATAGATATTGGTGAGTTTTGCCACAGAGAGTGCACAGTATGCGCCCCTCACATCGACCTCACCATTTTGATGCATTATGAATGAGCCATCAGGTTGTCTCACTGACCAAAAAAATTGCTGCAGTTTTTCCCTGTAATAAAAATTATGAAAAAACCATTTTTTTTTTTTTTTAATTATCAAAATAAAACAATCTTGAGATTTACCTATTGATAACGTTGAATGCCTCCTTGGTTCCAATGGTACATAAGGCATTTACAGCTGCGTACGTGCACGCCAAATGAGGCATTTGGCCTGGACCACCACCAAACCCTCCATTTGGCGACTGGCACCTAAGGCAACCGATTACATAAATAAATGTGAGTTGTCAAGATGCCATTAGTAACAGACAGCAGGCTGGCTCCTTTTTTTAAAAAATTGAATCAGCATATTGAGATGTCATAACCCCACTCCCACTCTCGTCGACCAAATCCACTAGGTGGGTAAAGAGTGGAGTTGTGACATCACAATTCCTCGATACGATTTTTTGTATTAGAGTCATAGAATTAAGGTGACTTTGATAAACCATTCAATTTTACTTTGCAAGGAAACCAGCAAGAGATGAATAATCCTCTGACATCAACGATTCTTCAAGCAGAGCCAGGGCATGAACATTCCAATACACCAACCAAGGTCTGCTGCTATCAAGGCACTGAAAATCAATGGAGGTTTCAAAAGAAAATCTAAAACAGATTTCTGATACTGCTTCTAAAATAATTAAAAAGACAGCATACCTGAAATCCACCAGGCAGATGGGTCAAAGATTTTTTCAAAAAGCTGATATGCTTTTGTCGTAATAGGACAGGGCATTCTTCATCAACTTCAGCTCGTTTATCATAAATGTCATATTGGGTTAAAACACTCCTCTCAACTTGCTCCTGGAAATCAATGGAAGTAGCTTTAGGAGATGACAAGCAAACAGACATGCAACAGAGATCAAAGGAGGAATTCATCTAAAAGTTTTGTTTGAACCGGTGAAACAAATCTGACCCACAATAAAGGAAAACAAAAAATGTCAGAAAATCCTAACCCCTTAAAAAGAGCATGTCCCATTTGAAGACTTTGCATTTGTGGGCTTTTACATGAATGCACGAACCGTGACAGAAATGTTAAAAAGACTCACTTGTTCCTCGCTAGAAGCGGTAGAGTGTCCTTCATTATCAAACCGTTCTGCTCTTATTTGTGCAAGAGTTCTACGATTTTCAGCTCCAATTTCAGCCATAATTTCCGATGTTTACCTTCTCTCTCTCTCTTTCTCCCTCCTCTCTTTCCTTCCCTGTCCTGCGCACTGTCGCAACGCGCACTGGCGCACTGCAGTGGTACAGTGTGTGGCCGCGAGGTGGCGGTAGGTACGCGACGCGCCAAGAGCCGAACCGATGCGCATCTCATCCCCGGTTTTGGAGGGCCGTTCGCGAGGATGTTGAAATTGAAATTGTTTATTGTTTATTGTGACGGCGACCAGACTGGAGTGAACACGTCATGGCTTCAGCCCGGAGGAAGAAAAAGCCAATTTCGTGTCTACACGTCATAAACTTGGGGACCATTATGATGTCAAAATGACTCAAAGTGTCAGCAAGTCACCTGTGGTCTTCCATGGGATTGGCCCGTTGTTCGTTGTATGACTTTACTCGAGAGCTGAGCTTTCTCACTCAGGCATCATCCGCTAAAATGCTAAACAGGAGGCAGCCTGCAGCCTCTGCGACACTGGATTCGAAGTGACTCCACGTGACGCTGGACTCTGGTCGCGTGGTGCGTGTTGGAGCAGCTGGAGCAGCTGGAGCGGGAGACGCTTGCCCTGACCCCGGATGGAGGATAGAGCGCCGTAAATTGGTTCGGCCTTTTTGTGGCTATTTGGAGAATCGTGGGTTGTCGAGGTCAACATGTAGCCGCCGTTTGGTTCGGAGAAGAAGCCTTTTAGTAAAATAAGAAACCAATGCCCACAAAACATTGTTTTTCAAATATTTATTATTTTTTAATGCATTTTCTCTTTTTCTTTATGTACAGTTTACAGTTTTTACACTATTTGCTAGGCACAAAATATTTGTATATAGTGGTCACGGAGGTAGACTCACAGAGTCTGTAATTGGTTCCATAGTAGGGTTACTGCAGTTACTGCCTCTGGGGGCCGGCGCGGGCGATCAGCTCCAGGGACTTGAGGATGGCCTCGGGGATCGGGGGAGGGGTGGGCAGCGCGCTGCCGCGGGGCTGGTAGCCGTTCTCGTCGGCGATGTAGGAGATCTGGACGGGGGTGCCGTCGTCGGAGGTCCAGGCGAACTGGCCCTGCACGGACTGGATGGGGCCGTCGCGGCCGGCGGGCTTCTGGTCGCCAACGGCCTGGGCCTGGATGCCGTTGCCGGTCTCGTAGCTGCAGGCCGAACAATGAGTGGGGTGAGCATCAATCAGACTGGCTTCTTGGGACCGAGCCGTGGGCACAAACCAGGAAAAGTACTTACGCGTACTGGAACCTGCCGTCGGGCTGGATCTGGGACTCCAGCCGGAGGATGGGGATGGGGGCGCGGGCCTGCTGGAACTGCTGGGCAGAAGCCACAGCCACCAGCACAGCAGCAAAGACCTGCAAAGACCGACACTCACTTCAGCAAAACTGTCTCTCTATGGTGTGCCCCCATGGGAGGGCCGACGTAGATGTCGTTCCCTTACCGCGATCTTCATCATGGTGTTGGCTTGGTTGGACGAGCTGAGAGTGCTGCGGTGCGACTGGTGCCGAATCTTGGCCGGAATTCTCCTTATATACTGGGCGGCCTGGGCGGCCGGCCGGCCAGCCCGCGGCGGGTGGATGGGATGTACGGGATGATCGGATCTTCTCCCACCAGGCCATGCCGCCATGCAGGCCTCGAGAAATAAAACACAAAGAAAGGCGGTCCGCGAGCGGGCCACCACACAACGCCCCCACCGGCCGGGCCGGCGGGGTGCCTGGCGGACCCCAGCGGACACGGCGACACGGCGACCAGGGCCGTCTCGTCGATGCCGCCGACAAGATGACACCATGGCTCCAGGGTATGCACACACTGCCGCTGGCGTCCGGCAGGCCTCTCGCTCGGCTCCGACGTGGCGGTCCACCGAACGGACCAAAACAGCGGCCAACGAGCAAGTCACGCCAACGAGTCTTGGCGATAGTTTGCCGGGCTCCTATCCGACTTTGACTCTGTGATGTACGGCAGGAACTTACAACACATTGAGTTCAGTGGTTCAATGGTTCGGCAGTTCTGCACGGTGATAGCCCGAGCCAAAATTTGGGCTCGAACATTCGTTTCTTTGCTTTGCGTGTTTCGGCCGGACTTTTCCACGCGTCTTGGTCTTGGGAAAGCGTGGCTTTGCCTGGTTTTGCATTATGGCCACCGAAAGGCTTGCCGAAAGGTCAGCGGCGATCCCATCCTCCTAGCGGACTCGATCAAAATGCTGGAATCAAGAGCGTCTGGAAGAAAGTCGTAACGCGCCGCGGATTCAAGGGTGCCCCTCGCCCCCCCCCCCCTCTCCCCCTCGTCACTGGAGGCGCGGCGGGCCCCGCGCAGTCTGGTCGTCTGGTCTGTCGCCTCTGTCGCCTCTGCCGTGAGTTGCGCGCCTGCCGGCCAGTCCGCCGAGCCGCTTCTTCTTGCAGGAAGTCTCCAACTGTAGGCCGCTGGTGTCGCACCCAGAGCTTGGTCTGCATATCAACATGGGCCCACCCGCATGTCCTGGAACATACCGCGTATTGCCCTGGAAACTGGCCTCTTGATGCCAGCAAGGCGTTCCCATAGCGTTCACATTGGGGGCAAGATGCTTTGCATTGCAGTACCAAAGCGAATCCCGTAAATGCGCTCCTTTCACCGGGACGACAAGAATATTGAAATGAAAAAGCGAGATATAACTGTCGGTTTGGAAGGGTGGTCGCTGTAGATCGGTGCAGGGCTGTGCAGGGCTGTGCAGGACGAGGACGCCTCACGAAAGGGAAGGGGAAGTACCAGTGTACCAGGTCAGCCACCGGCAGTCCGGCAGCGCGCCCTGCAGCCGCGTGGTGGCCGGCCGGCAACTCGTTGGACAGGCTCCGTCGCACGTCGGCCTTGTTCAAAATAATGTGAATGTGACACAGTGTTCGTGCCACACACACACACACACACCACACACACACACACACACACACACACACCAGGCGGCATGGCCAGGGTGGTCCACGAGGTCGTCTGCCGCGTCGCGACCTTCAACCCGCAGGAACATCTCCCCCCCCCCTCCCTTTTGCCGCGACGGAAAAACTAGATGCTCTCTTCAGGGGCCGATCTGGCCGGTATGTCCCGGGTGAGGGTAGGCAGCCCCAGCCAGTGCCTCCTTACATTGTTACTCCAACGGCAGGACGGGTTGCACTGTGATTGTCCCGATCGTTTGTGGTGCAGTCCGTCGAGACATCAGCCTGGCGTCGCACCGCTCTGCGATCGCAGGCCCCGAAAACAGCGTGCTGACTGTCTTGCTGGGGTTACGCGTTCGGTTCGAGTCCCATTTTTACCGACTCTAGAACTCAAAACGTGTCTAGAATTTTGGCCGCCTCCGACGGTCTTCTGGCCCACTGCGCGCGGCGTCCCGTATGAGTGCGCGGGAGAGACAGAGCGACGAAAACGACTCTCGGAATCAATCTGCGCTGCGCAGTCCGCTGTCGCACTATCCCCACACACTATCCACGCTTAGCGCCAGACGGCTGCTGTCCGACCGGGCTATCTTTTGCGATCGCAACGGGCTGACTCTGCTGGGCCTAGAGGGGTAGGCCTTTGCCATCTCGTCGCGGTGGAGCTTGCCGTCGGGCCAGGGCTGTGGGTGGTGTCCATGACCTACCCTCCACCGCAAGGTGGGCCCGAAGCGCGATGCCACGGTGGCGAGAAAAAAACTTGGATTGGTTGAAACGGTACGGGTCTTGCCATCAATTAACAGTAACTCTGTTTGTTGCTCCTGCGTGGCTCCACGGAGACGTCACACACTGGATTTGCCAGAAGGCCGGCGCAGGCCGGCCAAATGGAGACGCGCTTTGAGCTCCAGAGTCGCCGGGACTCGAACCGATCGTGTGACGCCATCAATGGATCCCTCGTTCGGAGCGCAATCCATTGGTGGGGTCACACGTTCGGTTTGAGTCCTATTTAACGACTCTGGAGCTCAAAACGCGTCCGGGATTTCAGCCGCCTCCACCGGTTTTCTGGCCCACTGTGCGTCAACCCACCGTGAAGGCGGCGAGGCTGCCTGGAAGGTAGGCAAGAAGTCGCACCTTGCCTAACTAGGCAACTTTTGCGTCATCGCCCCCTGAACCCACCTCTGGATCCGCCCTTGCTCCTCCCTCTCAAAAATGCATCACACTGTTATTCGCACGTAGCTTCTCACATTTTTTGTGCATGTCAAACTGTGCGTACTAATTTGTGCCCAGAAATGACAGCGCATATTCGTGCGAAATTTCGAACCACAATTGGACATAGAAATTTAGTGTGTGGGAGAGCATCCGACCTGCCATTTCTTCACTTAGCTTCGAATGAGAGCTGTGATATTGAAAACGTAGTGGTCTGCTGGCAGCAGGGCCGCGCATCAGCAGCGCCCCCCGAGTCTCGGCAAACCTCGAGCGTCCGACGCGCGTTGGGCTGCCTACCCGTCGGGAGGGTGAGGTCCACCCGTGGATCACTGGATACCAACAGCGTGCCTCGTGCCTCTCTCGGCCGACGCGGACAAAGTGCCGGAGTCCCAGCCACACTTCCGGCTGGCTGGTATGTCTGGCTTTGGCTGTAGTTCTTTTCGATGAAGAATCGGGCCTCCCGTCGGTGCAACTCGGCTCGTCGTGCAGTCTAGGAGCCGCTTCCCTGGTCGCTACCCCTCGCCAGCCGCAGTGCGCCTGCGCAGGGTGGCGCCAGGGCGGGGCGCGTGGGGTAGCGGAGCGCGTTGGCGCCAAGCTTCGCGTGAAATCAATACGGTGGCGCTGCGTTCGGCGTTCGCGATGCCACCTCCGGCCACCTCCGGCGCCTCTTGCCGCCCTGGTCGCGGGGAAAGCTCAGACGACCACGCAACACGGCCCGAACTCGCCGAGTGTGTCAACAAGGCGCCGCTCGGCACGCCGGTGTGTGACGAAGACAGACGACTCTTTCTCTCTCTTTCCACCCCCGCGAGTCATGACCGCCCGGGGTGCGAGGGGTGGGGAAGGCGCCCCACCGCCCCGCGGACTGCGGGGCGCGACGCCGGAGCGCTGGGCGCCGACGGCTGCTGCCTCTCACGGCCACCCACGAAACTCACCCCGCGGTAGCGGCGCTGCGCGGACCGAGACTGCCAAGACCAGTGGACCGAGCACCTTGGTTCGCTCCCCAAAGAGACACCACTTCCTGGACATTTCTGGTCCCAAGTCGTCACTGCTCGGTGCAGTGGGCAAAAGTGTTTTTAGCAGATGATACCTTTACTTTAAAACATTCACAACGTTAGTGAATGAGTGAGTACTGTTCGTATCAGGGTACCATCGGCATCATGAACTTCCACTTCGGCGAGCCGAAGATGTGACAGGCGATCCTGGACCAGACGAGTATCATCTGCTTCCATGAACGTTCCTAGAATGGACGTTCTGTTTGCAACTTTTTGGACTAAGTCGACTTTGGTTGGAAAACACTGTTGTAAATGTATGGCTTGAGGACTTGAAAATTTACACACATCACAAGAGCTAAGGACTATCAGCGCAACCATTCTGACTGTTTTTCAGAATCTTTCAACAGTTTTTCAGTTGCCAGTTTCAGGCTAGAGGAATTAAGTTTTTCTTTCTCTCAGTGTAGGCTGCGTGGCTGAGAGCGTGGCAAGGCTTAATATTGGTATTAGGTGCAGCGATCTGCATGGCACTGTACGGGCACATGCGCGCCATCCTCAAGGTGGAAGGCTCGCCGTCAAGCAGATGCCCCGTAGATGCCCCGTAGTGCTCGTCAAGCCGTCGTCAAGCACGCGACCGGTCCGGGACGGCTAGCGTGGAGAACCGCTGTGTAACTGAAGCGCGCACCGTCTCAGTTTCGGACGGCAAAATACGGCGAGGTAGAAGTGCCTAGACAGAGTCCTCTGGCCGTCGGTAACATCTGTGGAGTGCATACGTGCAGTGGTACCAGACTCACGATGAAGATGCGGGCGACGTAGCGCAGTGCCTGCAGCGCCTACGTCGGCTGGTCCAACGGACCGCTGGCTCGAGGTTGGTCGAGGACTCAGCGCATTTTCTTCGGCGTGGACGCACCGCGAAGTCACCACCATGCTGGAGTACGCGGTCGGCGTCCTGGTGGCGCTGCTCGCCGCCGTGTACATGTTCTTCCTCCACCGCTTCAACTACTGGCAGCGCCGCGGGGTGCCGTTCGTCGCCCCCCGGCTGCCGTGCGGCAACGTCACCGACGTCATCCTGGGCAGGAGGCCCATGCTCGCCGTCGTGGACGACATCTACAAGGAGCACCGCGACAAGCGCTTCATCGGCACGTACTTCTTGTTCACGCCGGTGCTGCAGCTCCAGGACGTGGACATCATCCGACAGGTGTACATCAAGGAGTTCCAGGACTTTAGCGGGCGCGGCACGTACTGGAACCCGGAGAACGACCCGCTGTCCGGACACCTTTTCATCCTCGGCGGGCAGGCCTGGAAGAGCATGCGCGCCAAGCTGGTGCCCGCCTTCAGCCCGGGCAAGGTCAAGTACATGTTCGGCACGGTGAGCGAGTGCGCCGGCTTCCTGCGCGAGCATGTCGAGTCCTCCCTGGCCAAGGGCGGCGGCGCCTACACGGAGGACATCCGCGAGCTGCTGGCACGCTTCTCCACCGACGTCATCTCCTCCGCGGCCTTCGGCATCGAGAGTAACTCCATGAAGAACCCGCACTCGGAGTTTCGGCGCATGGGCCAGCGCGCCTTCGAGCCCTGCATGGACGTCAACATGCGCACTCTGCTCGAGTTCTTCGCGCGCGACATCATGAAGATGTTTAGCATCCGGTCCGTGCCCAACGACGTGCACGAGTTCTTCACGCGCATCGTGGCCGACCTGGTGGAGCACCGTGAGAAGAACAACGTGGAGCGCGCCGACCTGCTCAACATCCTCATTAGGCTCAAGAACGACGGCTTCGTGCCGGGCGACGACGAGGCATCCGCGGAGACCAGAGGTAGGCGGCGGCGGCAGCAAATTAAGGCAGAAACCCTGCGTGCGAATAAGATGGGCAGTAAAATTAGCACAGTTTAACACTTTGCAGGGGTCGACAGGGACGACCAGAAGCTGACCGGCAAGGAGATCGCCGCCCAGGTGTTCGTCTTCTTCATCGCGGGCTTCGAGACGACCTCGTCCACCACGGCCTTCACGCTGTACGAGCTGGCCAAGCACCCCGATATCCAGGACAAGGTGCTGCAGGAACTGGATACCGTGCTCAAGGCGCACGGCGGCAAGGTCACCTACGACGCCCTCCAGGAAATGACCTTCATGGAGATGGTGGTCCAAGGTGGTTTCGGTTAAGCCCTCTCTCTCAACACTTCAACCACGTTTGCACCATGCCAATAGATGGGGGCTCTGTGAGCTACCCCACACTTGGACACTGCAAACTCCACACTTGGTTTGTGAGTGCACCCACTAAACTCGCCTTGCACTTTGCAGAGACGCTGCGACACTACCCGGCCGTGCCGTTCATCACCCGCGAGGCCATGGTGACGCGCCCGCTGCCCCTGACGGACACCATGGTGGAGAAGGGCACGCGCCTGCTCATCCCTGTCTGGTCCATCCACAAGGACCCGGAGCTCTGGGAGGACCCGCTGCGCTACGACCCGATGCGCTTCTTGGAGGAGGCCAAGAGAGCCCGGCGCCCCGGCATCTACATGCCGTTTGGAGACGGGCCTCGCATCTGCATCGGTAGGACCAACGCAGCGATACCCCTCCGGCCCCCGGTGTTTTGGTTTCGTTTTTAAAGTGCTTTGGCGTTGCAGGCATGCGCATGGGCTTGGTGCAGGTCAAGACGGCCCTGGCCACCGTGCTGTCCCTCGCCAGGGTGACGCTTGCGCCCAGCACGCCCAAGGAGGTCCGCATCTCGGCGCGCACGGTGGTCATCGCCCCCGAGCACGACATCCACCTCGTCCTGACGGCGCGCTGAGCAGTGTGCCCTCCTCGCGTTTCAGAGCACAATTTAGTCGCCTCAAATTTTCTGAAGGAAAACACATCAAAGACATTCCAATTGTTTTGCCGCACAGCACAGCCCCGCGGCGGCAGCGTGGTTCCCCCGGCCCAGCATGGCATCCGCGCAGGCCGGCGGGCGGCGCTCAGGTGCGCCTTGCAAGCAGGCAAACCATCGCGCACCAGTGGACTATAGTGCCGACATGTTGGCACGTCGTAAGCGGCATGGAGGCGGATGCAAAGTTTGGATTTGTATGTTTATAGTGATGGTTTAACGTCAAAATAATTATTAAAATCATAATTGAGAGAGAAAGAGTCAGCTGGAGACGCCTGGAAGTGTGGCCAACCCTTTTTTTGCTACTCGCTAGAGGCGAAGGATTTATGAAAATAATGGAGTAAAAGGAAGACCTAGTTATGTGTGGATTCGTGCCTGTTTTTGGTGAACGAGTTCTCGTCGCAGCCAACTTGTTAACGAAGCCATTAAACATTTGAAATGGACCAACATGCAAAGCAACGCAAAGCAACCAACCTTTTGAACACAGGGGTTCAGCGGTCTCAAAGTCCCTGCCACTGCCAGGAAAAGAGGACTTCCCTGTCAGGATGGCTACTAACCATTGAACACCATCTTCAGGTCTTCAGCTGCTGTCCGAGAATGCCCGGCGAGAGAGCCACAAAGCGATACACATGAATCTGTTGATGTGACAAAATTACGTCGATTCAACGTCAATCGGCGGCCCATTGCTCGCTGGGATTGATGGGCGTGAGTTTGGGGGGAAGGAGGGGGCAGGGCCCGCGCTGGCGGGGTAGAGTGGGGCGGGGCGTGGCTCCCCCGGGGCCCGGCGGCGCGGGGCGGCGCGGGGCTCGGTGGGCCCTACCGAGTACTGCGTGCTTGCGGCCCGCCGGCCCGCCTCACGTTCAGTTTCAGTTTGCGTTGGCGTCAAGTCGGTTGCGAGTCGAAGTGAGTCGCGTCGCGTCACGCGGCGCCCCAGTCCTGCGGCGTCGCGCAGCACCGCGTGTGCGACACGAGGACCACGTCGACGGCCGCGTCGAGGACCGCGTCGTGGACCGCGTCGAGGACCGCGTCGAGGACCGCGTCGAGGACCGCGTCGAGGACCGCGTCGAGGAACCGCGTCGAGGACTGCGTCGAGGACCACGTCGAGGACCGCGTTGAGGACCGCGTCAAGGAATACGACAAGGACCGCGTCGACGGCGTGTCATAAGGATCACGTCAAGGGATACGCCAAGGACCGCGCCGAGGACAGCCAGTGGATCGGCATGGAGGTACAGGACCGCGTCGACAAGTGGACCAGGCCGCGGGACTTCCCCGAGCGGGTCTCCGACGCCAAGCTCGTCGTGATGATGGTTTTGGGGGAAAGTGATGGAGGAAGCTCGCCCGGCGGCGCCTCGCGACGCGGCAGAGCCTCGCTGCGCGGATGTGTCGCGCGGGCGGGCGCCCCGGGACGGAAACCTCCGTTGTTCCCCTCCGTGATCGCCCAGGAGGGGACGGCGTGCGGTAGGTGTTCGGCTCGCCCCAAACAGGCAGCCTGGAAGCAGCTGGAGCAGCCCTGGAACGCGCTGACGGGCTGCTGGCAGGTAGCACGGTCGTTGCGGCGAGCCGTCGCACATCATAAAGCCGTCTAAGTCGGGACCGCCCTGCCCAGACTCGGTTGTCAGTCCGGGGGACGCAGGCGGAACCAGAGCAACCGGAGAGAGAGAGAGGTGTGGGTGAGTCGGGCTGCTGCTCGTAACTGCTCGCACTTTGTTGACATGTGTCGCGTGCGTTTAAGTCTCCTGCCAGCCACTTCGCAGGCGTCAGTGTCCACGACGACCACGACCGTGGAGCAGGGCGTCCTGAGGTCGTGGGCGTGTCACGGCGGTAGGAGGCTCGTCGAACACCATAAGCACGCCGTTGTCGTCGTCGCCGGTTCTGCTCCCCTCCCCCCCCCCTTGCCCCGCCCCATCTGCTATTACGAAACGGAACTGAACGAGGGCGATGGGCCACTTCCAGCGGCTTCCAGCTTCCAGAGCGGCGGCCTCCGGCGAACCTGGCGGACAACACACCTCGCGCGGCGCGCGGCCGGAAACGGCATGGCGCGCCGCGGCCCGGGACGGTACGGTGCGGCGCGCCACGCGAGCCGGAGGAGCCGGAGGAGCCTATTATCGCGGATAGGAGAGGGATTCCAGAGTAGCACCGCCACACTCGCCGACGCGGTGCCGCTGCTGGAGCGAGAGGGCTGACTGCGGCCACGCGGAACCGAATCGCATCCTGGACGTTTGGCGCGTGCCGACTCCATCTTCGATGAATTGGATTGAACCGCCAATTATTGGCTTCCTTACACGGGGGATAAGGGAGGGGCTCTTGATAGGCAGAGAGCTGTTTTCACATTTTTCCTTCCGAATGCGATGGTGATATTTTAGATACAGTAGTAAAATAACATTGCTATTAACGTTTGTTTCTTAATTTTTGCCAGTTTGAGACAAAAATGACAAGGTATTGTGAAACGCAGAAAAGTGTTCCGTGGCCGTCCGGCCAGGGCGCCAGGGTCCCCTGTGAGCACACCCAGCCGGCAGGTTCAGGCCAGCGCTGTGCTATTTGCCGATGGCCACACTGCGGGCACTCGACGGTGGGAAGACTCCCGGCCGGCGGCGGCGGCCCGGCGTCCCTTTTTCGCCCCTTGACCGCGCACTGCACCGAGTCCCGGGGAACGCCAAGTAGATCCCCGGCGTTGCGTCACGCGTGTGCTATTCAAGACAGTCCCAGTCGAGGCCGCGGAGGGCCCCACCGCCGCGGCGGCAGCTTCCGAGGCTTGCAGGAACGGGAAAAAACGTAATTGGAGTGCGTAAGATCATCGCGCGATTGCTTGCGTGTGGCGTGGTGGTGCGAGGCGGGGGCGTGCCGGCGTGCGTGGCGTGGAAGTGCGCGCTGGTCACGGAGGTCACGAGTCACGGGTCACGCGTGGTCACGACGAGGAGCGTAACGGAGGCTGGTCGGAACAGGCGGCCTGCTCGCGTGGGTGCGGCCCCACACTGTGGGACCTCACGCCCGGGGAGAGAGGAGCTTGACGCACCACTCCAGGTGCTCCCGGTGCCCTGCTTGGACCTTGCGACACAGACGCCCCTGGCGGCAACCCCCAATCGGTCCAAGCCCTGCCCTCAGCGTGCTTTGTGTCGCGTGACTGCAACAATGGCACCGAAATGGCCGAAAGGAGAGGCCGTCCCCCATTTGCATGGCTTCCGAGCAGTGCGACACTGTGCGCGGCAGGCTGCTTCCTCGGGGGCCTCCTCGCTCTGTCTCTCTCGCACGCCTGCGGGACGAGCATGAGTGCGAGAGAGACAGAGCGACGAAGCCTGAATGGAAGTTCGGCAGCGCGTATTGGCCGGCTTTGCCTTCGCGGGAAACAATGTTGACCCGACGGCAAAAAGCTGGACGGCGACTCGGCGGCTCGGCGACGACCCCAATAATCATGCCGGCTGTTTAGCGGCGAGGCGCTCCGAGGAGGCCGCAGTGGGAGACGGAGGCGACGGCGTTGTGAGTGAAAGTGCACGGCGCGGCGTGGTGCGGCGCGGCGTGGCGTGGATGTGGCGGGTGGGGCCAGTGGGGCCGGCCGGGCCCGCGTCGGCCCCGCCACTTCGCACACACCACGTGCTCCCCCTCCCCTCGGACCGGCCGGGACGGGCTGCCCCGTACGGCCGTGACGTCACGGTGACACAACGCACCACATATTGGCATGTCCTGCCTTCCACCGGTAAGCCTGCGCGTCCCGGCCCGGCACGCCAAGGCGCCGCCCCGCGCACGCCGCGCACGCGTCCACGACACGGACGCGGGGGCGCTGGCAGGCCTTGACTGGCCTCGGCGCGGCGGCAGGGGCGCCGCGTGCCACCGTGCAGGACGAGAAGGCCGCCGTCAAGGCGGTGAGACGCGTATCGCTCCGCGTGTGTGGACGGGGCCGCCGCCGCCGCCGCCCGACGGCCGCGGGATAGGCCACCATCCTACACCGGTGCGTTGCGGGCCGGGCTGGTGGCCTACCTGCCAGGCGCTCCAGCAAGCCGATTCCGAACCGATCAGTTGTGTCTCTCTCGCACCCGTGGGGCGTCCTGCACGCGCATGAAAGAGACGAAGCCCACTTCGGCATTAATCTTGCTGGGCGCTACGTGCGGCCTGGGCCTGCCGGGTCTGCCGGGCCGGCCTCTGAACTAAATCGCGCCTGGCCCATCGTCGTGAGTCCTTCACTACAGTTGCCAATCAATTGCGGCGAGGTCCTGCATGGAGGACTCCCTCCGCGGCCCGCCCCTGCAGACTGATTCCGGGAACCGTTTTCACCGCTGTCTCTCTCGCGCCTACACGGGGCGCTCCATGCGTGCGAGAGAGACAGAGCGACGAAAACGACTCTCGGAATGAGTGAGCCGCACGTCGGGTTGCGATGCACGCGGCGATGATGGGGCGGTGAGGCAAGGAGGTCCAGCGCTGCCCGGCGCTGCCGCTGCCCTCTCGCTGCCGCGCTCCACCGGGACATGCAGGGTGTCCGCGTTTTGCAACGGCGTCTCGCGTGGCGGTCTTGGACGCCTGATGCCTTGTAAGTGGACGCTGCCGCGACGCCGTCGACGCGGACGTGTTGTTGGCGGCGGGGTTCTTTCCTCGGCACTGTCCGGCAGGGTCGCCGATCAGTCCCAGTGCAGCAGCACACTGATTCTGAGAGTCGTTTTCGTCGCTCTGTCATACGGCACGCCCCATGAGTGCGAGAGAGACAATCAGTCTGTAGATGCCGTCCGGCGCGTCATCCCGGAACAAGGAACCAGCGACGCGTCGCGGAGGGTGAGTGCGAGCACCGCTACCTCGCACCTGCCGCCCTGCGACGACGCGAGGCGACGCCGCCAACGAGACGACAAGCTGTAGAGCAGTTTCTCGCTGCGGGAGTGTCAATTAAGAGTGAGACAAAGCGCTTCCTCACTTCGGCCGGCAGCGGGCACGCCGAGGGCAACGGCGGCAGTGCGGGAGAGTTTGTGGAGTGCGGCAATTGGGTCTCGGGTCACTTGAGGGGGGTTATTGACAACCATGGCCTTCTCACCAAAGTGTTACTTTTTCTCTGGCTAGCCTGACTCTGGCTTGCAGGCGGCCCCCCTTCGGCGCTATGCCGCTCAGAGAAATTAGGTTTTGTTTTTCAATGAGCCCCGCCGCCGATGGCCCGATGCCCCGGTGGCCCGGTGGGCGCGCGGGGTCGCGACGCGCCACTCATCCCTTTGACGGAAGGGACTTCCACGACCCGCGCCTTTGTGCGCCGATTTAGCGTCGCGTGCGTGCAGTGCTGGCACCATGCTGGCACCATGCTGGCACAGCACGGCGCGCTGTCAAGGCGCAGCAAGGCGCAGCACGGGCCGAGCCGAGAGCCAAAGCATGCAGGCATCCTTTCACTAGCATTCACCAGCGCCAGCCTCGGTCTGACGTCTGCGTTGTTCAACTCGACACATTGCCCCATTTGCGCACCGCCGTGCAGTGCATCGCATCACCGCCACGCGACCGCCCACCCCATCAGCCACCCCGACCGGGGAGGCGGTGCAGTGCCGAGGCATCGTCACTCTGTCGCAGTCGCACTCATGGAGCCAGATAGAGCGCCCCGCGGCGGTGCGAGAGAGATAGAGACTCTTCGGAGGGATTGCCATGCAGGCCTGCCGGGCAGGCATCCCTCGTCCGCGGCGCGTGGCGCGCGGCGTGGCACTTTCTTCCTCTGCAGGGCGTGGTGGGCCGTGGCACCGCGGTGGCACACTGCACGTCTACGTCCGCACGTCGCGGGGGCCGCCAGGGGCCGCCAGGCGGCGCGGCGTCGCACAGGCAAAGCCTCCAGCAAAGCCGCAGACGAAATTCGGGGACCACTCCGAGAGGGGCGGGGCGGGGCGGGGTGGGGCGGGGCGGGTGCGGCTTTCTTCGGTCTTCCTGCGACCGCGGATCTCCGCAGTTGTCTTTATCCATTATCCGCTGGTCTCCGTGCAGGCCGGTGTCCCGTCTGCACACGTCAGCAGAGGACACACCGCTCGCGGGCCTCCCTTCGTCTCCCTCGCTCGCCTCTACTGATGCCCCTTGAGTGCAAGGGAGACAGCGTCTGTTTGGAATCAGACTGCCGTCAGTTGTGAAAATGTGCTACCAAGTATTTAGTGCATGTCAGAGACAAGCCGTTTGGTTTGTTATTCTCCGTTGCGCTAGTTCGCAGATGACGAAGTATTTTCTTCGAAAGCTGCAGCGTATTCGCAAATTGCAAAAGTCCAGCACGACTTTGTTTGTTCGTGGGGGATGGAAAGTGGGCGCGTGAAGGGGCCTAGGGCCAGGGACGCTAATTTTGGCGAAGCGCGGGTCGAAATCGCAAGCGAATCGGGCATGGCTGTGCGGCACTGCGACGCCGCGGCGACGCTGACAGTGAGCCGCGAGCTTCTGACCCCAAACGGAACGACGACCTAGGCGGCGCGGCGCGGCACGACACGACTCCGCGACCCACAGTGACATCGCGCCCCTCCCCTCAGACCCCCGCGGCCCCGCCACGCATCTCCCGGGGGACGTCTCCATTCTGTCGAGGCACAGGAGAAAACTGTTGACAGTCGGAATAGAATTAGTCGAGGCAAAAGGGCGTGCCGGTCGCAGCGGGCGGCTCCGTGATTGGCCCTTTATCTCTTCGGCGGACCGCAGGCGTCGAACATTCAGCTTGAACATTGTTCCGAGCTGTGGCAGGCCAATGGCAGGCCGCCGCGCGTCGCAGGGCTCCTCGCCAGTGAAAGAACGCGCGGGGCGCCACGCTGCACAGTGGGCCAGAAGACCGGTGGAGACGGGCAAAACTCCAGACGCGCTTTGATCTCCAGAGTCACTAAATGGGACTCGAACCGAACGTGTGACCCCACCAATGGATTGCTCGTTCGGAGAGCAATCCATTGGTGGGGTCACACGTTCGGTTCGAGTCCCATTTAGCGACTCTGGAGCTCAAAACGCGTCCGGGATTTTGGCCGCCTCCACCGGCCTTCTGGCCCACTGTGCGCTAGTCCTGCAGTGCCGTCGTCGTTCTGTCCCTCTCGCACTCATGGGGCGTCCCTGGAGATGCGAGTGAGACAAGGCGACGGAGCGCGCTGTTCGGCATGAGCCTCCTGGACGCCCCACCGAGGCCGGCGCCCAGCCCACGTCGCCCTGGCGTCGCCTGCCCATGCCCTTGTTGCCCTTGTTGGCGGCCGTCGCCAACCACTTTCCTGCCATAAGGTATTGTCCGGCCGGCCGGCCGAATACCCGAATTCAATTTCGCTTTCACGCTTTCAGGCTCTCGGGCTTTGAGGGGCTTTGAGGCGCCGGTCGCACCGCGCAGCACCGCGCAGCACCGCGCAGCCCGCCCTCGGCTGCAGCCATCACACAAATCATCGCCAATCGCGGCGAGCAGACGCGACGCCAGCCGCCTCATTCCGCACTCGTCGCTCTGTCTCACTCGCACCTGCGCGGGACGCTCCACGAGTGCGAGAGAGACAGAGCGACGCGGGATAATCCTGGAAAGCTATCCACCCGCCAGCAACACGCATAACGCACGGGTCGCACACATGCAGCGTTCGTGAGTGAGCCGACCGCCGTGCCGCCTTGTAGGCCTTGTAGTGTCCCTGCCCCTCTTCGCTTTTTTGCCCTCGTTGGAGAAAGTGTCGGCCTTCCCTATTAGAGACATCGATCCATCCAACTCGCGATTGTTTTGTGAATGGCATGGGCGCCATCGGGGACACTCTCCCCACACATGCAAACCATTCTCGCACTTCAAACCTTTTTTTTTCCGTTTCGTTGTTGTTTTTTTTTTCAATGCCCGAAAGCTTTCTCGACGCGCACCTGTCGGTCCCCTTGTGCCGCCCAACGCTCGTTGAGTTGAGGCGAGCTTTTTTTTTATTCCTACCTTTTCCGGTGACATTTGACCGTGCATGCGAGAAAATACGAGGCAGACGCTGAGGTACCGTCACGTGTGCCGCCCCGCCCCACCCTGCCCCACCCAACCCCGCCACCGACTTGGCGACGGCGTCGCATACACTAACCAAAGCGATGCCGCGTTTCCTCGAAACGAAAGTGTTGTCCAAACATTCTGGCGACTCTTGCAACTCGCCTGCAGGCCGGTTCCCAGCAGCGCCTTGGTCGCTCTGTCTCCCTCGCACTCGTGGGGCGTCCCGCGTCCCGCGCGGGTGCGAGAGAGACAGAGGTCGCACATGCACTTGGTCCTTAGCAGCGGAACCGGAAGGAGGCCGTTGAAGCCAAGTGAGTGAACCCACGCGAATTCCGTTTCTCTTGCCGAGGCCGAAGCCGGGGCCGGAAGTTGCCGACAGAAATCCTTTGCGCCCCGTGTTTTGTGCCGAATCCAAACTTCCAAACTTTTGGAGATCACGCTTGGACCAGAAATGTTGTCGTTCGTTTTCAAACAAATCGAATGGGCTCGAGTCGGACATTTCAGGCAGAGTTATACTCAATACGATGACAGCACGAATCAAATTTATGGCTGAGGGGCGAAATGCCTCCGAAGCAATTGCGAGTCGAATGCCGATTCCGAGCGGCAGCCGGAAAAAACCATATCTTGAAACAAGAAAACACCTCTTGGAGGAAGGTAAAGCTACTAGGGATAAAGATAAGTTTCAAGAGACGGCTTTTCAGGGTGTTAGCCGGGGCGGCCGCCGAAGCCAGCAGCAGCTAAGTCATCACGGTGCTGCGGCATGCACGCTGCGTGCTGTGTGTTAAACAATCGAGGACATAACCGGGAGAAGAAACCGAGACTTGGCGTGCTCGGGACACGCGCGCGCCGCACGCTACGCGCGCCAGCCAAGCGCGCGGCGGGGCGAAATTAATGAAATTCTCGAGCAAAACGCTACGTCACTGCAGCGGCAACGAGCAGCCCGCGAGCAACGAGCGGCAGGGCCGACGCGGAAACAACCCTTCAGAAACCATCAAAAATCGCGATTTTCAAGTGCACCCTAAGCGTGTCTGTGCAATTCTGTTCGAAACGAGACATCGTGTGAAAAAAAGTGTCAAAATAGCGATTTTGGATGTCTACCTAGGAAAATGTTGATTAGATCGCGTGGGGCGAAGTGGAAAAATGGGGCAGGCGGGCGGGCGGTGCGGTGTGGATTATGGAGAACCGCTTCATTTGGCTCCGTTCCAGCTCCAGCGTCCAGGCCGTCCAGGCGTCCAGGCCGGCCGTGACGCAACACTCGTAACCGAACCGCCGCGCGGCCCCACTGGGCCCCACGCGCATGCTCACCGGTGCGGCCAGGTTCATGCACCTGGACGCCGGCTCCAGCGACGCCGGTCGCGAACCGAACCGGTTGTTGTGTTGTTGTTGATGGTGGGTGATGATGTTGTTGGGTCGTGTCACTGCCCCACTGAATCGGCGAGCGGGTGGCTCAGCCGAATCAAGATGCCGCGTGCAGTGTGCCACCGGCCTCAAGGGTGGACTGTGGCCAGCACACTCTCGAGAGTCGTTTTCGTCGCTCTGTCTTTCTCACACCTGTAGGGGATGCCCCATGAGTGAGAGAGAACGACAGAGCGACGAAAACGACTCTCAGAATCTGTCTGCTGTGCGCGGCCGCCTGTATGACGCACAGGCGCCCGGCGCGTCTCGTGCTCGGCCTGGGCCTGGGTGACGCAGGGTCGCGAGTGTCATTTACAGTATACGTGTATACACTGCTTTCGCTGGCTCGGCCCGCCCGGTCGGCGTGGCCCGACGGCCCGCGAACGCAAACCCGCTTGGGATTGCTCCCACACCACTGCTCCTCGTGTTGCAGGCCCTGCCCCTGGTGCTGGCCATGGCGCTGGTGCTGGCGGCGGCCGAGCCCCAGGTGCTCGTCCTGTCCAGCGACAAGATGCCCGTCATCACGCCGCTGCACCCCGTGACGCCGGCCAACGCCGCGCCGGTCAACGCCGCGCCCCCCGTGCTGCCGAACCTGCACGCCCTCCGCAGCCTGCAGGCCCTCCAGGCGCAGGCGCTGCGCAACCTGCACGGCATGCAGAACCTCCAGGCCCTCCAGAGCCTGCAGGGCGCCGTGGAGAGGGCCAAGCGCTCGGGCAACATCCTGCAGCTGCTGGGGGGCGCCAGCGGCAGCAGCGGCGGCGCCAGTGCCGGGGGCGGTGCGGGGGCGGCCCCTGGCGGCGGCCTTCTTGGCGGCGGTGGCCTTCTCGGCGGCGGCGCGGGCGGTGCCGGCGGCGGCGGGGGCATCCTGGCCTCCATCTTGTCCAGCTCCAGCAGCAACCCGGGCGCCGCGGGTGGGGTCGCCGTCAACGGCAAGGGGCCGTCGTATGGGAACTACATCGGCACGGGGGCAGGGCTGCCAATGGTGAGTTAGAAATGCTTGAACAGCACCCGGATTACTTTCAACTGGCCGCCGGTCTCTGACCTGCCTCCCTCCGCCCCCTTCCAGGTCTACGGCCAGAGGAGCTTCGACCTGCAGTCCTTCAAGCGGTCCCTGATGGGCGTGCTGATGCAGGCGGTGCGCGCCATCACCGGCGGGGTCATCGCCCTCAAGGGCCAGCTGGTGCGGGTCAAAGGTCAGCTCATCTCCGCCAAGGGTAACATCATCTCTGCATCCGGGGAGGCGCTTAGCCAGTTCGGCCGCAACATCGCTTCCAACGCGCTCAGCCCAAAGCCGCCAGAGCCGCCAGGTCAGAGTCAGCTCAACGCCGCCAGCGGCACCAGCACACCAGCCAGTGGGCTGCCTGTCGGCGGACGCGTCCGCTAGAGACAGCAGGGCGATTCCGCACAGTGCGGCCGTCGTTCTATCTCTCTCGCACTCATGGGACGTCCTGTACAGGTGCGAGAGAGACAGCGACGGCCACACTGCGCGGAATCATCCTGCAGGTGAGACAGGCAGCCCACCCGCACGTCGTGTGCCTATCTGTTCACCAAAATTGACGACCACTGGTGAAAATTTTAACTGTATGTAACACCTCTAATTTTCAACCACTTATGAAAATGTTACCTGTATGTAACACCTCTGATTTTCGTTCCGAAGCACCGGAAGCACCCCTTCCTGTCTAGCCAAGCTAGACCTGCGCCAAGGGTCTAGGTCGGTCTAGGCCGTCTAGGCCTAGCCGCACCCCGATGAGTCACAGACCGGAGCGCAGCGAAGCCGCTCTGGGTATAAGCCGCTCCGGCGGCGAAACAACGATAATTTCTGAATTAAACATGTAGTGGCGCGGATTGCATGCCGCCTGTTTGAATGGCCTCGCCTCGAAGTGCAGCAGCTGAGCCACGCCACGCCACGCCCGGCTTAGCGAGGAAATGCATGGCGTCCTGTACAATATTCGAGCTATGCAATCACGTGCTGTGCAGGAGCCAGCCAGTCCGGAATGATAACCGCGAGCGATAACGCAGAGAGTGAGAGTGCTTATGGTGTTGTGGCACACGCAAATGGGATCGAGTTCCTCGCACCTCTTCTGGAGAGAAATTGTATTCTGCTGTGTAAATATTATCCTCTCTAAAACGAGTGCTGCCTGTTGCATGAGAGGCAGGAAGTAGTGCAAAAAGTGCGCGCTAGATAAGCTTGCCGCTCATTGGCCCTCGCGGACGCGCGAGCGAATGCGCCATCATGCGTGTCTGCCTGCGTGTCGTCGGCGACGTAACGCGAGGCCTCCTGCCTGGAGCACTCCGTGGAGACGGCCAGCCGCGGCCAGCAGGGAGAGCCCATGACAAAAACTCCAACTTGAGTAGCCATCTTTCTTGAAGGCCTTCACGTGTCATAACGCTCCTCGTTTACGACTTTTCTGTATGGAACCGTAAAGTGAAACGTTGGAATTTTTGTTAGGTTGGCAATCCCTGTCCGCGCACACAGCTTCTTGAGGACGTGTAAGGTGCACCCCCTCATCAGCCCCTCTGGTTGCAGCCCCTCCGAGGCCCGTGTACGGCCCGCCCGGCTACATGAGCATGCTGCCCCGGCCCGTGTACGGCCCCCCGATGTACGCCCCCCACGGCTCGCTGGGCCACCTCGGCACGCCGCTCGGCGCCATGGCCACCCTGGGGCAGCTGCCGCTGCCGCGCCCCATGTACGGGGTGCCCCCGGGCGTGGCGCCGCCCCACCCGCCCGTCTTCAACATCTACAGCAACGCCATCAACCAGGACCTGCCGCGGTACCAGGGGGTCGCGCCGCCCCCAGCACCGCCCCCACCGCCGCCGCCGAGGGTGCAGATCCAGCCCTCCATCGAGGCTTACAGCAGCCACAGCGTCAGCGGAGGCCTCGACAGCTACGGCCCCCCGGCCTCCGGCTCGCCGTTCTCGTTCTCCGGGGGGTCCTTCTCCGCAGGGGCGCCCTTCTCCCCCGGGAACGCGTACTCCAGCGCCAGCACCCAGGCGCAGACCAGCGTCCCCGCGCCGTCCAGCGGGGCACCTAATCCCCAGTCCAAGCCATCGCAGCCCTCGAGCGGCTACGACGACTACGGCCCTCCCCCTCCCCCCGCGCCATCGCCCCCCGCCAGCCCCGGGACGTTCGACTTGAACAGCCTCAACTCGGCAGAGCAGAGCGCGTCGTTCGGAGCGCCGGAGTCTGGCCAGCAGCCGGACAGCTACTTCAAGAGGAACGCCAACCAGAACCAGATCCAGAACCAGGAGCAGGGGCGCGACGCCGCCAACGCCGGCACGCCTCGAAACGCACGTGAGTAAGCAAGGGAGTTCCTGCCTAGGTCGGGAACAGAGTGCAACCTCTCCCCTGTGTGTGCAGCGCATGCGGGAATGCGGGGCGGACTTCAGGGAAAATCCTCTGTATTTGCGCTGAGGCACAAGAGAAGGCCAACACGGCCAACACCTCAAAAATACTAGTTTCTCCTCCTTGTGTCGGATGGGTAGCCTATCCAGCCGGCGGCTTTGTTCGCACTGACGGACACCTGGGAGGTAGGCATCCCATTTGACACCTCAGCTTTTACTAAACATGAACCATCATACATTTTTCAGGGCAACTACAGTGACAGGAGGCCTCAACAGGACTTTAGTGTTTGTTGGGACTTTCATAAATCCCGAACCAACTCTCTCCAGCACTATGATTTATGCCAAGAGAATTTGATGAAAATTTTTCACATTAATTAAGACCATTCATAAAGAAAATTTCTTGTGTTCAATAATTTGAGATTCTTTTAGTATCTTAAAGTTCTTCCTCCTAAAGCGTGTTTCTGAGTTCATCAATTCTAACCAGTCTGTGTGTTTTGTTTTTATTTAGTTCAAGGAGCACATGCTGGATTGCTCCTATTGAAGCCGGCACAAAATGTTGCACCTTCATCGAATCAAGATGAGTCTGCAAAGGGCTCTCTCTCCGAATCACAAAATCAGCAACTCAAGGAACCTCAAGCCCCATACTTTGACTTGTCACAAGCCCTTGGAATTGGTCCAGGCTATGCAGCACCACCAGAATATGGAGCCAGATTAGGAGACAGCAGTGACACTAACAGTGACACCAATAATAAAAATGAGAGAACTTTCTCATTACTGTTTGGCTCAAAAAAGCCAGCCCCACTTCGTCCTCATCCTGTTACAAAAGCCTTACCTCCACAGGTATTCCAAAATCAAAACAAGTGGCTTTTAAAAGTTTGTAAATGAACCATTACTTTTACTGTGATTTTGACCTATTGCAGGTTGTTGCAGCAGCTTCAGCAAAACTAGCAGCACAACTCGACTTAGCAGGACGTGCCCCACCTCGGACGGCTGTAGCTGTCTCTGGCCCACAAGGGCAGTTCATAATGTATCACTAGCAGTCATACAGAACTTTAATTTAATTAGGAAGATTATAATTGAAAGAACTTTAGAATAGTTCTTATGTGATCAAATTTGAGACTCATCCCATGAGGAATATTTATTTGAACAGAGATGTTTCCTTGTAAAATATGCTGATACCAAGTGCTATCGAGTTACATTCCATAGAATGTACAGAGCTGACTGTCAAGTAATGGTACTAACTTGTCATGAAAGCAGTTGATCGGACTACAAAAAGAAGCAAAAGTAGCACAGGGGAACAGGCTGTCATCTGATAATTGTTTAGGCTGAAGCCTGGAGGCAGTAATGAGGAGTCTACACAGACTCATATTTATGTGTCGTACACCCATGATGTAAATAAGAAAAAGAGGATCAAAAGCCTGTTAATGTAAATACGTGCAGATATTTCCAATAAAATTTACAAACACAGAATGTATTGTTATTGACCACCAAATTCAATGGTTGACTATAAATTGTTATAAGGGAATAAGTAAATAACAAAGTAGAGATTTAGTTTATACAAATACTTCTTTATTCCTGACTCACATCAATATTCAAAGTTTGCAATTTCTTGAAGGTGGGAACAGGAACCCAGGTGACGAGGGTGTAAAGCTTGTTGGGAGAGTCCTCATCCTCGTTTCTCCTCCGGGCAAGACGAACTCGGATTCTGAAGGGAACGTTCCTAAAGAGAAAAAAAAAAAAAAAAAAAAAACCATTAGTGACACAGAAATACAACACAATTCTCCCATAAAGGAGAATCAGATGCAAGAATCCATTAAAAGTGGCTAGCTAAAATTAATCCCACAAAAGACAAATCATAATTTTAAAAAATTTAATTTGTTTTTTGGGATAACATATACAAACAAAAGATTGATCTCATCCATAATCACTGGATTTTCTATAGCAACAACCAATCCTTTAAAGAATTTTTGAACGAAAGCACCATGAAAAGACTTGTCAAGCTGACACATTTTGTGGGTATAAAATGTAAGTTTCTTCCGGTATTAAAGAAAGACTGACAGGTGGTAAGTTTCCAAATAGATTTTCTACCCCAATTTCAGATCTGAAGATGCAGAGCCTTGAGCCACTGCTGAAGGGAAGAACTAAATTGGCAAAATGATGATTTGATAGTAAAAGGATGGGCAATAAGGAGAACACATTCAGTGCAGCATGATTCCAATTCAGTTTGAATTCCAAACCATGCAGCCAGAAAAGTGAGGGATGCTGTGAGTTTATGAAAGTGAAGCATAGGGTCAGAATACATCAAGCAGAGCCAGTCTTGCACTTTAGGAAACCCTCTTGGGTGCAAATTTATGCCATCTAGTTATTTCCAAACACAAGGAACTCCAGTCATCAGGAGACGAAATTGATAACAAATTTACGGAGTGGATATGAAAGAATGCATCTAATTGAAATAACATAAGTAGAGAAAGAAAACAATGACAAAAAATTGCCATTGCAATAACCAAAATCAATCGGCAATAAAGTTAGTGGTAACTAACTGTCAATGAGCACAGTCCGAGAGACACTTCACACAAGGCATTAACTCGCAGTCATGACAGTTCAGCATACATGACGGAAGAGAAGCAAGTAACCGCACACATTTGCGGTTGGTTCAATGGAGGTGACAGGAGGCGATACTTACTTGATACCCCTGGACCAGAGCTGCTTGTTCAAGTGGGTGTCCACCCTCACGTCCTCGGTGCCCATCTCCTTGGCGGCGAACTTGCGGATCTCCTTGATGGCGCGGGGAGCGCGCCTCTTGGCTCCGACTCCATAGAGCCTCTTGTGGAGGTTGATGGAGTACTCGCGGGTCACCACCTCGTTGATAGCGGACTTCTTCTCCCTCTTCTGCTTGACCATTGTGAACTGCAGACAAAGAACGCATCCGTTAGCAACTGGCAAGAAGTCGAGTGTCACCTAACCTGTCTGGGCAAGGAGGCACTGCACAGTGCAGCGAAAACCCATCCGGCGAACCAAAAGAAAGGAGGCAAGTACAGCACAGCAAGTTGCGCCGGCTTTTTAGGGGCAACCGAAAGACAGATCTCGCAGCGGGGCGCGAACGGGACACTAGCCGAGAGGAATACACCGAAACCAACTAGGAAACAGGCCAAGCTTCAGAAACGAGAATCAGCCGAGGTAAACATAACCTTATAGTTTGGTTGCCGGACAGCGGGCTAACGAAAATTTGGACTGGTAACGTACGAATGTTAAAAATGTATTTAAGAAAGATAAAAATTCGTTGCAAGTATGAGTCTTTTAAGCAGTGGGTAGGTTATGATGCATAAACGTAATCCAACAACATAGTGTCCCACGTTGAACACAGAGATCTACACACGTACTTGGAATGAAAGTCCCAGAAAATATTGAGAGCAGTGGTTACTTTGCTCGAACGTGTGTACGTACAAATAAGTAAAATGATCGGAAAAGTGCCAAATTGGAACAAAATACAAGGGATTGAATCGGATAAAATTAGGAGAGTTCTTACCCGGTTTGCACCACCACGGTGTCCTGGCCGAAAGAAACACAAAATGGACGCTGTTTCCGTATCCGCAACAAGCCAACGAGGCAGCTATGAGAAATTTTCTGATCACATCTCTCGCTTGGCTGTCGTCTGCTAGTCTCGCGTAGATTCTTTAAAACTCACCGACCGCATGTTGAGGCGGCCACATAAGTTTTGAAATCTTTATTTTAAACTCAAATCATTATTTTTGTTTTGTTTTCAGCTTGCCCTGGCGTTTGGTGTTCGTGCTTTCGGTGCCAATGATTTCTGTACAGTAGCGCAAACCGATTTGTTTTGTTTTCCGAGTTTCTTAAAATAGCTAGTCATCAGTGAAAAATACGGTTGGTAATTTTATGGCACTTTAACTTTATTATTTTGACGCACTTAATCGCGTTCCATCTGCGTGCATTTTATTTTTCTTGTACATTTTCGTTAAGGAGCTGCGACCATTTGCCGCCAGATGGCGCGGCGAGCGTCCGCTAGCCGCAGACTCGCTTCGCGCGCTTTTGTATCGTATTTCAAACGCTGAAACAGTCGACACTGGTGTCATGCAATGTAAAGCGCAAACAAGGTGGAATAGTTCGGCGGCTCGAGAAAACTCGAAACGAGAGTAGGAAAGGAATAATTATTTCGTCCAAACACTGGCGTCGCCGTGCTTTTAAACGAGTTGATCTTGACTCATTAATATTGCTATTGACCCAGAGGGCCAGAGGCCGTGCGGAAACACGCGAATTTTTCAGGGCAGCTTTTTCGTTTAACCAATAAATAAATACACCCGACGGACCAAAAATGGTGAAGAAAAAAAGCAAATCGTAATATTTTCTCCCGAATTTCTTGATAATTTTGAGCAAAAAAAAAAAAACGTAATTGGCAGAGGGCAAATGGAAAATTGACGCGATTCCTCCGTTTTCACGTGGCGCAGATGAGCGAGGAGCCAGGAGAGCCGTGAACGCCTGGAGCGGGAGAGGCCTGCAAGGTGCCTGCTCGTCGCGGGGAGGGGGTTTCGCCTTTTGTGTACAGTGCGTTGGACTCTGTGCATGACATCAGTTCAGTCTCCCTCCAGACCGCGGAGGAAGCGTGGCGCGAGGGGGTAAACACTTCACGAAATCGTGTACAGACTACTCGGTATTACGCTGTATTACGGGTGTATTACACGTGTATTACGGCCCTAGAATGCCAACATTTGGCACATTTGACCCAAAAATGGTATAACGATCACGTGTATTACGCGTAATACACGGTTTTTGTGTACAGGGTATTACGCGAGTGGTTACCCCCTCGGCGTGGCGTGTGAGGCGGACGCGGCCGCCGGACTGAACACTCACAACATTGTGATTCCACCGCCAAGTTACTGAATGCAGTGTAGTGTTTTGCTGCAGTGCTTTGCGTGCGGTGATCGGACGACCGGTACCTGACAAGACCAGCACACACCTGGAAAAAAGGGTCCAAATTGCTCCGTGACCGACGAGCAGGCGTGGCAGAGACTGGCGGGAAAGGTAAGCGACATGAAAGCTGATGAAAGCCAAGATAACCAGCGCCCGCCAGGTAGGCCACCCACCCGCCCTGCAACGATGTTGTGCGGAGGTGGGCGGCGCGCGGCGTTGGCCTTCCCGTGATGGGCATTCACATTGAAGTCATAATAAGCATTCGGGGGAAAGAAGAACAATCGAGGTGTGCTATTTAACTCGTTTATTTACTGAACTTGAGTTGAGCGAGTTGAAGTATAAGAACTTGAAGTTGAGTAGTGAGACTCACATCCCGCAGAGTAAAACATCAAGATGAGAAATATGGCTAATAAGCTGTCAGTGTAGGTCCGTCGGGGGGAGTGCCAATGGGCCTGCTGTTGCTCTCGCTGTTGCTAGTGCCGCAGCCAGAGCACGGCGGCCAGCACGGCGGCCAGCAGGCGCAGGTTGGGCAGGGCCAGGGCGCTGCTGGAGGGCCGGCCGGGGGCGTCCGAGTCGCGGGGGAAGGTGAGCTTGGGGACACGCCGCGTCTCGCCGATGTGCTGGAAGAACCAGGCCGAGTCCTTGAGCGAGCGGTTCAGCGTGCCGTTCTCGTAGTCCACGTGCACCAGGCCGAAGCGGCGCCTGCAACACAGCCTGGGGTGAGCTGGGCACAGGCGGGGTAAGAAAGCTTTACAGTACAAGAATCTAAAAAGTGCTCTGATTTGCATCAAAAAGAAAAATTCTGGGTCCAAAGCTTGAAGGGCAGGCACTCGAGAAGGGCCGAGAGTTCGAGAGCCGAACATTCAGCCACTCCTGGCCACTTGAGACAAAAGAAATGCAAGTCATATCCCTCCCAGGCGTATTCACACGTTATGCGTGACGATGACAAGGACTGTGTAATAAGGCGTGAAAATGCGTAATAGTACTGATGTGCAGTTCTAAGGTAATAACAAAAGGTAATAACTAATTAGCCGTAAACACAAATGAAACCTGTGGAGTATCCCTCTCGGCCTCATCAACATGTCGTGTTTTGTAAGGTTTAGAAAAAGAACGGTTTTGCCCCTCCCCTCAAAGTGAGTTTGACACCATAAAAATCATTCTATAATAACCCTCTTATCGAAAGATCCAATTCTGCCATCACCATGATGTGATTTACAACCCCGTGATGAAATTTAGGCAACCCCGTGCCTCATCACTTCATACCTTCAGTGTGAAAAGTTTCACAAGCGCATCTTAGTTTTCAGAAAAAATCAATCTAAGATAGAACGAACGGTATCAGTAAAGCCTGGGTGTAATCTCAGCGCAAAAAAGGCTCTCGAGGGCTTGCTTGATGGAGTGGACGATAGCTTCATGACGTTATGGGTTATTTTTACCGCGACAAACACTGGAAATACAACTTTAGGCACAAATGTCGCACGGATGAATAGATTCGTTGATCCAATGAAGATTTTCAGTGATTTGAGGAATAGCAAGAGACTTGTTTCATAAAGCTATCATCTGATGTTTCCACATTTATTTTTCTGCCACCACGTAGGACATTGTTTGATGGTCAAAAGAGTGCGAGTAATGAAAATCATCTTTACGCTGATGCACTGGAAAAGCTGCTGCGCGGCTGGGACAACGTGCACCGCGCGCGGAACGGCAGCAGTTGGGAGGCCTGCTTGGGCCTGCCTGGCGCAAAGGCCCAACGGCCCAAACCACAGACAGACGTGGAATTGGCAGTCTGGATATAGCCTTCCGGGCCCGGCGCCGTCCTGAAAGGCCCATGTGTGTACACTGTACACTGCCATGCGCGCCTGCAGGCCACGGCAGGCCGGCCAGCAGAGGGCGCTGCTTTTTCGCTTGGAGCTTTGGAGCCTGCTCCGACCCGTTTCGCCGTTTGTTTCGCAGAGTGGCAGAGTGGACCGCTGTCGGCGCGGCGCTGTGCTGCGCTGTGCAAACACTCGCGGCCGCGTCCGCCGCGTCCGCCGCGCGCCGTGTTGACTCCGCGGGCTCATTCCCCACAGCGCCTCGTCGCTCTGTCTCTCTCGCGCCCCTGCGGGACGGCCCATGAGTGCGAGCGAGACGGAGCGGCGAAAGCCCTGTCCGGAACCAGCCCACTGGTGGCGGCCGGGTCGCAGGCTCTCGGCGCACGGCCCCGCCACAGCCGCCACGGCCACTGCAGGCGCGAGGATGCCCGCGTCATGGGACTCCGGCTGGTGTGGCTGCTGGCGGCGGGGGCGGCCTTGGGGGCGGCCTTCGGGGCGGCGGCCACCACCACCACCCCGGCGCCCATCGTCGTGGACCCGGCCACGGGCTGCTCCTGCACACTGCACGAGCCCTCCGTCCTCATTTGCTTCGACATGCTGGCCTGCGCTCGCTTCCCCGCCAACGTGACGGTAAGTCCAACAGCTGGCCTCCAGCGCGGCGTCGAACTGCCGCCGCTAAACCAAAACGCACTCGTGCTCCAGGTACCGTCGACCCGGGGCGTCGCCGGCCAAGACACGGCCACCATGTACGTGAGGGGCACGCGCATCGCGGTGCTGGCCGTGGGTGACCTGGCGGGCCTGACGCACCTCACGGAGATGGGCTTCGACAACAGCAAGGCCCTGACGCTGGTGGAGCCGCGCGCCTTCCAGGACATGCGCCACCTCGTCAACCTGAGCATGTCGTTCAACCCGAGGCTCACGCACCTCGACGCCGACGCGCTGCTGGGGCTGGTGGCCCTCCGCGAGCTCGTCCTGGTCCGCAACGGCTTTGTGACCCTGTCCGCCGACGTGACCCCCTCGCTGCGGCCCGCCGTGCTGCCCCAGCTGCGCGTCCTCGTCCTCGACCAGAACGTCCTCGGCGAGGTGGCGGCCGACGCCTTCCTGCCCATGGACGGCGCGCCGCTGCAGCAGCTGAGTCTGACTCGCTGCGACGTGGCCACCGTGCACCGGGGCTGGCTGGCGCCGCTGCGGCAGCTGGCCGTGCTGCGGCTGGCCGACAACGCGCTGAGCCTGGCCGCGCTGGCCGACAGCCTGGACCTCCTGCCCCGCGGTGGCCAGCGCGTGGCGCTGCGCACGCTGGACCTGGGCGCCGTCGGGATCAACATCGGGCTGCACGGCGTGGCGCTGCCGGCCTCGGCCTTCACCTCCACGACGGACTTGGGCGCGGCGTCCACCGTAGATCACGTGTCCGAGGCCCCCACCGTTGAGTCCAAGGCACGCCCTGACGCTCACATGGAGCTGCTCCGAGCCATCGCCAGGTACCTGTCCAGCGGCTGTCTGCGTCACCGCCACCGCGTGCCTCTCTCTGACATTGTGACACACTGCACCGACACTGTTTCTCGGCCCGCAGGTCAAGGGTGGAGGAATTGGTCCTTCGGCAAAACAGGGTGGAGCGCCTCTGGCCGTCGCTGTTCCCCAGGATGCCGCGCCTGCGGCGACTCGACCTGAGCCGCGTCGAGCTGTCCGAGGGGCTGCCCGGGGCGCTGGACGCCCACGTACTGCCCTCGCTGCAGGCCCTGGACCTGAGCTTCAACCGGCTGCGGGCGCTGCGTCCCGGCTTCGTCTCGGACGAACTGCTGTCCCTGGACCTGGGCAACAGCCTGGCCACGTACTTCGACGTGGGCGACAGCTCCTTCCGCGGCCTGCACCGGCTGCGCGAGCTGCGCCTGTCGTACAGCCGCGTGGTGCGCCTCACCAACGCCACCTTCGTGGGCCTGGACAGCCTCGAGGTGGGTCGCCTCGCCAGTCAAAGTTGAGTTTGCGCGTTCTGGACTTTAAGCCGATAAGCCTTTTCTCTCCGCCCCGTTCCGCCCCCAGGTGCTGGAGCTGCGCAACGCCACCATCTTCCAGCTGGACGACGGCGTGTTCGCGACGCTGCCGCGCCTGCAGCGCCTGGACCTGCACCGCAACGAGTTCCCCAAGCACGCCCTGCTGCGCGCCGACATGTTCCTGGGCCTCGGCCGCCTGCGCGTGCTGCTGCTGGGTGCCTCTGGTGAGCTGCCGCGGCTGCCGCATTGTCATTCAAACGAATGCGACATGATACTCGTCAGAACGTGAATTTTGTCACGTTCTTTTGAATGTGACGTCACATTCACCCGTCAGGTGCTTCGCCGCCCTGTCCCTCTGACACTGTGAGTGCGAGAGAGACAGGGCGGCGTTTCTCCGGGATGAGCCTGCTGTGCTTTGACGGCCGATGGCGGCCGATGGCGGCCGATGGCCTCGGAGCGGGGGAGTGACGGTGCTGTCGCTGCAGGGGTGCGCAGCCTGGGCACGGACGTGTTCCGCCACCTGCCGGCGCTGGAGGAGCTCGAGCTGCAGGACAACGCCCTGACGACGCTGGACGGGTGCGCGGCCTTCCGCCCGCTGCGCGCCCTGCGCCTCCTCGACGTGTCGCACAACCGTTTCGGCTCGTGGCAGAGCGCGCGCCTGTTCGACCGCAACGAGGCCCTGCGCGAGGTGCGGGCGGCGGGCAACACGCTCACCTACCTCAGCGAGGCCATGCTGCGGGACCTGGGCGGGCTGCGCGTCGTGGACCTGGCCGACAACACCTTCCACTGCGGCTGCGACCTGTTCCGGCCGGCCAGCGCGCTGCTCGACAAGGACAACGGCCTGCTCGAGGTAAGAGCGTCGGACCGCGCAGCACGGCGCCGCGCGCGTCCTTCAACATCAAACAGTCTGCTCTCCTGATCCCCTAGTACAAGTGCCTGTCGCCGGACCGGTGGCGCGGACGCAGCCTGGGCGAGTACGTGCGCTGGGCGGCCGACAGCGGCGACTGCACGCTGACCTCCGCCGCCACGAAGGCGCCGGCGACGCTGCTCGTGGTGCTGCTGCCCGTGATGCTGGTGCTGCTGCTGGCGCTGGCCGTCGTCGCCACGATGGCCTACCGCCATCGGCACCAGCTTCGCCTGCACTGGGACGCGGCCAGGCGGAGGAAGGCCGCGGACGGCGTGGGCAACTACCAGTACGACGCCTTCGTGTCGTACAGCAGCGAGGACCAGGTACTGTACCGTGACGCCCCCCTTGCCGCAGGGCCTACAGTTGGCCAGAAGCGGCCAGAAGACTGGTGGAGGCAGCCAAAACTATTGACGCGTTTCGAGCTCCAGAGTCGCTAAAAAGAACTAGAACTGAGCGTGTGACCTCACTAATGGATTCCTCGTTCGGAGAGCAACCCATAGGTGGGGCGAGGGGGGAACAGCTTCCCACATTCATTGTACAAAATTTGACCACATTCCCACATTCAGGTGGGGAAAACGCCTGTAAGTAGGCAACATGTGTGACAAAAACGCCAGAAATCTTGCACATTCTTGCACATTCACACAATCATTGTACACAAAATTTTACAGTGGGTCACCCCTCGAGGTGGGGTCACACGGTCGGTTCGTGTCCCATTTAGCGACTCTGGAGCTCAAAACGCGTCTAGAATTTTTGCCGCTTCCACCGGTCGTCTGGCACACTGTGGGGCGGCCAACGGGGTACTGACGGTTTCTTCCTGCAGGTGTTCGTGCACAAGCTGGTGGCCGAGCTGGAGGGCGGCGAGCCCCGCCTGCGGCTGTGCGTGTACGAGCGCGACTTCGCGGTGGGCGCGGCCATCACGGAGGAGGTGCTGCAGGCCGTGGCGCAGAGCAGGCGCGTGCTGCTGGTGGTGAGCCAGGCCTTCGCGCGCTCGCACTGGTGCGCCTGGGAGACGCACATCGCGCACCACCAGCGCCTGCACTGCGGCCGCGAGGACGCTCTGCTCGTGGTGCGCCTGGGCGCCGTGGACGAGGCCCTGCTCACGCCCACGCTGCGCTACCTCCTGCAGACCCGCATCTACCTGGAGTGGCGGCACGGCGACGACCGGGACGACCGGACGCACCAGGCCTTCTGGAGGAAGCTGCGCGCCGCCCTGGCGCCCTCGCCGTCGCGCAGTGCTGCCGGTGCCGCGGTCACGTGACCGGCGCACTCGCTCCGCACTTACCACCTGTCTCTCTCACACTCAGAGCGCGCCCCGAATAGGTGCGAGAGAGAGACGGCGACGAAACGCTGAGTGAGGAATCCAGTCGGCAGCGTGCTAATTGGCGGGACAAAGCTCGGACTGAGTGAGTCGTGGTGCCGAACAGGAAAGAGCGACGAACAGACACATTCGATAACAACGATTTAATTTAAATATATTATTATATACATTAGATACACGTCATTTTTATCACTCACATCTTCATTATATGTAAATTGTTCATAATTAAATACTCTGTGATTTATAATACTCTGATTTGACTGACAAAACAATAACAATTATAACATTCTCAATAACGATTTTCTTTGGCATTTAGGACACTTTAGTGAGATGTTTCCCAACACCTCACCTCACGCTTACTTAACTATTATTGAGCTACGAATGCCATTCTCGGCACACATCACATCACTTTCCTTCTCGGAATATAACTGCGATCCCCGCGGCCCCGCAGTCATGAATAAATCGTCATCAGGATCATCTGAAATGTGAGGGACGAACGTGTTAAAAATCACAGCCGTGTCGAAATTTCAAGTGCAAGCATGCAGCGAACAAATGCGAACCTCTTCAAGTGACAGCGGGTTTCCCTTCATTTTCGTGTCCAGACTGTGGTACCTCTCTGTAACCAAAAAGAAGCGTTGCAATGTCACCTCTAGATACACGGACTGTCAGACAGTCAGGCAGGCAGACAGGCAGGCAGGCAGGCAGTCCAAATCCACTCGACGGCCTGGCCGCTGCTGGCGGCAGATGGGTTGCCTGCCTGCGGGCTGCAGGCGGTGCCAGGGATTGTCTAGCTGGTCTTAGTCTACCGTCCACACTGTGAAACCAAGTGAGGAGAACTCCACACTAGAAATGCGGAGGTGTGGACTTCGCAGTCTTTGGAAGTGCACAGTTAGTTTTCAGTGCTTTGACAGAGTGTACTGACCGTGGGCGAGGTGCAGGCGGACCATGGCCATGACGAAGCCCTCGGCGCTGATGAGCTGCCTGCGGGCGAACCTCAGAACGAGGCACTCCAGCACCTTGTTGGAGACGGTGGAGCCCGCCTCCCACAGCAGCGGCCTGAGGTTGTACGACGAGGTGCGGGTGCTGTGCTGCTCGAACTTCTGGAACGCCAGCTGGCAGCGGAGCAGGCACAAGAATGAGATTCTTCATTCCGAAAAAAGGGACAAATTCAACTTCATCTTCTCTAGGGGTGTGCTTACTTTCCAGAAGTGGAGCATGTGCATGAGCACCGGGATGTCGCCGAGACTGATCCTGCCGCTGATGTTGTAGTCCCTCAGCATGATGAGGCTCTTGCACAGCTCCAGGCTGGGCTTCTCGGCGAGGTACGCTGCAACGGCAACACGTCAATGCCACACCTCGTGCTGCACGAAAGGAAAGGGCTCACCACGCGAACTCACCTCTCCAGTGTGACTTGAGTATTTTCTGCAGCAGCGCGACGTCCACTTCAGGCGGGTATTTGACTAGAAGTTTTCCAATGAGCGACCGCCCGTCCGGCTGCAACAGAAGGACTGGTAAGTCTCACCGCAGGCTGACTCAGCCGCTGAGCGCGCATCTACTCCCCACATCACTCACCAGCAAGATGGGCTCCTCTAAAAACTCGGCGGAAATGTTCCGAAAGACCATGTTGTCCTCGTTCACCTCCCTGACAACAGAGTAAAATGAGGCATGTTGAAACCGATTTGCAGCGAGTTACCACCCATGCAGGCACCGCCCCATAGATGCGCTGTGATTCCTTTCCAAGTTTAAGGTGCTCACCAGATGTTGGAGTGCTCGTCCGTGAGCATGCGCAGGAGGAACTTGCCCTCCTGGCCGGGCCGATCCGTCTGGGGCACCACGATGTAGTCCCCGGGCGGCAGCGTGAAGAACGTGGCCACCTCCCGGGCCACCGAGTGGTTCGTCACGTCCAACGGCCGCTGGAACAATTTTGCTTTAAATGTCGGCCTCTGTTTGAAGCTTCGATTCCACTCACCGCGGCAAGGCCTACCTGCTCCATGACGAACTGCGGGCTGAGCCTCGTCATGGCGTGCGGCACCTCGTACACGGCGAAGCCGATGGCGAACAGGCGCTTCTTCTTCTTGGTCTCGGGGGCGGCGGGCGTGGGCTCGTAGAACTGCGTCACCGACACCACCACGTGGCACTTGTTGGAGGCGGAGCGCGGGATCTGGATGTGGAACTGGGGGTTCATGGCGGTGGTGTCGGTGTAGGCGGGGCCGCCGCCCGCGTTGTAGCCGGCGCGCCACCGCCGCCTGGCCAGCACGGCGCGCCAGGGCTGCTTCGAGTGCAGCGCCGGCTCGCTCATCCAGTCGTCGGGGCCCACGTGCACCAGGTCCAGGTGCGTGAAGTGGCGCGCGAAGTCGTCGAAGGACATCCTGCAAGCACGGCCAAGCCAGGTTAGTACACTGGGGAGGGCAGCGTCAACATCAGAGCCCTGTCACTCCCGCCAAGAGGAGCCTGGCCGAAACGCCTGCGGAACGCAGCGTAGGCAACCCATCGCACGGCACCGCGCTGCGGTTGGCCTAGCGGTCGGTTCGCGGGCGGCGCAGAGCGAGGCGAGCAGGTCCGTCCGCGTGGCCGTGTCACACTGTCGCCGTCGCTGCGCCACCAAGCGCCAAATAACACCGCTCTCCTAATTGCGCGCGGAACGACACGAAGATGAAATAGTCTTTTTTGCGACGGCGGTGCCGGAACGGTGGGAACTGTGGACGGGAAGCGCGGCCATTACCGACCAAGACAACAACGTGCCATGCAGACGCGGCGCGCACGGGGCCTTTATCATTCGCAGTGCAGGCGACCCGACCCGCAGAGCGATTGCGCAAAGTGTCACTGGTCTGTCTCTCTCGCTCTCGTGGTTCGTCCCGTGGCGGCAGCTGAGGGCCGAGCGACGAAACGTCGTTCCGAATCAGCCGTCTCTTGCCCGGCGTGCCTCTGTGCGTGCGGACCGTGCGGACAGCCTCCCGGCCCAGCGTGCCCATGCCGGCCGTCCTAAGCAGACCGTCACGACTGGGGGAGGCGAGAGGAACCGGGTGAGGGGGACTTCCGTGGACTTCCTTATGAGGACCTCCCCACGCTCCGTCCTTCTAACCCAAGGCAAGACTGAAGAAAGCGAGCCATACAGCAAGCAGCTAAGAGAAGCCTATTAAAGGAGGACCTCAGCAGCAGGACCTTCCTCTTCGACTCAGCACAGGGGTGGCGCAGACTCGTTTCACACGGACGCTATTCGGAGAAAAACACTATTTTTACCACTGATGTAACGTGTCAATGGCCCTCTAGTCTCGATGTCGATAAGATAGAAAAGTGCACGATATGCCAAGCTATACACTCTCATCCCAGGAACGTGACACCACGTTGAAATGAATGTGACAGAATGTCGCGTTCCTTTGAACATTGTGTCACATTGATGCTTTTCTCCCCTAGATTGTGATTCCGGAACTGATGTTAAAGCCAAAGACTGCTGCTTAGCTACGACTGTGTGAAAAAAGCCTACCCGACTTTGACGAAATTAACACAGTCTACGCGAAGCAAGTTTTTGATTTGCTTGCTCAGAAACTGAACTTGTCAAAATTCTTTTTTGTTGTTCGGAAACTCAATAAAGCACTTGTGTAGGATGGGACGCATTTATTCAAATCTCCGTCAGATGATGGGGGAGCATTTCGTAAGTAACACCAAAACTTTACTAACATTTGGTGGTATTTACAACAAATGTCTGATCGTATAGGGATCACTAAAAAAAAAGAGAAATCTTCACTTTGACTTTGGATTACACTAAGTGAAATTTGTATTCTGCTTAAGCGCAAAAATTTACTAAAAAGTCACTGCCTGCATGACTTCTCACCTTTTTTCTCTTAATTCGGGGTATTAGTAGATTGGGTCTGGGTGAGACCTGATTATCGTGACCACGAAGCTTGATCAAGGACCTGTTTCTCGCCTTCAAGACTCGATACCCCCTATCTATAACCGCTTCCCCGATACCTGGATGGGAATAACCACTTAGCTGTACCCACCTAGGGGAAAACCGCGCATCTGCGGCCACCGGGGATAACCGCTTAGCTGGCAGTTGGCTTCCGACAACCGCTCACGCCCGTCAAATACGGGACATGAATTGACGCTTTGCAAATGCTGCATGTAATTTGGAGCAAAACTAACTAAACATGCTACTAAATAAGAAACTGCTACTCTACATTCTGAGACAACGATTTGGTTTCTATGGGGACTGTGACGACCACTATGAACGGATAACTGGCGGCCACAACCTAACCAACGCCCGGCCGGCCGGCGGATGAGCGCTTCTCCGGAACCACCTGCCAGCTAAGCGGTTATCCGCGGGGTCGCTGGAGATGCGCGGTTGTCCCCAAGGTAGGTACAGCTAAGTGGCTATTCACAGCCTGGCATCTGGGTAGCGGTTATAGATAGGGGGTGTCGCTGTGATAGTGTGACACGAGATAAGGCCATGGAGTCACTTAAATAAAGGTTGCTTGACTTTGAACGCTCAGTCACCTGCTGGCTGTCAAACTGTTGTCAACGGATAATTTCAACACAGCTGTAACTTCACAGCAAGCCATCAGACAACTCCTAGTGCGTAAAACAGAGGCTTGCTCATTCTTAAAGCAGATTTCTTGTATTGCGAATAACATTTATTTTCTTTGTCGATGGATAAAACATCAATATTGTTTTTAAAGTAATTGGAATCAGGCTCATTATTGAAAACTTTGGCGTCAGTGCCATGGGGTGTTACCATTTGCCTGTTCTGTCTGAAGCCCTCACCATGGTCCTCACCCTCTACGGCACCGAGGTCAGCCCACCGGTTCGCGCAGTGCGCATGGCGTGCAAGGCAACGGGCATCGAGTACGACTTCCAAGTAGTCGACGTAATAGCCGGAGAGCTAAAAAAGCCAGAGTTTTTGAAGGTAAGTGCCCCAAGCTGGACACTCTTGACAAATAAGTCATCATCGGTCTCCTGTATTTTAGTAGGTTGGATACTTTGCGTCCAGCAACAACCTTAGAAAAATATTTGTTTTGAACCACGACGAAATTACTGTAAACACGAGTTAAACAGCATGGTATACGGGAGAAAGGATGAGCACATATGCCAGGTCCAAAGCAGGTCTCACACTCTCATCCCGGGAATATGACATCACGTTGAAATGGATGTGACAAAAAGTCACGTTATTTAGAGCATTTAGCACATTTTGTATGGACAAGGATAAGCCAAAAGTCAGCTCATTCACGTGGAAACGAATGTGACGCAATGCTCAAAAGAACGTGACACTTTGTCACATTCGTTTCAACGTGATGTCACGTTCCTGGGATGAGAGTGAAAGCGCTACAGTAATTACCTACACTGCGTTTGTTCTAGGTGAACCCTCACCACACTGTTCCGTTCATAAGGGACGGTGAATATGTTCTTTGGGACAGGTAAATGACAGTGCCTGGTGTCTCCGTTTTGCGTTTTTGTCTCCGTTGTCCGTGTTTCTGAACCTAAATTCGTTGTGCCTAGCCACGCCATCGTGACGTACCTGGGTGACTAGTCCGGAAACGAAAGCTGATACCCAAAGGACATCAAGCAGAGGGCCACCATACATCAACGCCTTCACTTCGATAACGTGATGCTGTTCACAAGAATGAAAAACATTCTAGTGCGTAGCTTGCTGCGTCTTCATTAACACAACTCTAACAATCCTGATAATAACGACCTTTTTGTTTCCTAGGCGCCAATTTTTTTTGAAAATGTAAGGGAGATACCACCAGAAAAAGTGAAGGGCTTGCAGGAGTCCCTGGACTTAATGGAGCCCATCATCCACGAGGGGGGCTGGCTTGCAGGAAGTCACCCGACCATTGCTGACTGCTGCTGCGTGGCCAGCGTGTCAACCGTAGTAGTGAGTGTTGCATTATCCATTTAATTTGTTTTTTTTTTTATTTATAAAAGCCATTTAGCACGTTACCTATTCTTTCCTTTAGGCTATATTTCCGGAGGTTAGGTTGCCAGCCAAGGTGGCTGCCTGGCTCAAACGATGCCAATCAGAACTTCCAGGATACGACGAGATCAACACTGACAACATCAAGAAATTGGCTGAAGCTGTTCTTGCAACACTTGGCAAGAAATGAGCGAGATATTTCGTTTCCATTTGCCCTCCTGCTTTTCTGTATTTTGTCATCAATAAAGAGTCCGTTCAAAATTATCGTAAAGCGTGCAGAATGCCTGGTTTGCTAAAAAGAGCTCAAAAAATCTTTTCTAGTAATCTGCTAGACACCCTTGGCCAGGGTCCAGTTCCTGTCCCGATAAGACGGAGATAATGCGTCACGACGCAAGATACGGGTATTGGGGATATTCAGAAACGTGACTGTCGGCCGGTCTCCTTAGTCAACTGCTGGTCGTCGACCAGGTGCACACGTATCAAGTAAAATGCGGCATAGTGAAAAAGAAACATAATCTAAGATTAATTTTGGACAAACGAACGTGGCTTCCATATATTTACTACTGTCGTGTTGTGAGTGATGTTCTATCTCCTTCCACCTCAAGGAGGATTGTAACTTCGCTATTAGAGTGCTTTGCAGTAGACTGATAACTAAAAGTCAGCGCTAAGATAGTTTAGTTGCAGTCTACATGGCAGCAAGAAGTCACTCACAATTTCACGTGCTTTGATTTAAGCTCTCACCATGGTCCTCACTCTGTACGGCGTGGAGCCCAGCCCACAGGTCCGTGCGGTACGCATGGCATGCAAGGCCATGGAAATCAAGTACGTCTTTAAAGCCGTTGATATAGTGAGCGGTGACCTAAAGACGCCGGAAATGATGAAGGTTAGAACTCCACACTGTGGCGAAAAGGAACGGAAAATTCTGTTAATTTTTTTGCCAGGATTCTCCGTAGCCCTCTTATCAATATTCTCCGTAGGCTCTTACAGTATTCTCAGTAGGGCCGTACAGTATTCTCCGTAGAACCGTAAAGTCTTCTCCGTAGGACCTGGAAGACTGTATAGTCCTACGGAGAACACTATAAGGTCCTACGGAGAATACTGTGCCGTCCTAAGGAGAATACTGTAAGAGCCTACGGAGAATATTGACAAGAGGGCTACGGAGAATCCTGGCAAAAAAATTAACAGAATTTTCCGTACCTTTTTGCCACAATGCAGTTTGATCTTTTGGACAAATAATGCATAATGACGTACCTTATTCTAACAACGGATCTTAAATCGAGTTTTTTAACACTAAAAATGATAAAAATAGCTTGTTTGCATCGAAAATAACCCATAGACAATAACATTCAATACAGACAATAACTCATTTTGATTTTACAGATGAATCCAGAAGGCAACGTTCCATTTATCGTGGATGAAGATTACGTTCTTTGCGACAGGTAATAGGACAAGTCGTTTAGTGTGTATAAGGCCACTTCACCGATCTCCCGTGGTTTTGAAATAAAAATGCTTGTTTACAGCCACGCCATCGTCACGTACCTTGCTGATAAGTTTGGTAACGACAGGTGGTACCCAAAGGATATTAAGCAGAGGAAAAACATCCAGCAACTACTTCAATTCAACAACACGATGCTTAACATGAGGCTCAAAGACATAATGGTGGGTGTGTGGGTATGGGTAACCCTGGTGTGTCCTCAGAAGCACACAAACGAAACAGTCCAGTATGTCGAAAATGGCCACTTATTTCTAGGCACCTTTGGTACATGAAAACGTTCTCGTGATACCACCAGAGAAGATGCGTGGGCTGCAGGAGAGTTTGACCTTAATGGAGTCCCTCATCCACGACGAAGGCTGGCTTGCCGGCAGTCACCCCACCATCGCAGACTGCTGCTGTGCTGCGAACGTCTCCTGTTGCGTAGTGAGTGCCACTTTAGTATGGGCCTATTTTTAACTTCATGTTTTTTCCTGATGTCATGACACTTATTAAATTTAATCCCCAAGGGTATATTTCCGGAACTGAAAATGCCTCCAAAGGTTGCTTCCTGGCTGTGGCGATGCGCAAAGGAACTCCCAGGCTACGACGAGCTCAGCACCTTCAACATCAAAGAAATACTTGCCGAAGTTGCTCAAAGAATGGGTTAAAAATATGGGTGGCTGAATTTTAATTTTTTGGCTCGTGTACAAATGGTCGTTGACACAGTGTGCGGAGGGCTAATTGTGATTTGTAAATTGAGTATTAAATAAATGTTTACTTTTATGAGATTTTGACATACATATATATTTCTTGACAGATTTTTTCCTAGAATTGAATTAAATGTTTCAATTTTAGGATTTTCATACCCTTTTCTTACATGCATGCTTGTGTAGCATGCTAGGATACCCGATTCAAAACCCGATTCAAAATCAAAACCAGTTCCATCGATTCCTACCGACTAACAAGGTAGGTTTACGCCAGACCGCGTCTTGTCGTAACAGACTTCGCGATGTCTCGCTGCCTGTTCCTCCAATCCGCGCCTGGCGTACCTGCCTTGGCCTGCGGCGCTAGCCTGCCTTCGGCAGGCAATGCTTGTCCACCGTCGGTTACTTCTAATTTGTTGCATGCTGAAGGGCCCCCCAGACCCCCCTTCATTCTGTATATAGTTGCTTTATCTAGAAATTACACGATCTTGACCCTTGTAACATTATAACTTGTCGAGGCTGGGGGGCTCCACCCCCCAGGCCCCCCTTCCATCAAGGCAGGGGAGATCTGCCTGCAGAAATCTCGATTTTTCGCCGTTTTTTAGTTGTTTTTCGGCTATAAAAACTGAACCAGTGGAGCTAGGATAGTGATATTTTGCGTGTGCCGAGCCAAGAACACACCTTATGAGCCTGCAAAGTCTCAGCCAGATCGGCCAAGCCGTTCAGGAGGAGTAGTGCACACACACACGCAGGCAGACAGACAGACAGACAGACAAAACTTTTCAACCGCACTGGAGTAACAGGCTTCGCTATCGCTCAGCCAACAAAAATTTCAGGGACAGGTGTCCCTCTTGCATGGGACAGATGGTTACCTATTGGTGACATAGCCACTTTTACGACTGATAATAAGGCAGCTGATAGTGGCAAACGCAATGTCACATAAAAACGATGCGGTCATTCTATAAATACAGTGAAATTAAACAAGGTAGGTTTACGCCAGACCGAGTCTTGTCGTAACAGGCTTCGCGATGTCTCGCTGCCTGTTCCTCCAATCCGCGCCTGGCGTACCTACCTTGGCCTGCGGCGCTAGCCTGCCTTCGGCAGGCAATGGCTTGTCCATCGTCGGTTACTTCTAACTTGTTGCATGCTGGGGGGCTCCGCCCCTCAGACCCTCCTTCATTCTAGATCCCTTGTAACTTTTTACTTGTCGGGGCTGGGGGGCTCCGCCCCCAGACCCCCCTTCTTCAAGACAAAAGTGATCTGCCTGCAGAAAACTCGATTTTTCGCCGTTTTTTAAGGTGTTTTTCGGCTATAAAAACTGAACCAGTTGAGCTAGGATAGTGAAATTTCGCGTGTGCCGAGCCAAGGACATGCCAAAAAAAGTGTGCAAAATCTCACCGAGATAGGCCGAGCCGTTCAGGAGGAGTAGTGCGGACACACACACAGACAGACAGACAGACAGGAAAAACTTTTCAACCCCAATGGAGTAACAGGCTTCGCTATCGCTCAGCCAATTAAACACACATTGCAACAAATCTCCAATGTCAGCCGGGGGGAGAGGCCTTTATCTATCCTAATTTAGAACAGAAATCATCCTTCTGGGAATTCTGTTGTATTGGCCCCCCTCCCGACAGACGCTGATAGCGATATAAGCGATAAGGTGAGTTGACCATCACGAAAAGGGATCATGCTTGTCTGATTTTGCTCAGTCGCCCGCAGCTCGTTAATCACCTCAGAACTATTGCGCATATTGTTGTAAGTGCTACGTCCTTTCATGCAGTCAACTTTGGCTTTTTACATTTTCATTTGATTTCCCTCAGCCTTCCGAAAATCACTGGCATTTGTCGTGAAACCAAACTTTACTCACAGTTTTGCCGTGTTTCAAGCCCTCGCCATGGTTCTCACCCTGTACGGCACTGGGCCGAGCCCCCCAGCCCGCGCGGTTCGTTTGGCGTGCAAGGCCATGGGCATCGAGTACGACTTTGTGGTCGTCGACGTGCTGGGCGGAGACCTCAAAAAGCCTGAGTATTTGAAGGTCAGTTCACAGTCTTCGCAGGCTACGAAAACCTCCGTCTTATTTGTAGTTGCATAAAACATCTTTAGGAAATTTACTATGCTTTTCTAATTATTTGAAGAAAACTGAGCTCGGTCTATAAGCCATAATGATGCTTTTGGTTTTTTAGATAAATCCACACCACACCGTTCCGTTTATTAAGGATGGAGATTTCGTTCTTTGGGACAGGTGACTGAATGGGGTTTTGTTTTCCCATAAATGTACTTCGCCTTCCTCGAATGCATCTGAATGCAAGTGTTTCCCACAGCCACGCCATCGTCGCATACCTCGGCGACAAGACGGGCAACGACAGCTGGTACCCGAAGGACATCAAGCAGAGGGCCACCGTTCACCAGCGCCTTCACTTTGACAACGGGATACTGTTCACGAGGTTCAAGGACGCCGTGGTGAGTAAATCGCATCTTTAGACCGACACACATGTGACAGCATGTTGTCATGACCACCCCGTTCCAGGCACCTGTCTTCTACGGGAATGCCGTGGAGATACCCAAAAAGAAGGTGCAGGCCATGCAGGAGGCAGTGGACTTGGTAGAGCCCATCATCCACGAGGGCGGCTGGCTGGCCGGCAGTCGCCCCACCATCGCCGACTGCTGTTGTGCCACCAGCGTATCCATCATCGCAGTGAGTGCTGCACCTCGGCTGCACCAATCGCTTACTGGCTCACATTTTGCCTTTCCAGAAGTAACGCACAGCGTGTTTTCTTCCCTGCAGACTGTATTTCCGGAGATAACCTTGCCGCCCAAGGTGGTAGCCTGGCTGAGGCGGTGTGAGGAGGAACTCCCAGGCTATGACGAGATCAACAACCCCACGTACAGCAAGAACATTGCCGATGCCCTGGCTGCAAGGATGGGCAAGAAGTAGGCGACTACAGTGTTGTGTCCATCTCCAGATCACCCAATCTACACTTTCATTTTAATGACGCATGCCTTGAATGTCTAATAAGGAAAGTGAACGCATATTTAAAAAGAAATAAAACATTCAATGCGTCAAAAATGTACGTTCCAATTCCCTTCTCATTCACACTACTGGAAAGCAACCCAAAATGACGTAAAGAGAAAGATTTGGATTGCACCACGAGAGGCCTGAGCCACGTGAGACGGCACTATCAGCCATTTGGAAACACACGGGCAATCTCGTTCGCTCGCGCATAGGCGGTTTCGGCGGTCGGGCGAAGGAGCGAACACCTCCCGAGCCGACTGGCTGCCGAAGTCGCCGCGCGGTCTGACCGAGTCTGACCAGCCGGAGAGGCTGCGAGAGGCCCATCTTCATAGCGGAGGCAACCGCGGCGTCCCGTTGCGCGGCACGCCTCGGCCACGCCTCGGACACGCCTCCATCAAACAAATCGGGCAGCATTTCATTTGGATTACGGCCGGCCACGCCGCCGTGCCACCGTTACCAATTGGGAAAGCACGGCATGCCGATCGAGTGCCCTCGCGTCTTCGGATCCCCTCGCACAGCGTCGCACCGCCACCAGAACAAAGATCGTCAACGGGTGGATCGCGTTGGATCGTGCTCGCCAACATCGGCCCGGGTCGGTCCCGAGCCAAGCCCTGGCGGGCGTGGGCCCGGCCGGCGACTGGCCCAGCTTCGAGTCCCGGCAGAAGCCTGCATTTTTGTCGGTCTCTGGTACCCTTCAGGTTCTTGAAAAGGAATCTCCACGGTATTTATGTGTGCCGTGAAATGTTAGTTGCGGTTGCAGCTCTGAAATCGCGAAAAAAAATTATAGCGCCGCCGGGACTCGAAGCTGGTCAACGGTTTGGGCCAAAACCGGCGCTTCGGTTTGGTTCGGAACCGACCCGAACCGACATTCGGGAGCACGATCCATCGCGATCCACCCGTTGACGATCTTTGCACCAGAAAGCAGTAGAAGACCGACGACCCCGCGGGGAAAACAAATGCCATTTTTAAAAGTATCATCGTCACTTTCAGCACATATTTCGAACATTTTTTGCAGAGGATACATGAGACACAATGAAACGAAAATGAAAGTAGACTTTCGGAGTCGGTTTCCCCGAGGCGTCGTCGTCATCGTCGTGGTCCAGGACGTTGTCGCATCCAGGACGTTGTACTCACCAGAACTCGCCGTCGTTGCGCACGCGCACCGAGAGCAGCTCCTTGTCGCGCTCGGACAGGCCGTCCCACTCCCAGGACCGCTCGCTCCAGGCGCCCGTCCACTCGCCGCGCGCCCAGGGGTTCCGCAGCCGCACCAGCGGCGTCTCGCCCAGCGGGCCGCGGACGCGCGCCAGCCCCGTCACCGAGTACGCGTGCTGCGTCAGCAGCCCGTTGCGCAGCCGCAGCTGCCGCTTGTTCTCCTTCTCCTGGCGACAGACGGCGTCACTAGCGGGGGGGTCCAGCGTCCTTACAAGGCTGTGGGAGGCCCCAACACATCTACGGCAGAGTCCCTCTAGCACTCCGCGGGTGGTGGTTTGGGCCATTGCACGCGCTGCGTCTCCCGCTATGTGAAGCGAGGCAGATCTGTGTGTGTGTGTGTGTGTGTGTGGTGTGTGGTGTGTGTGTGTGTGTGTGTGTGTGTGTGTCCGCCCACACGCATTGCGCCGCGCGATATGCCCCGCCATCACTCACGGCCTGTAGGAGGAGCTAATGGCGCCTTTCCGAACGGCGGCGAGGAAACTGATTTCGAGGCGCTGCGCTCTGCGGCTCTTGGCGGCACCCCGATGCATCGCAGTGCATCGCGCAGCCTGGCGCGTCCTGGCGCAGCAGCGGTCCCCGGCACTATAACGTGCCATTTTATGCACGTCGGCCCGAGTCCAAGCGCCGATATGGCGGTGCCGGCCTTTGCCACATGGGCGGGCTGGCTGGCTGGCAGGGAGACCGCCTGCTATCCGGTGAACTAGGCACGAATCTTCATAACCATCCAACCAAATTTAAAAAAAAAATGAAAAAGAGAAGAGGCAAAAAAGGCAAAGAAAAGTGCCCAAGCTGCGGAGAAGAGAGCCGATTGCATCTCGGCTACGCTGCTGCTGCGCCTAATCGGTATCGGCCGCGGTCGAACCCGCGGTGCGCGCGTGTGAGTGCGTGTGTGTGTGCGCGCGCGCGTATGTGTGTGTGCGTGTGTTTGTTCCTGTGTAAGTGGAAAATGATAGGGGGAGGTTAGGACGCCCAATCTCGCGCTCGTTCCGTGTTGACGAGAATCGAGGCCCAGGGAGAAGCGAGAGAGAGAGAGAGAGAGAGAGAGAGAGAGAGAGAGAGAGAGAGAGAGAGAGAGAGAGAGAGAAGTGGGAGGGAAAATGAAGATAAAAAGAGAGGAAGACCGTGTTAAACGCTTTCATGATCGGAACCGCTTCGCACTTACTCAACGCGCACACGTACACTCTGCCCCCTCTCTGCACACGCACAATCTGTACTTTACACAAACTGTGATGCCGACCGACGAACAGCCAAACGTGATCGTAAAAACGAGACAAGACTTTGCGCGCACTCGTGTGTGTGTGTGTGTGTGGCCCAAACCGTGTGCCAAATTACAAGTACGCCGGTAAACACGCACAAGGAGGGGAGGGGGGGGGAGCTCTTTAAAATTATTAGCTACTTAGTTAAACTACCAAATGGTAAACAACTCTCCAGCCGTTGAAGGAAGGGAGACTGGCCCGGCGCGGCGGGAGCATTCCTGCGTGTGACTGATTGGGGAAAGGCGGAAGGGGGAGGGGGGGCCTCAGGTGAGAAAAGTGATCCGCTTATCACCCACCGTGACCCGCAACGATATACAGTGACCAACCAAGTCAAACGGTGACCGTGCAGAGTTTAACTAATTTTAATTGAAAATAAAATTTTCTAAAAGAGTCACCTTGAACATACCCTCCGTATTTTTCACCGTTTACGAGAGGTACACCTGTATTTCGTAACGGGTCACGTCGGGTCAGGAGCGGGTCACTTTTCTCATCTGTTCAACGAATGTGACGTCATATTCGTTAGAATGATACTTTTGTAACGTATTGCCAGGAAAGTTTACCGGCCTGGGAGGACTCTGGGAGCCCACTGGGAGTACCCACCGGCTGGATGCAGGCGATGAGCAGGGAGGACCGCGGCACGGCGCTGTTGAGCACCTGGAAGGTGAGGTACCTGTCCTGGCTGGACAGTCCGAAGCTCTGCACGATGCCGCCCGTCAGGTCCTGCAGCGCGCGCGTCGTCATGCCGCACTGCAGGCCCTCGTAGCTGCCGTACCACCTGCGGGTCGAGAAGACCAACAACGTTCAAGTTCAAAACAACGGTGTAAAAAAGAAACGCGGTGAGGCAAGGCGCCTGTGATCCGCGGGGTAGGCAACCCGTCCGACACTCCTGACTGCGGTGCAGGCGGCGTGCGAGCCACTACAGTGGCGTGACAGCGGCGCACTCGAAGCTGCTTCAAGTACTCTGGCCGCCTCCACTTCGCTCCAACTCACTTGGCGTAGGCCTTCTCGAGCAGCGCGGCCCAGAACTCGGTGCTGTTGGAGGAGTGCATGTGCACCAGGCGGCCCTTGTGCGTGGGCAGCCGGTCGTCCACCAGCACGTCCACCCACTCGCCGAAGTGCCAAAACCGGAACCTAAACAACAAAAACAACATATCGGGGTCAGAGGTCGCGGCAGCTGGGGGAACCCATTTTCATATCTTGATCTTTATTTTGCTTTGCACTTATTCGAGAGTGCGGCGCCCAGTGAGAGAGCGCCAGCGGAGACCATCTCCTCCGACAGACAGCGGTGCTCTTACGCGGACCCCCCCCCCCCCCCCAAAGTCCACCACACACCGCCCGCGCCCACCACACACCGCCTCACCCGCCGCTCCCCGTCCCACCCAATCCACCCCAACCCCTTCTACCCCAGCCCCACTTCACCCCCCCCCCCCCTTCACCCCACCCCGCCCCACCCAGCCGCCACGACGGCGGGGCGCTCGACGCGCTCCTTTAGGGGGACGCATCTTCGGCGCGGCGTGAATGGCCGCTGGAATGGGCGAGTTTGGCCGTGTCGACGGTAAAGGCGCTGTTTGCACCGGGACCGACCGGAGCGGCCGAGCTGCCGGTCGGGGGCCTCGGCTCGCACCACTCGGCCGCTCCAGAGTCCAGCGACTCCAGACTCTGAGCAGCTATCTAGCACACTGCCGGACCGCCAGGCACCGCCAGGCCGTCCCACCGAAAAAGAAGGCCGCGCGTCACTGCAAGTCACACACCCAGCAGGATTCCTCCTAGATCGCGGAGAGGAAACTAGTTTGGCCAGATAGGCATCCTTTCACATGCCTGCCACACACACAGTGACACGACAGAAGGCCACCTGCCCTGCCGGTATTGTCTGTCTCTCTGCGCTTTCTTTGTGCTTTCTCGACTGCGGGTCTCGTGTGTGTGTGTGTGTGAGAGAGGGGAAGTGTGTGTGTGTGTGTGTGTGTGTGTAAGGGCTGATTGGCGCCATCAGTGCGCTCTGCCGACAAGTTGCGGTAATTGGGCGGGGGCAAAGCTCGCGAGTTAGCGGTCACATAGCGAGGATGGACCGTTTCGAGGTTCAATTCGCAGTCGTCGTTGCCATTATTTTTCTCCTCGCGTCTTGCTTCCACCTTCCACAGCCCCACTTCTTCCAGCCGCGCTTCCAGAGTCTCAGTTCCCGCCTCGCGAGGACCGCGACAGGGAAATGTACTCCAGTGCCGTTCCGGACGCCGCAGGACCCGCTGGCGAGCAACTGCTGCAGTCTGAATCCGAGAGATCTTTTCGTCGCTCCGTCTCTCTCGCGCGCCCCGAGAGTGCGAGAGAGACAGAGCGACGAATACGACTCTTGGAATCAGTCTACTGGAGCAACTGCCGGAGCCGGAGGCTAGCAGTGGCGGGGCGGTTGTGCTGCGTCTTGCCTGCGCTGCTGGCGACCTGCCACGGCGTTTGTTCCGTTTGTTCGCGCGGCCGGACGGGACGGACAGGGCCACAGCAGCCACGGACAGGGCGGTCGCGTCGAGCCGCCTCAGGGGACCTCCAGGCCCGCTGGAGCAACTGCTGGAGCAAGGCGGGACCCAGAACGCAGCGCGACGCGGCCTGCCTGTCTCTCTCGAACTCATGGGGCACCTCGCGAGGAGGCGAGAAAGACAGCGACGATGGCGGCGCTCGGAATCGGCCTGCAGTACCGATGCATCCTGGGCGCGCATCCCCGCGCATTCCACGTCCCCTCCCCGCCCTGGTACGCTGGAGGCACGGCCAGGGCTCTCGGCCGCGACTCTTGGCCAGGACGCGCCGCCAGAACTCGAAGCAAAGGAAAGAGCGCCAACCAAGACCACTCGCGCGTCCGTCCATCTGAGTGCACTTTGGGCGGCTGCGAATGCGGCGAACGCAGCGAAGAGTGATTACTTGGAGCAAGACGCAAACACCGCAGGCCAGATTGGGATCGCAGCTTGGCGGCGGCGCGCGTGCCTCCCGCCGTCCCGCCGCCGCCCCGCTCGTCACGTACTCGATGACGATTGAATCGGAGAAGCTTGTCCCTGTCCGCCACCCGCTCTGCTGCGCCACGCCGCGCCACGCTCGACCAGTCCCTTGACGGGCTGTGGTGACACGGCCGCGAGGGGCTGGCCGTGCACGGCATGCCGCCACTGCTTTTGGACGCCCCCCCCCCCGTCCTGTTTTCGCCTGGCCCTTCTACCTTCGCAAGGCCTAAAATAGGAAGGGCCTTGCCCGAACGGGGAGCCCTCGCCCTCTCTAAAAGGGCGTGCCGCGCTCTTTCGAGTGAGTGCATCTTGTATAGACGGCTTCTGGACGCGGCACTGGCCGGCACTGCCCGCACTGCAGGCTGCAGCATTGCACAGCACTGCAGCATCGCCGCGCGGCCGGGCCGGCCGGTACGTGGGAAATTTTTTCCCCGTCATTGAATCCACCTCGGTGCGCTTCTTCTAGCCTTCTGGCGCGGAGCACTGAGCCGGGCTATGGGCCGCGCGGCTCGCAAGAACCCAGGCGGGGACAGTGCCGCGCGGCCCAGCCTGTGTAATAAATTGTGCTCACGACAAGCGCGCTCTCTATCTGGCAAAAGTAACAAATAGCGGGGCAACGACTCGGCCGTTTGTTTGTGTGTGTGTGTGGTGTGTGTGTGTGTGTGTGTGTGTGTGTGTGTGTGTGTGTGTGTGTGTGCTGTCGCCGCGCTGGACGGACGGCCCTTCCGCCACGCCGATAGGACGCGGCGACGCGGACGGTCCGGTCTCCCTCAAGAGAGGCGCGCTACTATCGTGATGGAAGGACCACGTCGACGGCGAGCGAGGCGCGGTTTGGGGCCCAACTTCGGCATGGCTGGGCATTGCTGGGCCAATTAAAGTGATGGCGGTGAATGGGGAGCCGTGGCGCCACGCCGCGCCGTGACGAAGGCCTCACCTGAAGATGCCCGCGTAGTGCGCGCTGTCGAAGCTCTGGTCGGGCGGCACGACCCTCTCCAGGAAGCGGGGCGTGAGCGTGAGCGACGACACGGCCGCCAGCAGCCATGGGTCGCCCAGCTCGCCCAGCTCCACGTCGAAGCGCGGGCCCGGCGAGTGCAGCTGCCCGTTGGGGCCGGCGGGGCCGCGGCCGGGGTGGTCGCCGGCCAGGCCGGCCAGGTCGTCGGCGAGGAAGCGCGGCCGCTGGCACATCTCGTGCGGCCGCATCCACACGATGGGCTGCAGCGGCGGCTTCTTGTGGTGGTACAGCGCCCGGTTGCCCGGCGGGAACTCGGGGTCCTCGAACAGCCGGCCGCGCTCCCGGCACGACCGCCGGATCGTCTCGTAGTCGCTGAGCGTCGCCCGCGGCCGCTCCGTCGTCCAGTACCTGCGGAGGAAGAAGCAATGCGTCAGTCAGTCCCCTGCCTGAGTGGCTGCACCTTGCTGCACGGCGCCCCGGGGCCCGGCGCCTCGGCCGCCTCGGCCGCCTCGCCGACCTGGAGCGGCTCGCGGAGTGCCTTGCCTGCAGGTCGCACCGTACACGGCGATATGCAAGTCAGCTGAGTGCCCCGCAGCCCCGTGGGGCCATGCATGGAAGCGCATGCCGAGCGCAGCCTGGCGGAGAGGGGGGGGGGGGAGGCGCCGATGGGCGGGCTGCAACCGCTGCGACCGCTGCGACCGAGCCCACCGCAGCGAAGGCCGCGGCGTGCCAACATGATCCCGGCTTAAATGGACTCGTCAGCCCCGCGGCCCGAGGCCGAGCAGGCCGAGCAGGCCCGATGGCTCGGCAGCCCATCGCCATTAATTAGCGGCACGGCCCGCACGCACAGGGCCAAACAATCTCGGAAAGCGGCGGGGAAATCCAACGAGAACTCGCATGGAATCTCATCAGATATCGCCGTGTCTTGTACGTTGCAATCCATATGCACCCCGTGGAAACATCGCTACAACCCCAGCCCAAGCAGCCAAACGTTTTGTTGTTTTGGTGGGCGGAGCAGAGCCTCTCAATAGCGTCTCAGTCCGTCGGAGAGGCGCCACAGAACCTCTAGTCGTGACCGGCTGGACTGCGACTGCGCCTCCGAGGCTCGGCGGCGGTGTCACCAACGGCGAGCCAATAAACACGTGCGCGGGACGAGTAGGGGCCGGATTCAATGGCCCGGCCGCCCCGCGGCGAGCCTCGCGGGGGGCAGGGCACTGCAAGGCAGGGCAGGGCAGGGCGCAGGGCGGGGCGCGGCGTGGGGCGTGCTTGCGTGCAGCGGCCGGCGTGTAATTGGTGAAAATGGGACGCCGCGGCGAAGCGGGCCCCGCGGGACGGGACGGGACCACGTGGTGCGGACGCGACGTCTGCCCGCGGAGGCCTGGACGCACCGCGGCGGGGTGGGGCGGGGCGGGGCGCACCTCCCGAACAGCTGGCGGGTAATCGGCTCGTCCCGTTAACGAGTTAATAATATGCAGCCGACGCGCGCAGTGCCATAGCGAGTCAGTCGAACAGTGCGC